>NW_019525660.1:6804253-6804579 GCF_002814215.2 Seriola lalandi dorsalis | reverse complement strand
TCGCTGATTCGCTCATTTCGCTGTCAATCAAAAAGGGACTCAGCCTCAGACAGATCATCCAATCAACATGCAGAAGCCGAGCGTCCGGGCCAGCCCACTGTCCCATAGACCCCCAGAGACGCTGAGCGTCCGATGGGCGGGACAAAACCCAGCATTTATCCAATGACCGTCTAGTTTCGCTGCAGTGGAACAACCCACTCTCTGCTTCCCCATTGAAGCCAGTAGACGCTCGGCGTCTACACTGTGTAAAGCACTGTGGCGCTGCAGGGATGAATGAGAAGAAGTCGTGTCAGTTACCTGTGATAAGTAGCTGATTCTGAACAAAA
>NW_019525660.1:6733254-6804233 GCF_002814215.2 Seriola lalandi dorsalis | reverse complement strand
AAAAAAAAAAAAAAAAAAACAGGTACATGAAAACAAACACCCTTTTGTAACTTATTAAAATATATCTGACAACTTCCAATCATGATGGTTTGATTTTTTTATTTTTCAAATGATTAAAATTTGCAACACCTTTATTGAACAAAGAAGAATAATTTCCATGATTATCAGTAGTTTTGCAATGTTGAGCTCTTGTTTAGCAAGAAGAGCTTGATCCATGTTGTACAGTGAACCAAACAGCGTGATGACCTGCGAAAAGATTCTTCAGTTGTAATTCAAAATGGGGATATTTATTAAACAGTGGTAAGACTATAGGATTATACAGTATGAGTGCCAGGTGGTTAGGTCATGAAGGCCTCTACAAATGGATGAGAGGCATTCACAGTGTCCCAACACTGAGAAAGGAGATTAAATCAATCTGCTTAACTATTCACAAGGTCTGGAAACAAGCTGTGTTAGCAACCTCAAGGAACACTCGGTAGAATATGCCGTGTTATGCTTTATTTACTGGCTGTCAGTCTACACTGTTCTTCTGAGGTAAGTGATACTATGCTATTCTGTACTTTATGCTTTAAAATGTAGCCATATTATATATATTTAATTAGTGATTTTGGAGCCATAAAATTACATAATAGTTGTAACTAACCTAGATTAAAGATAAAGTGATTGTGATTGTGATTTGCAACTGCAATGTGCATGATCCGTTGCTGTTTGGTGGGGACATTAACCATGAATAGTAACCAGAGCATATTGTTAGACTGTGGGAAGGTCTATAATTGTTACGCTAGCCATGTGAAGTGTACAGCTCATTAACCTCATTGCAGAGCTATTGCTAGCTTTCACATGGAGCTGGGTGAATGAAGGGACAGCTCTATGACGTGCATAGCAGTTCATCCACAAAGTATAGCTTTCACAATGCAAACTTTTAAAGTTGTTGATTTTTTTGCAATGCCTAAGGAGGCTTCATTTGGATTATAGTAGCACTGTGGGATGGTTGAATACAGGTTTGTTGGCTGGTGCCAGCCCCTGCGGGGGTGAAAAGGAGGAGCCAGCCATGGGGGCAGGAAGACAGGTCAAACTCCTGCTGTGGAAGAACTGGACCGTCCGCAGGAGGCAGAGGGTAAAATCCTCTCAGTCATTAACTACAAACTATATTTGTCAAGTTAGCTAAAATGCTTTCAGGTCTGATTCTTTGCTGATGATACCATCTAATTTTTTTTTCCAAAAATGGAGCCTGATCATGATCATCTATACAGTCCATGCTTAAGGATAAATTATGAAAATACCCCACTATACTTGTGTCAGAGTCAGGTTTATTTATGTAGCCCAAATTTGCATTAGAGGGTTTTACAGTCTGTACAACATATGATTAAACTAAAAAAAGTATTAAAGCATTTCCAGGTTTGAAGCACATAAGCACTTAAATCAGATTTCATGAAAATATCTCCTAAGCCTGCAGCATGTTCTGGTAAAACTGATCAGGAGACTTGGTCATAACATTTTGAAAGTTTTGAAAGTTATACTGTTACCACCAGTTAATGTCTGGATTATTTGTGTATTATTCAGTATTGTATTTATATCTGGTAAATTAACTTTTTTTTTTCTTCATATGAAATAGTATACTGTATGTACATATATATTATATATTAATTCGTCAGCATAATATTTGATGGGCTGTTAGCATCCTACTGACTTCAAGTCTAGGACTGCCACACCCATGTGAGACTAATTGATTGAGTAATAATAATAAATAATAATAATAATAATAGTAAAAAAGTGCTGAGGCATTCTTGGCCTATTGCACCAGTTTGCTATATGAACTGTCTCCAAGTTAACTTTTTTGGATTTTTTCATACATAAAACACTCACACACTAATGTCTGCTCATGTATTAAATTAATGAGTCACTCACTGCTTCCAAAGCAGTCATGTTCATTTTTAGAAAGTTTACGTTGTTCTGTTCCACCAGATACGCTTCTTTATGGAGATCATGTGGCCTGTTATACTGTTTATGGGACTGGTGTGGCTAAGAAGGGTGAATCCACTCTACCGTCAACATGAATGTAAGCAGCAACTCTGTCCTCTGTGGTCCATGGCATCCTATTCATGAATGTTGATAAATGACTTGTGTAGAGCCCTGAAAACGAACAGTGTCTCCTCTCCCTCAGGCCACTTCCCCAACAAGGCCATGCCCTCCACAGGGGTCCTGCCATGGATCCAGGGAATCTTCTGTAATGCCAACAACCCTTGTTTCCAGTACCCCACCCGTGGTGAATCTCCTGGCCTTGTGTCCAACTACAACAACTCCATGTGAGTATCATGCTGCGCTGGTAGAGGAAGATGGATCTAAGCCAGAGATGTTGAATTCCTATGAAACATTTGACCTGAGATGAAAAGGCAGACTTATTTAATGGAGTCAAAGAGAATGTGTTCAAAAGTCTCTGGATTATGTTTTACTTACCGTCATACATTACAGTCATGTATGAATCTTCCGTCAAGACTAAATGTGTGTGATCTGCTATTGATCTCACTTCTCAGATTGGCTCGGTTCTACTCAGATGCCCAGGAGCTTCTTTTTAGCGATCCGCAGTTTATCCAGCTCGGTCGCCTCTGGAGGGAACTGAATGCCATGAGTAACTTCATGGATACTCTGCGCATCCATCCTGAACACATCTCAGGTCAGTATTCCAGGCTTTCATCAACATACTGTGTTTTAGAGAGTGATGACTTTTTGTAAAACACATCTGCAGATTTAATAGAACTTGGAAACACAACCTGCAAGTAAACAAACCAGGCAAGATATCTTTTTGTTATTATGAATACATACTGATAGATGAAAGCTCGGAGTCACCATCTGATTGAAAAACAATGTCACAGTCTACATCATATCTCACACCTCTATTCCCATGAGTCCGTGTGTATTCGTACAGCGTAACAGGATTACATCACATGGTTTTAAGAAAGGCCCGTAATGTAAGCTGCTTACTTTCACCGCCAGCGTGTTGTTTATTTGGTGGGAGAGCTATTCACTTGCCCCCCCCATCCATGCCTCTCTTCTCTCCCCATGACAAAACACAGAAACGCTGATCCTATATCAAGGGACACCATGCTAGCAATCCACTGTCAATGTATGTAACTCAATGCTGTATGTACAGCATGTTTCCCTGCTGGCAAAATAAATCTTTATGATGGAAGTGGGATAAGGCTGAGTGCATTCCAGCCTGTGAATGATTATGTCTGGCAGCTCTCTATGCTGCCACTCTCATGGAGAAATATGTAGATGGACTAACAAAGATATGAGTCCACATTCCACACAAGTTCCCATGAAAGAAAGAAAAATGAATCATGTTGAGAGCCAAGTTATGTAACTGATGAATTTGACTCATCATGGTCATAGGAGACAGAAAATGTTTGAATGGATTTAATATTCACATTTCAAGGCCCTGGTTATGAACAAGTACAGCCAGGTGTATGTGCTCCATACAAATGTAGCCTCTGCTGCCTCCGAGGTACACATGTTGCCTTCATGTGTACCTCGGATATCTTTAGTTCCACATGTTATGATTGGATGCCCAACTTGCACATTCAAGCACAATGTTGGTTGTACAAAAGAAACACTGTGATGAAGCATCTGTTTTGACAGTTGTGTGTTGCTTTACCCAGATGCGTAATACCCCCGAGGACATTCATGTCAGCAGTCAGTGCCTCGTAAACTTTCAGGCAGTGTGAGTAACCTCGCCACAAAAACAAATGGCTACATTCAACAGAGATGACACCTTTTTTCTCACCACTTGACACAGTGGAGTGGAAGTTTTCTGTGAAGATTGAAGACAATTATCTGATGCTGCTGCTGATAACAAATACGCCTAAAAGCCCAATAATATATCACGTTTCTCTGCGACATTTCGCCCCTTTTGGCTAGAAACACACGTTTAAGACTTAAAAACTTTTCTATTCCATGTCCATTAATACATTCTTTCATCTAAAATCAATATCTCCGTTTCCACTCCCTTTCTTGATTTCATGTTCTGTACACTGTAGCTTCCAAAACAAACTTTATTCATGCACAGACAGGCCCCTGAAACAATGAGACAGTGCAGAGCTGGAGTGTCTTAATCCTGTGTTCCTGTCCTTTTAATCCTGCAGATTTGTCACAACTTGCCCAAAATATGTGCCACTAAATATCAAGATCAAAAGGAGCTTTAATAAATATGTGTTGGTAGACAGCATATGGTCATTGAACCCAGCTGCATGTGAATGTAAAATTAAAGAGCTGTCATTCACATTCCTTTTCATTCACTTGAACTGCTTCTGTGTTTCTGTTTAGGCCGAGGGGTAAAAGTGGAGACTATCCTGAAGGACGATGAAACTCTGACATCATTCCTGCTGAGAGACGTTCCTCTGACAGAGTCTGTGGTGAATCATTTAGTCAATGCTCAAATCAGGCCCGAACAGGTACACACACACTAATACGCATGCATAAACACACACCTGTCTGCCAGTCTTGACTCTACATTTTACCTTGCATGGCACCAGGGCTGTCACACTGTAAATGTTAACAACAATTCTTATATATCTAAGGACCAGAAATGACTGATTTGTTCACTCTGTAGTGTTTCAGGAAGGCAGTAGTTAATCCGTTTTGGTGTTTGAGTAATTGTGCAGTGGTTTCAGATGAACAGGTCATGTTCCCAGGTGTGACTGTAGGTGTGAATGTAAGTGTCTGTGTATGAATTGAAGTTTCCAACTTGTTCATTCTTGTGCAACTGTGGCAGGGACATGATGAAAGTTAATTTTAAAATCAGTGCAGATGTGCACACCTGCTATATCCAAATTAAAGGAAAGGTAATTCAGACAGGATGACTAGTTAGTACTTCATATTTGAAGTTAGGCTGACCAGCATCCAACAACACCATTACTGGATTATATACAGTGGCTTAAGAAAGTATTTAAGCCCCCTCACTTTTTCACACTTTTACCCATTTATCTGCACTAACTGCACCAACCACTAACCTCAAAAACAAAATTTTCATTTATTAAAAATCAAAAACTGAAATCTTTCATTTACAGAGGTATTCAGAGCCTTTAATATCTCACTCCACACTGTGGTCAGGTGCATCCTGTTTGCTTTAATTATCCTTGAGATGTGTGATTAAGTCCACCAGTGATAAATTGCACTGATTGGACATAGTTTAGAAAAGCTTATTCCTGTGTATATAGGGTCCCTTAATTCACACTGCATGTCAGGGAAAAAACAATGAAGTCAACTCTCTGAACTCTCTGTAGACCTCTGTGATGAAACTGTGGTTATGCATAGATCAGAGCAAGGGTGGGGTTAGGGTATAAAACCGTCTCTAAAGCTTTGAGTCTTCCCAGGAGCATAAAGACCTCAGTAACTGTGAAAAATGGAAGACGCTTGGAACCAGGACTCTTCTTAGAGCTGGCCATCTGACCAAACCGAGTAACTCGGCAAGACGTGCCTTGGTCAGGGAGGTGACCGAAACCCAACATTAACTCTAATGGAGCTTCAGAGGTCCTCTGTGGAGATGCAGAACCTGCTGGAAGGTCAACCATCTCAGCAGCTCTCCATCAATCAGGCCTCCCTCCATGGTTGAGTGGCTGGAGCAAAAGCCACTTTGAGTAAATGACAACCTGCTCGAAGTTTGTCAGACAGCATTTAAAGGACTCTAAGAGCATGAGAAAAAAATGTTCTGGTCCAATGAGACAGAAACTTTGAGCAAGAATCAAAACACTATGTCTGGCGAACACCAGGCACTGCTCCTCACCTGGTTAATACCATCCCTATATAACCCCTATAGAGAAGCATGGTGGTGGCAGCATTATGCTGTGGGGGCGGTTGCGGGGCTTCTCAGCAGCAGGGCCAAGGTGACTGCCCAGAACTGAGGGCGGGATGAATGCATCCAATTACAGCGAAGTCCTTGAAGAAAAACCTGCTCCAGAGTCCATATGACCTGAGACTGGGGCAATGGTTCACCCTTTAGCATAACAATAACCTGAAACATACAGTCAAGACAACACTGGAACTTCTTCCTGACTGATTGTCCGTCAGTTACCCAAAGCAGCTTTTACTGCATTCCCTGAGTTGAAGTGCAGTAACCTATATCTCCTGTCCTTCTTTTTTGCAGTTTGCCTTTGGGGTCCCAGACTTGCATTTAAAAGACATCGCCTGCAACCTGAACTTGCTGGAGCGATTCCTTATTTTCCCCAGCCGTCGTGGACTCTATGCTGTTCGCAATGCCATGTGTATCCTTACCCCACAACGGCTGCAGATCATCGAGGACAAATTCTACGCCAATGTCGACTTCTTCAAGCTCTTCCGGCTGGTCAGTGCTTGTATATCCTGGGATTTAGAAGGCTGATAAGTTACTTGTTACTTTTCTGCCCAATCAATATCTGTCCATTCTCAGCCCTGTCTCCGCATTTACATACTGCTCATAAACATGCCAAGAGTCTTTAAAGCCATCTATTGATGTCTGACAGTATGCAGCTTATAGATGCACCATTCGCCTTGACAGAGTTATCCATTCACTTCATGAATAGAGGCCTGTATGCGGCTGTAACTGAATGAGTCCAAATTGGGATGTTGCCATGTTTATTAAGTTGTTTGCAAAGATTTTCAAAGGGTCACTCAGATAAGGCTGAGCCAAGTTCTGGCTGAATAGTTATCGGAATAGTTATCCAGCAGTGTCATTTAAGTGTTAACTTTATGCACTGGACGTGTCTAATGAATGCATTAATCTGGTTGACAAGTTGATTTAATGATATACCTGACTGCCAAATAAGACCTCCTTTAGCTAATTGAAAATGGCTCATGAATATTAGGAGACATTTCAACAGCTGTGTTTATTATACTCTGTCTGTACAAAAATATTAATATATTATATTATATATCATAGAATAACATTGACAGGGTGGCTCCAGGTGAAAGTCGTCAGTAATATCAGGAAGATGTCCCTCATACTTTAACACTCAGAGAATTATCTCTGGTTGCACCTTATGTCTGACTTCAGGGGTTTGTGCTCAGATCACATCTGGATCAAAACAACAAGCTGACACAGGCCTATTGTCTGACAAACAGCATGTTTAAAGTCAGGAGACACAACGGATAAACAGCTGTTAGTATTTTTCTTCAATACAAAGACATCATTTTCCATTCAGATAAATGTGTATATTACAGATAACCATGAAAGATCATTTTCAGGTGGTAGTATTTTACATTTCAAAAAAGTGGAATATTCAAAGTGTAAATATCACCCAGTGTTGTAGAAAAAAGATAAGTTATAATAATATCATTATACACAACCATGATCTGTTAGTACAAATAAGAAAATACTAGTAATCAATATGTATAAATTATGGCTGAAAAAACATATATTAATAATTCCTGCAGCATTTTGTACAATTTTAGTTAGTTAGTTAGTTTTAATTAGTTTTAATTATTTTCACTTCCTAGGTTGAAAGCAAAATTGAGAGAAATTGTAATTGCAAGCGCAAACAGAACAAAACGACCTCCAAAAATGAATGAACTGAAATCACTTATTTGAGGAAACTGGTTGACCTTATTACATTTTAGCAAGGCCTTATTTATGTGCAAATGACTTTGAAAATGATTCAGTTTGTGTTCCAACTCTGCCAACCTGCTTCTTCAAATAGGGAGGCGTGAAGACTTGTGAAACAGCCATGAGCATTAGCGGAGCAGACGGACTTGGCCTCTTTCTGTAATTAGCTTAGGGAGGATCCTCTCTTTAGTAATCACAGGGCACTGAGAGTAAAAATGGACTGGAAACAGACGGCAACAATGGCTGCCCTCTGCCTTGTCTTCATCCAGGCACAATCACATGCAACTATGCCAAGTGTATTTAGTTATCTGTCTGTCTGTACTGTAGCAGGAAAATGCTTAAACTTTAGTCTCCGTATCGCTCTCTCTCACACACTGGGATAGGAAGAAATGTCAAAGAGGAAGGATGTCTCCTCTGGCAGTTCTGTGTCTTGGCCTCGTGCTGCTTCCTGAACCTTTAGCCTATTGTGTTGTGAGCTGGCTGGAAGATCTCTGGGCAAAACCAGCAGATCAAGAGAAAGCAGTACTCAGCAGATATAAGGGAAACTTACAGTATTTCTGTTTTTTCTCTTTGGTCCATTAAAACACGTTAACGCCACACATTTTATCCCTATATTAATAAAATATTTTCATTTATAAAGTTGTTTAGATTTAAAATTGTTTTGACATTGAGCTTTCAATAATGTTTGTAAAAAAAAAAAAAAAAAGGCAACAAGATTATCACGGAGATGATGAGGTCTCTGCACTGCAGTCATACTGTAAGAGACATGTGGTAGTGGGCTAGACATCAGTTTCAGATGTTTTACAGCGCAAACAGATACTGCTTTGTGGCCTCTCTTCTTATTGGCTCACAGAACTCTAGAGGGAAGCCTGAGAAAGGAGATGTAAAACTATATCAAGTGGCTTTTGGTACTTGAAACCTGAAATAATTCTTCTTATGGATATCAAAACCTCAAATAAAGCACTGGGAAAATTGAAAGTATGAGACCTTTAACTTTATCATGTTACCTGGTCAGGCTGCATATTGGGCGTTATCAAGGGCTGGTAGCGACTCTTATCCTTGTTGCTCTTCAAAACAGAGAAAGTGACACCAGAGAGGAGACATCTTTAACATCCTTTGTGTCAGGAAGAAATTGGGTGGGTGGAAGTGTGGTGTTAATGTTGAGAAAAATATACTGCACATTTACAGTTTAGAGATTGATTGATTGATTGATTGAATAAAAGTTTTCACTAATTAAAGGAAAACACATTATAGGATTCATATAATAATAATTTTTTTGTGTTTCTCTGTAGCTTCCTCTTGTTCTGGATAATCACTCTGGAGGCATTGACATTCACTTCTGGGTACGGGTCGTCTCTGCCTCCTCAGACAAACTGCGCGAGGTAAGGCCCATGCAGCCCCAGTCCAATTCTATTCAAAAGTTCACTGTCTACTATTTTTAGCCATCAGGAAACAGTTGCTTCCTCTTGCCTGAGTTTTTACGCAAACACAGACAGTAGGGGGACATCATTTAGTGCGTATGAGGAAGGCTAAATCCAGAACAGGCCCATTTAGCCTCAAAAACAGATACATCATCAGTACGGGACCATCGCAATGGAAACAACACTGAAGCTGCAGGAACAGGTGAAACCTCCAGACATTAAAGTTGATGAAACAAAAACACCAGTGGTGAATGAAAGATCTGTTTATGTGTCTCTCTGTGTGCCCATTATTTTGTTTGAACTTATCCACATCAATGCAACCATATCTTCCCTTCTGTCAAGTGTTTTGCAGTTTAGTGTAAGATGTTGTGTTTGCGCAATTGTATCAGTGTAATTTGTGTTGTACCTTTATTGAGTGTAAATGGATGAGTGGAAATACTTGCTTTGTTTGTTGTGGAGGTTTCCATGGGATATTTAGTGTAGCTGACGATCTGACATCCTGTTGGCGAGACAATCGTCTCTGTCTCGACGATAGGTGACGTGAAACCACTCTCGGTCATTCCCCGCCAATACACAGTATAAAATCAGATGTGCCCTTCAGAAGATAACAAAGCCAAAAAGAAAAAAAAAAAGAAAAATGAATTGTTGCTATTTGAACATATTTTTATTTTTAAGGTAGCATAGCATTGCTGTCCTGTCAAAACCATGTATCCAGAAAATGGCAATTTTCTTTGACGACCAGTCTTGTTTTCAGCTCTGTGGCAATGCATTTTTCAGATAAGTGGTTTATTTGCCTTATTTCTGAACCCCTAAAGGAACATAATTCTTTAGTTTACTACAAAAATTCAAAATCCAGATCTGGAGATATATTGTTTTCTCTGGACAGCAGTGATAGATAGGTAGACTGTCTCTTATGAAAATTTACAAAAAGACTTTAGGTATGTGATGACTTTATTTTACAAAAATGGCATAATGGCATTTCAAATTTCTGGTGATACTGTATGGTTATCATGTGTACAGTATACTATTTTATATGGTCCTCTGTGAAGGTTATCTTGGTACAATGACCTGTAAATGTCCTGTAATTTCACATTTACTTGGTATCACCCTAGTTTTTCTCATTTTTATGTATTTCATGGCTAACAGTCTGTCAAATTATGTCTTATAGAGCAATGATCTAATAACTGCTGCAGGGTCTGGAAGTGATTTTCCCACTGTAAATCCACATTAGGTTTATGCATACAATACCATTATTAGGCCTATTCCTCAATCTTCAAGTATTGGAGTCTCCTCCATGATTTACACATAATAGGGCTGTGACCTTCACTTAAAAATGGGTCAGCTTCTAGACAGTTTGATGTAGTAATCAACTCTAAATATCACAGTAGCCATGAGGAGTAGATGTCATCGCTGTGGAGGAGATGCTAGTCAGAGGTGCTGCAAATTCAGATCGTTGAATTATTGCTGTTGTGAGCATGACATTGATCCACAGCTGATGATCTACATTAATTGATCAAAAAATTGAAAGTGAATGATTTAAACTGTTGAATGTAAGAGTTCCACAAAACCCTACATTCAACCGTACAAAGTGGCACAGGCTACCAGATTTTATGTTTGCAACTTGGCTCCTTGGGAGATGTAGGTGACTAAAGTTTGAATATATATGATCTAATACTTCTGACTTTTTACCAATTCACCAGATATTTTCAAATGCAGTCTTATTTGTTGTGATATTTATGCCTATCCAAGCCTCAGAAGAACTTTAACTTCCAGTAACCCAACAGCGTACAATGACCAGTGAAAAAAATTTATGGGACTTTCCGTCACAAAACTGGACATCCTAACAGTCTCATTGCCCACTCATTTATAAATTTGCACTGGACATATCATGATATGATGATATCATCCTCGCTTTTCTTGCATTATCTTTCTACAGTTGTTCCAGAGAAATAGCTCCAGGGAGCTTCTCCAGGTTGTGACTCCTCTCTTCCAGAACAATCTGTCCTTCAGGCAGGTGATGGCAGCTGCCTCCCGCCTGGTCTGTGGCTACACCGAGGGGGCTTTCTCTCGAGTCACTTCCTTTAATTGGTATGAGGACAATAACTACAAAGCCTTCCTTGGAATCAGCAGTGGCAGTGCACAGGGCCACTACACGTACGACAACAGCACCAGTGAGTGGACCATATATTAGTATGACAGATATAAGATAAGTCATCGTATGTATACATATGCATATATGCATACATCTATATATATATATATATATATGTGTGTGTATATATATGTTGGTGTGTACAGTGACACTTGGGTTTTGAATGAAATTAAGTTAAACTTTTGAAACATTTCTAAATCCTGTTTGTATTCATAACTCCTCACATGTGTCTCTGTTTTTTACAAAACATTTTGGGCTCTTTTTCTCCTATATATTTCATCCAGACTGCACCCAATTTGGTACTTTGCATTTTTGGATAAACATTGCAACTTTATTTCATGACGTGCGACTGTTTTCCTATAATTGGCTGCCAACTTCTTGTCAACATGTTCTGCCTGACAGTGATATTGACAGTGTTTGCACATAATCTTTCCCTCCAGCTCCTTTCTGCAATGATCTGATGAGAGAACTGGAGTCCAACCCTGCCACCAGGATTGTGTGGAACTCTGTCAAGCCCATGCTGATGGGACAGATCCTCTACGCCCCCGACTCCCCAGCTGTCAGGCAGATTATACGAAATGTAAGCAGCACACTTGCTGAATCTTCATATAGTACCATGGTTTAATACATTTTACAGGTTGAGTCATCTTTCTATGATTCGGCCATTTACACTGAAAACCTATCGTTGATTGATATGACACAATTGTGGCATTTAGCATGTAAGTGGAAGAACTTGTAAACCCCTCAGGCCTGGTAGTACTCTGGAAAAAAACTTTTCTATTAGACAAGATGTGGTTCATTTTACTTTTTGCTTTTTTTTGCTTTTACAAGAGAATTGTGTGGTTGGGTTATAAGAAGTAGCAGGTACAGAAACTCAAAGATGGAGAGATAATTGAAACTTCATGAAAATAAATAAAGAAGATTTCCCAGATTAGCACCTCTAGATTTTTTCTATTAGTCCAGGACATCCATATCTTTGGTTTGCTTCAGAGCAGGCGAGCCTATACTGCAGTGAACAATGCATTTGCCCTCAAAAGAGGATCATCTCTCCTCATGTCATGTCCAGCCCTTTGTTTCTAGATGTAGGTACGTGTTGGTCAAAGCCCCTCAGGGGGGCAGCAGTCATGGATGGCTTGGTTGCAATGGACGAGCACAAGCTGATCGGCTGTGGTGACTACCAGGCAGTCTAGTGGCGCCATGGCTTTGTCAGTGTTATGTAAGCAGCAAGAATCTGTCCTTCAAGACGTGTGATAACACACACATAGCTGTGTTTCCTCTTTCCCGACCTTTAGTGCCCTCTTTGTTTCCCTCTTCCCTTAGATCGGGATCTTAATTGCACTAAGACACTAATGACCAAGGGGTCCATCCATTACTTTACAAGACAAAAAATATGACCTCTATAGGCTCTTTGTCTTCATCTTAACTCTGTCAGGCATCAGTGTATTTCACAGGAAATGCCACGTCAAGCGCCATGCCTTCAAACATATGTTGTTATTCTCTATGTGACTGCTCTGATCCTGTCATCGCTGCTCTTTGCTGTATTTTCTTACTCTTTGCAAACACTGGAGGGACAAGGAAGTTAAACATTTCCTTCATAAAACTAGAGTCAATTTGGTTATTTTACTTTAAAATACTTAGAAGAACTGATTGCTTTGCTATTTTTGGCTCAAAATGGTATACACCCAACATGTTCAATAATAGAAGACAAAATTTAAACTGAGCATCTTCAACTCCTCCTGCTGTTATCCAAATATAGCCATATGGAAGTCCTCTACCATGAATGTTTTAACAGAAGAATTACCCGGGAAGTTGGAACCAGTCATTGGCATTCATGAACAGACTGAATCTGAGATTATTTATCTACAATATTGAATTTACCTTGTGTTCATTTGGGGAGTAAAATTGACAAATGTTCTCACTGGCTATGAAACATAGTATGACAATCATAGAATACCATATATATTTACTCTTTCAGCCACCTGATGTGTTTGTCACCTCCTTGACAAAGATGAATAAGTAGTGTGTGTAAGGGCTTTGTATTTTTTTTTATTGAGTCTAGATAATTGTGGCGCTGAATACTCACTACTTTGTTGCAACATTATATTTACTATTCTGTATGTATGCATGGGCAAAGAACTCCCAACATCTTGGCTAGCTACAAGGTCCTTCAACAGCGCTGTTGAAGAAATCACCTTAAAGACCCCACCGCCACCCCACCCCCCCAAACCCCCCTCTTTCTTTTCCCTGCTATTTTAAACTGCCCTGGGGAGTGAGGAAGTGCTCACTTGTGGGAACCTGACTGAGATTCACTGGGCAGGGTGAATACATTCGGCCAGTTGTCACCAACGGCCTCCATTGTCACCCCAGCTCCATTGTCCCCATTGTCACCCAAAATCAGACACACACAAGAGGCGTTTAATTGGGTGTACTCTTGAGCGCTTTCATCCCCCAATGCACATGACTGAATACTGAAATAGCCAGTGTTTGGTATTTGTCACACAAAGCACTGTACCAACACACATCCAGGGTTTTAACGATAAGCGTGCAGTAAATATTTGACGATTTGGCACTGAGTGCATTTGTTGCACAGTTGCTGGTTATCTGAACAGGCCTGGGGGAATTCTTTGTGTGAGAATGTGTGTGTTGTCTTTTCAAAAGCCTGTTTTCACAGAGAGTTTAATGTGGGAATGGTATGTAGCAGGAGATTAGGAGAACTGTGACAGTGTGTGTATTTGAGTCTGTGAGTGTTGTGTACACATGTGCGCGTGTACACATGTGTGGATTTGACATTCACCCCAACATTGTTGATGTCTTCTATGTGAGCTAAATGTGGGTATTTACATGTGTCCATATATTTCTATACATGTGCCCATCTCTCTTGCAGGCTAACACTACATTTGAGGAGCTGGAGAGGCTGAGGACCATGGGGAAGGCCTGGGAGGAAGTGGCTCCTCAGATCTGGGCTTTTTTCCAAGATGGAATCCAAGTCAAGATGATCCGGGTAGGACAACAATATGGTGTTACTGAATAATTAGGTGTAAATAGTACACCAGAACACCATAAATAATGAAGACAGGGATAAATTAAGTTTATCAAATTATGTCTTCACCGTAGAAACTCCTTGAACATTGAACCAGATATTGGAAGAGTCAGTGAATAAAGATTGCATGCAGCATTTAAATCACTTTAAACTAACAATTAACTTCAGTTGTGGTTCAAAATTACATCTACATACCAGCCCTACTGTGCCTAATACAGCAGATATGATCAGGATCTTCCTTTGCGTTGCTGTTCAGCTAACATCCAATCCTTAACAACTGTCTCTTTGAATGAGATGATTAATGATGCTGTTGTTCTTTTATCCTGATCTTTTACTCACTGATAACTGCTTAGGTCTCAGGAGTTAAAAGTTTCCTCCTTGAATATAGAACCTTATCTTACCAAAATATGCCATCTCTTTCCCTTTTCCATTTATCTGTCTCTTTCCTACCTCTCTATAAGCTGTGACTATTATATTTTTGGCCCTGTTTGCTTCCCTTTCACTGATGGAAAAAACAAGACAAAAGACAAATAAATGGTGAATGATGAATAAATGATGAGGAAGCTAAACAATTTTAATAACATAACTTTGAATTTTTCTTTCTGAATTCCCCACTATTGCTTCCCCTGTCTTTTTTCTTCTTAGTTCTTTGTTATGAAATGTTATTGTGTTCCTGCTGGTGTCTCAGCAATGTCTTCCTTGGAAAAAAAAGGTTCTTGCTCTAAATGGAAAAAACAGGGTAAAGAAAGGTTATTCCCCTCCTTCCTTTTGTTTCAGGACACCATCTGTAATCCATCAGTGATGGATTTCATTGACAGGAGTCTAGAGGAGGCGCCGTTCTCCTCCAAACACATCCTCAACTTCCTGTACAATGGCCCACCAGAGGACCGTCCAGATGACGTGCCTGATTTTGACTGGCGAGACATCTTCAACCTCACTGACCGTGTCATTCGGATGCTCAACCAATATGGGGATGTGAGTGGGCATTACTAAAAACGTTGCGGTTTTGTTTGTGTAGAATAGAATAGACTTGTTGGCAAAATGCATGTGCCGCTCAAATACATCTGGCTGGGAAATACTGTCAATGTGCACTTTATTAGGAACACCTGTACACCTGTTCATTCATACAGCTATCCAATCAGCCACTCATATGACAGCAGCGCAGTGTATAAAATCCTGCATATACAGGTGAGGAGCTTCAGTTCATGAGAGCAGTAGTTCTGTGGACGTAGACACCTTGTTGATGAGAGAGGTCAGAGGAGAAACTGTGGTGAACAGAAAAGCATCTCAGAATGCACAACACATCTAAGGTGGATGGACTACAACAGCAGAAGAACATGTCAGGTTCCACCCCTCAACAACACTGGACAGTTAATGACTGGAAAAACGTAGCCTTGTCAGATATGAATTCGGATTTCTGCTGAGGCACACAGATGTTAGGTCAGAGTTTGGCCTCTACATAATGAATCCATAGACCCAAGCTGCCTTGTGTTAACAGTCTAGGCTGGTGGTGGTGGTGTGATGGTGTGGGGAATATTTTCTTGACACACTTTGGGCCCTTAATACCGATCAATCATGGTTTGAATTTCACAGTCTATCTGAGTATTGTTGTTGACCATATTCATCCCTTTATGGCCACAGTTACCATCTTCTAATGTCTACTTCCAGCAGGATAATGCCCCATGTCAAAAAGCAAAAGTCGTCTCAAACTGGTTTCATGAACATGACAGTGAGTTCAGCGTGAACTTCAATGGCCTCCCCAGTCTCCAGATCTGAATCCAGTAGAACACCTTTGGGATGTGGTTGAACAGCAGATTGGCAGCAAGTATGTGCCGCTGACAAATCTGCAGAACTGATGTGATGCGATCATTTCAACATTGAGCAGAATCTCAAAGGAAAGTTTCCAACATCTTGTGGAAGGCAGAACTGAGGCTGTTTTGAGAGCAAAGGGAAGCTCTATCCAGTATTAGTATGGTGTTTTTAATAAAGTGCTTGCTTAGTACATTTACCAGCGTACATAATTATACTGACTAGTCAAAGAGAGCTCTAAATTTCCGGATGAAAATAAGGTGTCAAGATCATTTGCTATCTTTTTTATCTTTTCCCCCGTTGGACTGTAATAGTAAGAATGTGGATTGTTTTTCCACATTTCACTTCACCTGAAATGTCAAGTTCTAGGACAAGCCTATTCATGAAATAATCAAATTAGGCACAGGTCTTGTCATTTGTTGATTTCAATACCTCAGTTGCCTGACCGCTGTGTGCTGAATACCACTCTTGACGTGATGTGAGAGTTTAGATAAGCTGTCTTTACACTCTGCAATTTGTCTCCCTGTCCAGAGACATGGAAATCTACCCAGGTGGGCGAGAGCCAGAGAAACAAACTAGCTGTCAAGTCTCTTTTGTTTACTGCTGATGCAGTGGAGGGAAAGAAAAAAAACAGAAGAAAACACATCACATACCTTCTCGTGAAGGCCCTCCACATTTAAAGTGGGCCAGTTTATTTGAAACAAAGTTGAAATCACCCTTCTTCTTGCGGGAGCTAATGTGGATGAGAGGCCTATCGCCCTGGGGGGTGACATGGGGGGCACCTGGGGGCATGGCTGGGTGGATGGTTGGTGCTCACTGTTTTTGTGCAAGTTGAAGCTTACAGCACTTGAGTGTGACAGGGAGAGTGGGAACGATTGAGGCCGATTAGATACAGCTGTCACTCCATCCACCATCCTTTATAAAGCAGCAACAATGACCATGGGCTTGATGGCTGCTTGGCTGCATGTTGGTGGCATGCATGCGTATCACACCACACAGTGGGGCTGCAGTGTTAGTCGATGAATGCTTGGGTGAATTAAGGGACGGCCTTTGAGATTTGGACCATTTGTTGTGCATGTCTAGAATACACTATGTATGTATACCATACCATATTAGCATGTATTTTCACTGCATGTCTCTGTTTCCAAGGCAAATTGTACGTGTGTGCTTTGGCTTTGGGTGAGATCTCACTGGTAAATAGTTGTTTTGGAGTCTTTCCTCTTGGATCAAGGCCCTCCCTATTTGCATTAGCCTACAGTGAATGGCTATATCAGACATGTTTTACAGGGAATAGACAACCACTGCTCAAATGTAACTGCAAATGCGCATGTAGAGTGTAGATCAGAGACGTCACTCAACACTTGAACCTCTGGTGTTTTTCAACATTAAAAAAAATATATACTCACCTAGCTAAATGCTAAGACCAAAAGATTAAAAAAGAAGGCCTTTGTTGACTAAATTCAGACATCTGATCTTCATTTTGAAAGTAATAAGATTTTAGCCACTCTTGGAATGGAAGTGTTCTGTGTCTGATCTGGTGGAAGATCTCAACATTGACAGGACAGATTGACACAATGTTTTGTAAACACATTCATGGTCCCAAGAGGATGAACTCTATTATGACTTTGGTGATCCCCTGACTCTTCATCTAGGTCCAGTATAAGCTTCAGATTTGTGGTTTCGAGTTGTGACATTTAGTTCAGACGTTTATGCCCCCCTCAGGATAATTTCTAATAACTCTGGTGATCTATTAACTTGTCATCTTGCAACATCATTGGGTCAAAATTTCAGTTTGACTAATACTTTGGTTACAAATACTTTGGAAGCAAAACTAATGACATTCCCCCTTTTGTTTATGGTGAATATGATAAATAAACCTGGTAAATGTTACCATTAGCATTGTCACCATGAGTATGTTAGCATGCTGACATTAATATTTTGCTTAAAGCACTGCTTTTTTAATGCTGTTTTGCTGATCCTCCTCTAAATCGCAGGTCTGAGATCAGTCCATTTATATGTTGGTCTCTGTCTTGCTCGTCCTCCCTCATCCAGTGTGTCATCCTGGATAAGTTTGTGGCTCTGCCTGATGAAGATGCCATCACTCATCAGGCTTTGGACCTTTTGGAGGACAGCAAGTTCTGGGCAGGTCTTGTCTTTGTGAATATGTACCCTTGGACCACCAAGGTGCCGCCTCATGTGAAGTTCAAGATCCGTATGGATATTGATGCAGTGGAACGCACCAATAAGGTCAAAGACAGGTTAGAATCAAAAGCAAGTTTAAATAATGGGTTTAGCATAACAATGATAAACTTGGACACTAATTATGTACGTGTTGCTCAGGTACTGGGATCCTGGCCCCAGAGCTGATCCTATGGATGACCTCCGCTATGTTTGGGGCGGCTTTGCTTACCTTCAAGACATAATAGAGCATGGGATCATCAAGACTCACACAGGAAAGGAGTGGCCCCTGGGTGTTTACCTTCAGCAGATGCCCTACCCTTGTTATGTGGATGATCTGTGAGTAGAAACCATGATCTTATAGTAACTTTACACAAAGTTCAATCACATTTACAACAGAATTCATCATTGACTTAATTTTAGCTTTTGATTTTTCAAGGTATCATTTTCAGTCACAATTTAGTGTTACAGTACTTGGAATCGCACAGTTAAGGTTTCCTGCATCAATCAAAACATTCTTCTCCTTCATTTTATTCTCCTCTATACAGATTCATGCTGACACTGAACCGCTGTTTCCCCATCTTCATGGTACTGGCCTGGGTCTACTCTGTGTCCATGATAGTCAAGAGTATAGTTCTAGAGAAGGAACTCCGTCTGAAGGAGACCCTGAAGGCCATGGGCGTCACCAATGGTGTCATCTGGTCCACGTGGTTTATTGACAGCTTCATCATGATGGGCACTAGCACCGCTCTCCTCACCGCCATCATCATGGTGAGGAAAATTTACCAACGTTCCTCTCTTTGTCTCTTTGTCTATATATACCAGCTCTTACAGTGTGTGTAGACTTTTTGTCCCCTACGTTCCAGTACATTTCTGAGGTACTTCATTTTGGATTTTCACTTTTATGGCATTCAGTTGCCATTGTTACCATTAGATTTCATGCTATAATTCATATTTTACCAGAGACACTTAATACACATGAGATACTATTCACTCTTAATGATTAATACAATGTGTCTCTGATCATGTTAATGAGCCTGGCTGTAAATGTCATGATACCACCCAGTTTTACTGCGAATCATTATCAGATCTTTTTCCTTGAAATAATTCATTAATGATAACGGCTCACCGATAGCATACTTACACTATTAATCATTAATGAAAGAACGATGAATACCATGACATCATGGGAATTATGTCATTGGCTTTGCAGGAATGATGGTCAATGATTAACACTTCTACCTTGTAAAAGTGACAAGTCCTCTCATTATAGTAAGATAGGCTGTTCTGACCTCTAGTGGTTAATTTGTATAAACCAACGTGTTATACTGAGGTTACCTCAACAAAGAGTCAGTAGTCATTTATTGTTTTTGCCCTGTTTTCATTTAGTAAGATTACTTAAAACTATTTTTAAATTCCAGGGTTTAGGGAAATTAGTTTGATGCATTGAAATGATTATGCAAAATATAATCTGTTGAATATCAAATACAATATAAACTACAAAAAATGTTAGTTTTAATGCTACTTAAACATTTCACAAGGAAAATCTGTGTTAATCTATGTGTTTCTCTCTGGCCTACAGGGAGGGAGGGTACTGAACTACAGCAATCCCATCATCCTCTTCCTCTTTCTTCTCACCTTCACTGTGGCTACCATTATGCAATGCTTCCTCCTCAGCGTCTTTTTCAACCACGCCAACCTGGCAGCAGCCTGCTGCGGCATTGTTTACTTTACCCTTTACCTTCCACACATCTTCTTCTTCGCCTGGCAGGACCACATCACCAAAGACATGAAGATCCTGGTGGTGGGTGTCACATGGCTTGAGAATAAAATACGTTATAAACAAGCTATAATAAATATATATATATTAAAGATCTAGCGAATCATTAAAGTGAGTAAACTTTGCCACATAATGTAAGTCTAGCCTCATCTATGGTATCAGTCCAGGAAAGTTCTCATGCCTCTTTCCTCAGAGTCTGCTGTCCCAAGTGGCGTTTGGCTTTGGGACAGAGTACCTGTCGAGGTACGAAGAGCAGGGTCTGGGTCTGCAGTGGGACAATATCCAGACCAGCCCTCTGGAGGGGGACGAGTTCTCCTTCCTCACCTCCATCTGCATGATGAGCCTGGACACTGTACTGTATGCTGTGCTGGCCTGGTACCTGGACAATGTCTTCCCTGGTCAGTGTATATGTCATATTACTTTATTATATTACAGATCATTTCTGGGACACAGGATGATTGATTGATCTACATTACAGTAGCTCAGGTGTTAAATATTTTTTTTCTTTTGATCACAGGACAGTATGGAATTGGTCGACCATTTTACTTCCCCCTCCTCCCCTGTTATTGGCTCAACACTGTGACTCCAGCTTGTAAGCATATCATTTACAAACCTATCCTAAAATGAATATGTCTAATTTTTGTCTAAAATACAGAGGATCTGGACTGTAAAGTGTCTGTGACATGATTGAATCTGCATTCTGTTATTTTTCTGAAAGGCAACAACACACTTGAGTTGGAGAAAAAAGGCTTTGATAACCTGGCAAACAAGGAGCAAGGAGAGCAGCAGAAAAAAGAGGAGGAAGAAAATGAAGAACAGGAGAAAAACCAGGAGAAACCCAAGACCCTGGAGGAGACCGCCTCATGTGAACACCAGGATCAGCGGGAAAGGCTGGGGAAGGGGAACCAGGCTGAGGGTCAGGAGAACCAGGAGAAAGATGGTATAATAGCTGCATATTGTTTGCTTTTTAATATATATTAAAAAAAAAACTTCAGTCTTTTATCAAGACCAGTATTCTCACTTTCTCTCTCTGCCAGTCAGTTTCACTGTGTGTGGGAACTCATTGTCCTTGTGTGTATTTGCACTTGCTTGCATATGTGAATGCACACAGTGCTAACTTCTCAGTTTGCTTAGTTAATAAGTGATGGAAACTTGCATTCCAACCCCCTGACTTCATACGTGTGTCCTGTCTCCTTCATACACATAAATAAAATTAGACTTTTGTTACTTTCCGAAAAAATGAAATGGTGATATGACTTTTTGTAATTTGGTTGAACTCTTTTATTAATAATCGCTCTGCTGTTTTGTTTACTTGAAAGGTACGACTGCTGTGATGTATTTTACTTTGCTTTTTAAATGCACTATATTGTATATACAGTATGCGGTTGTCTTTGCTGTGTGCAGGCCAGGCATTCTTTGAGGCAGAACCAGCTGACCTGGTGAAGGGTGTTTGTATCCAGGACCTGGTCAAGGTGTTCAGCAACAGCCTCAGACCGGCAGTGGACGGCCTCAGCATCAGTTTTTACGAGAGCCAGATTACTGCCTTTCTGGGCCACAATGGGGCTGGGAAGACCACCACCATGTATGTCACACAGATGCTGTACATGTACGCCAATAATCTGAACATGTGAACATGTAGAAAACTGTCTGCTGCTCATCTCTCTCTCTCTCTTTCTCTCTCTCTCTCCCAGGTCTATTTTGACTGGTATGTTCCCTCCCACCTCGGGAACAGCAGCCATTTATGGCAAGGACATCCGCACAGACATGGATACCATCCGCCTGTCTCTGGGAATGTGCCCTCAACACAACATCCTTTTTCAGCAGTATGTAACCCTGCTCACATTTAGTTAAAACATGTATAAAAGATGCTCCAAAATTACAAGAATGAATAGTTTTGGAGCCTGTATACTGAATCTTACATTGCACCACAATTGAATATTCATCAAACAGTGTGATAAATAAACATGCTAGCAGTGTATGATATGGGTGATTGCGTCCTTCTCATTCTCTTGTTTTCTGTCAGTATGACTGTGGCCGAACATATCCTGTTCTACTCACTGATGAAAGGCCGTCCGATAGCGGAGGCTGAGGAAGAGGTGGAGAACATGCTGCAGGATCTGGGTCTGCCTCACAAGAGAGATGAACTGACCCAGAACCTTTCAGGTCTGTCAGGAAGCAGGTGTATGCACAAATAGATCAAAGCTCAGTGTCGTGTAAACTGCGCACACACACACCAGTAATAGGCACAATTCTAAGAGAAGAAACAAACAATACAGATATATGAATATATGGAAATTATATATACATTATATATGTAATATTATATATATATACACATACATACACACACACACACACACACACACACACACACACACACACTCTAACATGTGCATCTTATGGTGTTCTAATTCAGGAGGCATGCAGAGGAAGCTGTCGGTCGCCTTGGCGTTTGTTGGTGGGGCTAAGGTGGTGATCCTGGATGAGCCCACTTCAGGGGTGGACCCCTACTCCAGACGCTCCATTTGGGACCTGTTGCTGAAATACCGTTCAGGTAACAATGACACCTGCTGGTTAAAGGAGGGTATCGAGTCCTAACACTGCGTGCACTTGTTGCACAGTTGTCCCTTAAGACTGGCAACTTTTACACACTGTTATTATTATGATGTAATTGTTATCATTATGCATTTAATGTAATGTAACATCATGCATTAATGAAGCTTGTGTTATGAGCACCACATTAACTGGTTTTATTTCAGTGTTTGTTGACTAAATTACCATTTTTTTCAATTTGTTTCCGTCACATTAACTAACCATTTAACATGGTGTATTTGTGACAAATTCCAAATTTCTGTTGACAGTCAAGCTGAGTATAATTCATTAGACCATAATGCTTAATGTTCCAGTCTTCATATAACAAATATTATATGACATTAACACATTTCAATATCAGGTTTCCCTAAATTGTTTCCATTACATGCCCTGCATATCACACGATTTGAGGATATCTGACATCGAAAAGTAGTATGGTAATTTATAGCTATATTACATAATATGTAGAGGTTAGACGATGAACAAGCCTGAAATGTTAATAATTCAATCTGCCTCCTGCAAAAAACATTTCATCACTGAAGCATCTATTGACAGCAGGTCTCATAGTCTTTCAAGTAAATCTGATATCCAAAAAACTTGCTTAAGAAAAGCTGTTATGTACACAATAAAACAATAATTGACTCCCTTTGTGACAAAGTTCGAAGCGTAGATGCTTCCAGTTTAACTCTGACAAAGATGTCATGTATTCTTGGGCCTACCACAGACAAGCTGAACTGAAACCTTTATATTAGAGGTTCCATATTTTACATATTAACAGTGTTTTATTTGAAGTGTTGATATCCATAAAAAGATATATTTGTGGTTTTAAATAACATCTCAATGTAGTTTTACATTACCCGTAGCCCGTATTCAGAAACTGAGCCTTAAAATGAGCCGTCAGGACTAACGTAACTTTGTGATCAGGATTTGCTTGCGCTAAGTGGTTACCTGAACGCTCCTATATTCTTATTTGGTCACTCAGAAAACAGGCTCATAGCCTCTCTTCTGATTGGCTCACCAACCTTTTGAGCTCCAGAGAGAAGCCTGAGGGAGGAGAGGTATAACAACATTGAGATGGTTTTTGGTATTTAAAACCACAGAAATATGTTCTTATGGATAATAAAACATACAATCAAACACCATTTAATGATTTAGCCAAAAGACCTGTTTTATGGAAATTTTACTTTATACAATATGGGACATTTAAAAATGAATGTGAGATTTTTCCTGCTGTATAGCTTCACAGCACAACAGTATTATTAGATCTTGAGCCAAGACAGAAAGAAAAAATCAGAACCATCAAACATCTTCCTTCTTTCATTCCTCTGTCTTCATCCCTTCTTCATTGTTTCACTCTGTGTCCGGTTTGCAGGGCGAACAGTGATAATGTCCACCCACCACATGGACGAGGCCGACCTGCTGAGTGACCGGGTGGCTATCATTTCACAGGGTCGCCTCTACTGCTGCGGCTCCCCAATCTTCCTCAAGAACTGCTTTGGTGCTGGTTTCTACCTCACTCTTGTACGACGAATGAAACATGACACTCCCAAGGTGAGAAAATGGAGCAGCGAATGTTTGTGTGCATTTGCGTTAAAATGTTAGAGAGTGGTAGTTTTGACAACGAATGATAAATATTTGCTGAATGTGGATTAATTTTTAGTCAGATTCAGATTGTCATCTAGGCAGAAAAACATTTAGACCATAACACACTAAAATTCTGGTCTGAACCCTGGTTATTTATAATGAATAAATAAGCAAAGAAAGCATACAGTCTAGTATGTCCCTATTGAAGTATTTATGTAAACGAGTCCTTGTAAGACTAAGAGGTTGAAAAAGTGCAGGTGATATTAAAAAAAAAATTCAATTATGGTTTCTGGTAACATTTTGTCCTCCAGGCTAGCTGCGACTGTAAAGAGGATTGCTCCTGTAAATGCTCCACATGCTCAAAGTTTAAAGCGAACACGGAGGAGAGCCAGGCTGCGGACAGGCAGATGGACGGTAAGGCCACAATTTGTTACATTAGTCTCAGAGAGTGTGGTGTGTTATGCCAAGTTCATTGTTCAATCTCATCAGACCTGTTTTGATTCTATTCATCTTCAAAATCATGAATACAATGTGACAATATCTCTTTGTCATGCTGATGAATAGTGCCTTTGCATTGGATTGTAGTCAGTCTATGTAAATACCTGCTGTCAACAAACCTAGAAACACCCTGTAATCACTATACTTTGTCAACTTCTGTGTGCCCTCTGTATAAACAGTCAAACACAGGGGAAACTCCCCCTGTCTATATGCTACAGTTAAATTTAATATCTTATCACTGACTATTCTTTACCTCTCATACTATATGTAGTAAAGATTCAATTCAATTCAATTTTATTTGTATAGCACCAAACCACAACATAGATGATCTCACTTTTCAGGGTAAGGCCAAGAGCTTACAATATTATGGCGATAAACCTTCCCACAATTAGCAAATACCAAGTTAATGACATTCAGTAGCATGATATAAATGCAAGGGGAGAGTGAGAGCGAGAGAGAAAATAAGTGCTCAGTGCATCATGGGAGTTCCCCCAGCAGTCTAGGCCTATAGCAGTATAACTAAGGGATGGTTCTGGGCCAGGAGTGGGCGATAACAAAGTACATTTACTTGAGTACTGTACGTATATTTTTCTAGAATCTGAATTCTTTACTTGAGTATTATTTTTTTGGAAACCTCTGACTTTTACTCCGCTACACTTAAAGACAAATATTGTACTTTTGACTCTTTACTTTTTACCTTTGACTTTTTAGTTTGAAGCAGAGCTTTTAGTCTGTGGGATGAATTTTCTTTTCTGTATTCTACAGGTTCTACAGTCAGTCAGGGAGATAAGACTCTAAAGCCTTTAAATAAGTGAACTGTTGCAGCACCAACAGTGATGATAATGAACCAGGTGGCATGTTAAGTAGAAATGTGTGAAAATCATCTCCAGGTAACATGGAAAGCATCAGTGCCCTGGTCCATCATCACGTGCCGCAGGCTCGTCTGATCGAGGCCATTGGCCAGGAGTTGACCTATCTGCTTCCCAACCGTAACTTCCAGCCCAGGGCCTATGCCAGCCTCTTCAGAGAGCTGGAGGAAACCCTGGTGGACATCGGCCTCAGCAGCTTCGGTGTGTCCGACACATCGCTGGAAGAGGTACATGGAATTAATAGCAAAAGAAATGTTAGCAGTTGTAGTAATCATAGTAAAAGGAATATACATTTACAAATTTGCACTGTGGTGCCAGCACTTGAAGAAATGAGACAATATATCAAATTGACAGTGAATGCCCTCTGTACAAGACAGATTCTTAGTCATTAAAGTACAAATGCTAAACAGCAATTTGAAAAGAAATCATTGGGGCAATCTGTCATATAGTCACTGCCTCAGCTTCACCTTCACAGTCATTAGGCTTTGTTTATAAAAAAGCATCTGTTAATCTTGACTATTTTGTGTAGATCTTCCTAAAGGTCACTGCTGATGGGAATGCAACCAACAGAAAGTGTATACAAGGTAGCACTTTTTTTCTCTTCCTATTGATTTGTTGTGTAGTTGTATTTACGTATGTGGTTGTATGTATGTAGCTATCCCTGTTTTCTCCATCTACTTCTCATCATGTGAGTTGTATCCTTTGTATTCCACTCTCTAACCCTCCCAGACAAGAAATCACTGAAGCAGATTTCTCGAGCTAGCCTCTGTGGACTCAACAGAGTGGCTGTTGTTGATATGGAGCCACTAAAAGGTGACAGTGACTTTCAGCTTAAAGCTCAGGACAAATGCTGCTGTTGTGGAAAAAACAACTATTAATAATAACAGTGATCTAAGAGGGTTTCCAGTCTTTTATGTGCTGAAACATAGTCAAGCTTCCTTTGTCCAATAAAAACATTCTAAACATTATTTTATCCATTACTGACAACACATTTTGGCAATAGTGTTTTTTCCCAACAACAGTGTAATTTAGAGAGCTTCAGCTTGGGGAATTTTACTAGTGACATGTGACCAACTGTATGATTTATTATAAACATACATTTAGATCTGGAGCTGTCACTGATGCACCGACAATATGCAAAAGATGCTGAACTATATGCCTATAGGCAAGTAGAGCAATGCTGCCAATGCATAGGTACATGCCTACAGGTAGGCACAGGTGTATAACTTTCTGGTCTCTGTCCACAGAAGACTAAGCATGCTTGGCTTGCTGTCTGGCCTCTTTGCTCTAGCTGACACCCGCCGTCTGTGCAAGTCAGGCTGTGGCACTGAACTTGAACTCTGTATTCCAGAGACAGACGGAGCTTTTCACGCCAATGGCCAGGGTCCATGTGATGTCCTAGAAGGTGGTGCAGGCAGGGGATCCTACCAGGTGAGAGGCCTGTGTCTGACAGTCAAACAGTTCTTCGCTCTGCTGATCAAGAGGCTGCATCACGCCACCCGCTCCTACAAAGACTTCTTCGCCCAGGTAACCTTACTATAATTCACTATACCATAATCCTTGCATCCACTACACACTAAACCACTGTAATCCTTATAGCATTTTATGTTATGAGTTGTGTTGTTGAAGTTTTGATATGTTTTGAATTTATTTGATACAGTCTAAAATATACATTTGAGATCAAGGTTGACTATGGCAGTCTGACTTATAGATTTTTTCAAACAATAGCAAGGCTTTTATCTAGCAACCGAAACAGCAAACAGCCTGGACATTTTGTCCCACATAGGCCACCATTGGACTGTTTCTTGCTTGGTGGAAAATAATCACCGTCACATCTCTGTTTCGTGTAGATTGTGCTGCCGGCCAGTTTTGTTTTCCTGGCACTGACATTCACTCTGATAGTTCCACCCTTTGGAGAGTATCCGAGTTTGACCCTCAGTCCCTGGATGTATGGACGACAGTACACCTTCTTCAGGTGATTATAAAGGATTCTTCATGACATTTAGCAGTCAGGAGTCTTACTTAATCTTAATGAGCTCTTACTTAATTTAATGAGATCAGTACAATATTTCAATTGAATTTGCCTAAAAAAAGATTACATTTATAAATGGGACAGAATAATGTGATTTGCTGATCTTGTTTTTGAATATTTTGTCCACTGCAGTAATGAACGTCCTATGGATGCTCAGATGAGATACTTTGGTGAGGTGTTGCTGGACAAGCCTGGCTTTGGGACCCGCTGCATGGTGGATGAACCACTGGAGTGAGTAACACTTTAAGATCTGTTTTTTTGTATTTCTGTTTTCTGTGCTGTTTTGTTGACCACATAGGTCACTTTCTCCCACTGGCAGAGATTTCCCATGTAACAACATCACCACGGAGTGGGAGATGCCCCTGGTTAACCCCGCTCTGATAGATATGCTGGCTGGTCCAGAGTGGAACTCTCTCAGACCGTCTCCAGTCTGTCAGTGCAGCACACCCACAAAACTCACTATGCTGCCTGTGTGCCCTGAGGGAGCTGGAGGCCTGCCACCTCCACAGGTAGGTGGTTTGGTCACTGACACTGAAAATGACCACAGTGTGTTGTATATCACTTCCATATATTCAACTAAAATCCACATATATTTGTAGGTCAACCACTGCAGATGAGTATCTTAAATAACAAGTGCACTGTGTGTTATTTTGTGCATCAGAGGATTCAGTCAACAGGAGATGTTCTCATGGACCTAACAGGCAGGAACATCTCCGACTACCTGGTGAAAACCTACCCCACCCTCATCAGAACCAGGTATTTGATCCTTTGTACCAACTAAAAATGGAGAACTTAACTTATTGTTCAAAAAGCAAAAAGTGCATGCAAACAAATATATTTCATTCCTGTACATTATGGCATCAATTTGCTATAGATTCTTTATTTTACATTGATCTACACATAAAGACTCTGCAGGCATTTTCATTGCAATGTTGAAATTTACTGTAGTTGTGCAAAATCTGTATTTCTCAAATGTGTGGTGATAAAATGTCTTTAATTGAAATATATTCTGATATGAGAAAGAATAATTATGTATCTGTGTGTATGATCTCTTTCCAGCTTGAAGAGCAAATATTGGGTGAATGAACAAAGGTAAATTCAAATTTGCATCCATCTCCATGTTTTTGATTATAAAACAGGTCTAGGCGCTATGGAAGTATCAAAGCGCTCAATCCACTGAGAAATGCTCACAGCCCGTATTCAGCCTTAAAACGAGCCGTCAGTAACTGTAACTTTTTGATGTCACAGCAAAACAGTCACCACCCTAGGCAATGCCCCAAGCCCAGCCCACCCAGGGCCAACATCCAAGCTTTTTTGTTGTAGTTTTAACTTTATTAAAACCCCTTTATTTTAACCACAACATGAAAGCAGTCATTCTGTTGCTGAGCTAACAGCTACAAGTCAGAAAAATGTTGAGGAAACACTCCACAATCATTGGATGTCAAGCCAATATTGACCATCACCATTTGCTGGTGACTTTTACCTAGCTACGGCTGTAGGCTACAATCTGTCATCTTTGATTGGCCTCCCCCTGTGTCATTTTGAAAACAGTCTTGCTCTAGAGAGAACCCTGAGAGAGGAGATGTAAAACTATATTGAGATGGTTTTTGGTTCTTAAAACTACATATATAAACACTGGAAAAGTGGAAAAGAGCTGTTTTCCTTCCAGTGGTTGTAAGGATGTAGTACAATCTGCATTTACTGGCGTTATTTTTACAAATACCAACAGACTTTTCTCTGTGGTGTCCAGGTATGGAGGTATATCAGTAGGAGGGCAACTTCCTGTTTTAGGGCTGCAGCCAAAGACCATCCAAGATGTAGCAGCGCAGCTGGGACGACTGCTCAATGTCACTGGGGTATGACTTTAAACATTTAAATGATGTGTTTGCTTGTATTTGTGTGCACTTGTAATTTAGTTTGTTCATCTCCTTGCTCTTCTGTGATTTCTTTTGTAATGGGCTCTTTTTTGGTAATAGGGCAAATACTCTGAACAAACGCTGAAGGACATAGGGACGTTCCTCAGGTACATGGAGACTCCTAACAATGTCAAGGTAAGTCCACAGCAGCCAGATGAAAGCTGCATCACTTTCCTCATTGTATAACACAGTATAATAGGCTGTACATAACTTTGTACAAACCAAGTAAATACTGCCGTTTATGCATTACATCACTATGTTACCAATACTACACATAAGCTGTGGTCAGTATATCCTGCACTGTCTTTCCACAGGTGTGGTACAACAATAAGGGCTGGCATGCTATGGTATCTTTCATGAACGTGGCCAACAACGCCATCCTCCGTGCAAACCTGGCCAAAGAAGCAAACCTGGATGAATATGGAATCACTGCCATTAACCATCCCCTGAACCTCACCAAAGAACAACTCTCTGAGATCACTGTGTGAGTGACCAGCAGCCACATAGTCCCCATCCAATTACATTTTAAGGTCTGAATCTTGTTCTGGTGTTGGAGGGGAAAAGTAAAGAGGAGTAGAACCCAGGTGTGACACGTGTGATCCAGTCAGTTTTATCTAAGATTCTCAAACAAAAGATTTGTAACATAAACATTGTTCATAGAGGTCGCTGCTGAATAGTATGATATTTTTCAGAGACACTAGCTCCTGGAAGCTCAGTCATTTCTGTGTCCCTTCCCCAGTCTGACCACCTCAGTGGATGCAGTGGTGGCCATCTGCGTCATCTTCGCCATGTCCTTCGTCCCGGCAAGCTTCGTCCTCTATCTCATCCAGGAGAGGGTCACCCAGGCCAAGCACCTGCAGTTTGTCAGTGGTGTCAGTCCACTGGTCTACTGGATGGCCAACTTCCTCTGGGACATGGTACAGTGACCCTGTTTCCATCTGAAATGTGCATCAATGCCTGGGTTATGTTGCTGTAACCAAGGGGATGTAAAAATAAGGATAATTGCATTCAGAAGACCAAAGAGTGTAACTACTGTGGATTGTCTTTTCTTTACTCATGACATAGCTTTTGTAATCGCTGGTATTATGTGTGACTGTGTTCTTTCTCAAGGTGAATTACTCCATCAGTGCAGCGATGGTGGTGGAAATTTTCATCTTTTTCGATAAGAAATGCTACACCTCACCAACCAACCTTCAACCACTTATTGCCCTACTTATGCTTTATGGGTAAGAAAATGGGTAAGATTAGGGGAAACAAAATAAGCAAAAGCAGCAGAACACTGCTACATTTAGACTGATTGAAAGTGGGTTTTACTTTTGAAAATAATACATTTGTGTCCTGTAGCGAGCTTAGACATAATTTAACCCCAGCATTTGGTTTCGATTCTTCGTCTAACACAGGACAAATGGGTAGATTTTCAGATGCCCTCCCTTAGCAGATGTTTTTCACCATCCAGTCTGTATGTCAGCCACTGTCATCACCAGATCCTTGTTACACTCCTGTGGGTCAAGTTTACTCCACAGCTCACATTGTGACAGTCATTGGTTTATGTTCTGTTTTACACTGCACATCAAACTCATCAATTTATGTGCATATGTATAGTATATATTACAATATTTGCATCCTGTGGTTTTACTCTGATGTTATGTCTTGCCTTGCTTCATATTCTTATTTGGCATAAACATTTTCATTAGTTCTTTTTTTAGCTTTATCAGTTCCACTATTGCAGCTGTTTTACAACCCCTCATAAATTTGCTTTTTCAAACTTAGACTAAGACATAGCTTATATCTTATATTCTGTATCTAGTAAATAGTTTCATACACAGTATGTTAGTAAAACACAGGGTAGAGATGATTTGAGGCTGTCAGTCTCTTATTATTTGTTTATGGTAGTTTTACTGTCTGCTGTTAAAGGCGGGGGTAATTTATTCATGCTAACAGTTTGCATTTCTGCAGTCTATAAAATGTAGAGTTTGTGACAATCTCTGTGCTTAACTTACGCACGCTCTGCTCTTTCTCTCTCAGCTGGTCTGTGACACCCATGATGTACCCCATGTCCTACATATTCAGCATTCCCAGCACAGCCTACGTCTCTCTGTCATGTATTAACCTCTTCATTGGCATCAACAGCAGCGCCATCACCTTCATCCTGGACCTTTTTGAGGGAACCACAGTAAGAACAGGGTTCTCCTTTCTTTAAATGGCTATCATCCATCTATCCATCTCCCATCTCATCCCCATGCATATGTGTTGCACTGTTTTCTAGGCTCTGTACAAGTTCAATCAGCTTTTAAAGACCGTAATGCTCATCTTCCCCCATTACTGCCTGGGACGAGGTCTCATAGACATGGCCATGAACCAGGCTGTGACTGACATCTACGCTCGCTTTGGTAATGACAAAACACACAGACTTGTTTATCCCTCACATCCCAGCAGGCAAACACTTGTAGCAACAAAAGCCTTCAACTGTCAGCCACTATGTCATCACTCTGACTGAATGTTGGGTCATTGCCTGCATCAGAAATCTGATGCCTTACATGTGCCATCAACACTCAGGTCAGCTGCAGAGTTGTTAGACACTCTACAAGTCACTTGTACAACAGATACTCTGTGACAAATTCTCCTCCAGTGATGTTCAAGAATATGTCTGAGAGTTTGAAATGGCAAAATATGAAATATATGTATTGAGGATAATGTATAATCAGGATAAACTAAACTTCAGTTGCTTTCATTCTGATATTGTCTCATTTCTAAATATTAATCCCATGCAGAAACGTAATATATGACATAACTGTCCCTATATCAAGAGTGCTGTTGCCATATATGTCACCTATAAGGGGATATATTATTATCACATATATACATCTTCTGGATATATATGAAATACACATAGTAGAATAGTGGAATGGAATATATTTATGTAAAAGCAATAGAAGCAAACATACATATCTGTATGAGCTAGACATATATGTCAATATATGAAATATATTCATATACAATCTTTAAATATATGATTTTTACATGTACATATATTTCATATATCAAATCATTTGCTTTACATGAAAACTCCCACGTTGAGGAAAAACATCCACTTGAAAGGTTTAATGTCATTAACATGTGTGTTATGTTGTTTGTTCAGGTGAGGATTACAGTCCAGACCCCTATAACTGGGATTTTATTGGGAAGAACCTGTTCTGCATGGCTGTTGAAGGATTCATCTATTTCCTCCTTAACATTCTCTTCCAGTATCGCTTCTTCTTGAATCAGTGGTGGGTTTGAATTAAATTAGTGTGTAATGAGATGCAGAGAAACTTAAAGGATTTGTTCCTGATAACGCAGCTTAAAAATATGATGTTATTGGTGCACAGACTGATGGAAGGATCATTGGCTGACTGGTTTTCTCTCGGCAGGATATCAGATTGCCCAAAGCCTTCTATTTTGGATGAAGATGCAGATGTGGCTAAAGAAAGAGAGCACATCTACCGGAGTGGAAAAACAAATGATATTTTACGCATTAGAGACCTGTCCAAAGTGAGACAGTTTTCTTTTCAAAATATGTTCAATCATTGACAATAAACAAAAAAAAAAAGTACTTCCACTTTCATCCTTAATTTTTTGCTCTCATCTTTCTTCATAAGACGTACATAGGAACAGTCACCCCTGCAGTGGACCGAATCTGTGTTGGAGTATCACCTGGAGAGGTTGGTACGCTTAAACTGATACGATTTGCAGCACAGAGGAAAGTCTTTTGGGCACATTATAGTCCATTTATCATGATTTTTTTTTCTGATCCATTGCAGTGCTTTGGTCTCCTGGGGGTAAACGGAGCGGGAAAGACCACCACATTCAAGATGTTGACAGGCGACATTGACGTCACCTCAGGAGAAGCCTCAGTTTCTGGTCACAGGTTAGTCATACAATGTTATTATAAATAAGAAGCAATCAATATGGGCTTCAATATCAACACTGAGGCTGATAACCAGCAGTCTCTAAATGAATAAAAATTCTTAATACTCATTGAGTTGTATTTGTTATTTTAGGCACTAAGAATCTCCATAGGCACCCAGTCACTCCAGGTCATTAGCTTCCAATAAATAGCCGGTTGATGACAAAATTTGTTCTATGACAAAAGAATCGATAACGAATCTGTATTGAATTTGTACTGTATCATGTAAGAGGTGGTGTATATTGGTGAACTATTTATTGCTTACTTGTTTCCATTATTGTTGTCGTGGCAGCATTTTAACCAACATCCTGGACGTTCACCAGAACATGGGATATTGCCCGCAGTTTGACGCCATAGATGAGTTGCTGACAGGTAGAGAACATCTACACCTTTACGCTCGCCTCCGTGGAGTCCCAGAGTCTGAGATCAGCAGGGTGAGCTGGAGCTTAAGTGTGAAAAGTGTAAAATGAGAAATATGATGAAATGTATACATGATGTTTGGCTCTTAAATGAACACAATCCCCAAGACTTGATCCCCTCAACTTAATAACCCCCATGTCCACTGGACACCTCCTCTGGATGTTATACCAAAAAAGATGATATTTTTTCTTCAAGCTGAATACAGCAGAACATCCTGTCACTATAAGCACTGATAAAAAAAATGCCAGTATGATGAAGAAAGCAACGCAGTGGGGCATTAAAGTGGCAATATCATTTCACCAAATCTGAACAGCTTAAGACATTACTAGGTACAAATGGTTGGCCAGCTTCTTCCTTTACCAAATACAAACTTGTTTGGAGAGAGAAGTAAATACCAGCAATCAGCTAGAAAATGAAGTGAACAGTCGGGAACCCCGTGTAACTTTAAACTCCAAAGTGTACATAGTATGATCTACACACCTGCCAAATCAAAGTTGTATTGCAAGTCCCTCACCCTCCTCATGCTCAGGTTGCAGAGTGGGCCATCCAGAAGCTGGGTCTCTCAGAATATGCAGGTCAGAGCGCTGGGACCTACAGTGGAGGAAACAAGAGGAAACTCTCCACGGCCATTGCCATGATTGGCTGCCCTGCTCTGGTGCTGCTGGTGAGGCCAACACTAGTGACATTTCTGGGTTTGGATCAGAGGCTTAGGATAGGGATCACAGTTACATGAGCATGGCAGATGCTGTTTCTGTGTGTGTGTTTTAATGTGTTTGTTGTCACTCTTACTGTACATCAGGATGAGCCCACCACAGGTATGGACCCTCTCTCCAGACGCTTCCTCTGGAACTCCATTATGAGCATTATTCAGGACAGACGAGCTGTGGTTCTCACCTCACACAGGTAGGCTGTATGGTTGTGTGTGTGTGTGTGTGTGTGTGTGTGTGTGTGTGTGTGTGTGTATGCACGTGTGTGTATTTGTGAGCCAGTGGTGGAAAGTAACTAAGTATATTTACACACTTAAAAATAATATCTCATCCGAACTCTTTACATGATTTCAGATTGTTTTAGGCTCAGAGGTAAAATTATAATTATCCCAATGTTAAACCATTAACAAAAGAGTAGGTTATTGGTTTTCTTTTTTCCTCTCTCATTAATCATCTCACAACCCCTCAGCCTGGACCACTGAGCTTAACTACCTAAATGTATGCTGTGTTAAGTAGTTCAAGCTAGCTCCGCCTCGAGCAGCTACGACACTAAAATACTCACACATTGACATTAACAACCTATCCATGTCATAAATTGTTATATATTATAATCACAGGGGCCATTTCAACATGGAAGGCGTACTTATACTTTTGATTCTTTCAGTACATTTAGCTGGTTAAACGTCTGTACTTTCATTTATTACAGAATGATTTTGCATTGATTTATTGCTACTTTAAATTAAGTAAATAAGCTGAATACTTCTTCCACCACTGCTTCAGGTACAGAACATAATTCGTATATATATATATATATTCATCTTCACAGCATGGAGGAATGTGAGGCACTGTGCACTCGTTTAGCCATTATGGTTAATGGATCCTTCAAGTGTTTGGGAACCATTCAGCATCTCAAATACAAGTTGGTCTTTCTACTTCATCCTATGCTGCTGATCAATACATGAAATATTCTAATTTTCAAGTGGATACAAAATCAAATTAGCATTCTCTGAAATTACTAATATTTTGATTTTGCGTAGATTTGGTGATGGCTACGTGGTGACCATGAAGATCAGGGCGGCTAAACCCGGTTGCGCCCCGGACCTGAACCCTGCTGAAGCGTTCATGGAGAGCACCTTCCCTGGCTGCATCCAGAGAGAGAAACACTACAACACTCTGCAGTATAAGATCTCCTCCTCCTCACTGGCTAGGATCTTTCAAATGGTCCTGGCTAACAAAGACAAGCTAAACATAGAGGACTACTCAGTGTCACAGACCACTCTTGACCAGGTAAATGAGTTTAAGAAAACACAACATAATCTACTGTGAAATTGGAATTTAACAGGGGTGCACAATTTTTACTTTACCATATCTCTATTTTCTTTTTTAAACACTATATCCTTGTTTTTCTCCTCACTATATGTCAATCTGCTGCTTCAAACAACCCTTTTTTTCCTACATCATTCATTTTGATTTTTTGACATCACTGCAGGTGTTTGTGAATTTCGCCAAGCAACAGTCAAGAGAAGATGACACTATTGTGTTGCATCCAAAAGCAGCTGGGGCACAACGATACATTGACAACACACCCATCAAGTGTTTGGGGAAGTGAACTTACCTCATTGAGCTCAACTGGAAGAGAGTCGTTGGTTTTCATTTCACTGTAGCGTCATCTCAAAGTCCCAGCCCTGGCCTCATAGACACGAGCAACTGATGCATGAATCTGGTTGGGATACTGAAAGTCATGAAGGATGAATTTGATTTGTCCTCCATCTTTGGGTGAAAGTAGGCTGTGTTTCTCATCCACAATTGGACAATCGTTTGGAATGGAGCAGCCCACGCTAATCTGCTGTGTTGTATTAGGCCTTGAAACACAGTCTGTGAAGGACATGTCATGCTTGACTGATGGTTTGACATGTGACAACACTGCACATGCTCTCCTTTGCTCTCCAGTAAACAGGGTTAGTGGGCTTTGAATTTGAAAGTGTGGAGCATTTGTGTGCCTGCTACATGTTCCACTTCCTGCTCACCTTGTAGGCCTTGCAAACTCAATGAAACTGAGCTTTAGATGTATGACAAGGACCAGGACTTTGAGAGATGAAACGTCAAAAAAAGGTCAATATGTGGTTGTAATTGGAGCTTGATGTGCATTGTAAAGAAAGCATAGATCCTGTGTTTTTTGCTTCTGATGCCAAGCAAGATTATCTTTTTTGCCTTCTTTAGACATGTGAAATAAGCACTCAGAGAAGCATAGCCTTAGCACTTTATTAATGCAGCTTTAGTTGAAGCATAACAATTTTGACCAAGAATTTTGGCAATCTGCTAAAATAAAATCTGCTAGTAGTGCAATATAGCTCATCATTTTTACAAAATTTCCTTGCTGCTATGAAAATCATTTCGATGTCATTCGATATTTTTATGCCACTAATGTCTTGTTTAATTTTTGCGCTTCATGAATTTCCCCTTGTGGACAATAAACCAACTAACTCACTAACTAACATATACATGTGCGACTTTGCTAAACTGTCAGATGGAAACCAGTTCCTGGTGTCATTAGAAGTGATGTTTTTTAAAAGGAGCATCATGTCAAATAAAGTTGAATTTTTCCTTTGGATATGGACCTTTTTTCAGACACGCTGTTTGACCTCAGATGCCTTACATTCACTTCTATAGAAAACAGTTTTTAACATTTTAATAAAACCTGAGATTAGACAGTGAGGGCTAGAGAACCTCAGCAGTTATCACTGACTACCTGATAAGCCCTCTACACATTAATGCCACAAGATACTTCTCTACAGCACAATTACCTTTTCTCTGAAGAAAACAATCTGAGATATACACTGGAGAAGCATAATATTAGTATAATTAATTGTCTGCTTCATCAGCATTCCTCCTGAGAGCTTCAAAGTAATGTTGGATGCTATGACATTTTTTAATTTGATAGTTTGCTGCCAGAGGCACTTCATTATGAGAATATGTTTTATTTCTTTCACTTATCCTGAAACCTTTGATATAGTGTAAGCATTCGGACACCAAAATAAATAAATAAATATGTGTAGTCATTGTCAACACAGCATAGAAAATGTCACAGCAATGAAGATTTATCTAATCTAATTTTTAACTTCATATCACAATGCCAAATCAAAACTAAAACCAATTTTTGAAACTGAACAGCTTATTAAAGATTTACGGTATAATGCCATAATATTATTGCTCCTATTCCCACTCCTTTTAGTTCATTCATTAGTAAAAAAAAAAAAATTGCATAGTGCTGGACTCAGCAGTAGCAGCTTCTTATTATCATGACACACTTGTAAGGAGTGAATATATGGCCCAGTTTAAGCCACGATCACAGAATAAGCGGGACAATGGCCATCCGGAGGCTGGGATAGTCCTTGAACTCCCTGCTGTAGGCTTTGTGCTTCCCTCTGGCCCAGATCGTCATCTGAATGAACCCCAATAATGTGTAAAATGCCACTGGAAGAAAAAAATACATACAATAACAGAGGAGAGCACAACATCTTTGTTAAAAATATCAAACTGTGGTCCTTGCAGTCCACCGTCTGTATATACATGCTACACTGCTGCAGTAAGTGATGTCAATTTATGTCAACAAAGGGTAATGCACCGTAAATACCTGGAAGACACTGCGTCATGACGGAAAAGCTCAGCCAAGCTCCAACCTGCATTATATGTCAAATATTCAGGTAGACAAAGAGGTGAATACACAAGTGTGGGTGATATTCACTACCATGATAATTTACTTTATATGATTTGTATTACCTCATACGTATAATTTGGACAGGATACAAAGAAAAACAGCCATGTGAAGGGGTTCTTAGTTGGAACAGGGTACCTTCTCCCCCTGGGTCCTGAGAAATTGGTTTGTGGAGAAAGGACTGACTTTAGATAACATTTAAATGCAGTTGTATGTAGCATTTCTCATACTGATGGAACTATAGACAACCATGTTATCACCATATGGTGGATCATTAGTGTTAACACGGAATACTAAGCAGATGATCAACATGATCACAAGCTCAACAACTCACCATCTCCTCTGAGATTATTCAGAGTCAAGTGAATGGAGAAGTTTCCCAGTTCACACACCTGGAGCAGAAATATGCAATTCACCTCTTACTATCACTATGTGTCACATGAAGCATGAACACATGAATTTATGATAAGAGTGTACGCACCACAAATATGATTAGTGCATAACTGACTTGTAGGTCTCCGTAAGCTGTGAAGAGAGATTGTCTGGCATTGATAAGCTGCAGAAAATAGATAAGCCACATTTTGTGTGTATATGTGTGTATATGTGTATGTGTGTGTGTGTGTGTGTGTGTGTGTGTGTGTGTGAACTTACATGGAGGTGTATAAAGAGGGTGGTTAATATAATAGGCCAACCAAGCAGAGAAACCCCAGTAATAGGCACAATTCTAAGAGAAGAAACAAACAATACAGATATATGAATATATGGAAATTATATATACATTATATGTAATATTATATATATATACACATACATACATATACACATGCACACACACACACACACACACACACACACACACACACACACACAGGTTAGCGCACAGGTGAAGCTCTTCCTTTTAAGGGTAGTCATGTCCTCACCCTGACTATTATCCTGAGAGGCATTGTCCCATGAGAGAAACGATGGACAAAGATAGTCTCTATCAACCTCTTCATATAGTGGAAGGTGTGACAGGCACAGGCTAGTCTGAGAGACAGAGGGGAGGGAAGAGGTCACAAATACAAATACATTTAAGTGAATAACTGAGTGTGTAACAGTCTTCTCGTTGTAGTTCACATCTTTATCATGGCAGATTTCAGATTTCAGATTTGAGATAAAAAAAAGATGACATTTTAATGATTCCTTTTGGCCAAACTGTGTCACTGCTGCAACAAAACTTTTGGGATTCAGCGAAGAAGGTGCAAGATACAGTAAATAACAACAAACCAAAATGAAACACATACGCAACTAGATGCAACACTAGAGTATCAGGAACAATAGCATAAATAAATGAGGTATGATTGAGTTTGGATAATGTTTAATATAAAGAAAAAAAATTAAATATATCACTTAGCTGAAAATATCTTCATAGCTGCATTAATAAATTGTGTTGCAGTCATGACACCAACCCAGCAACAGAATGTAGATGATACAAGTAAATTAACATGAGTAGAAATGACTTTGAACACCATCTTGTCATAACTGCCAATAATATAGATTTGGTAGATGCTACATTGACGAGATAACACAGTTACTTTTCCTCATTTAATTTTACTGAGACTTTTGCTCCATATTAAGCCTCTATAAATAACAAATTTGAGACTTCAATGAATACTCAAAAATGTATATTTTTCTGGACCAAGAAATCAGTCTCCTGCCAGTAAAGAGAGTTATCCAGCATGTCAAGGTCAGCCACGGGGCTTTCAGTGAGCTTGTTTGGTAGTTTCTATCTAGCTAACTAACTTAAAGCTTATCATAGGCTTGTAATCGCCATAGGGTGTCATGAACTGTGCTGTAGTTGACTCTCTTTTTTTCCACTTACGTGACAACAGGATGGGGACTGGAGGTAAAGGCATGTCTGTGTGAGTAAATGTACGGTACTCGAAAATAGAAGAGGAGGTAGGTGAGAAGGGGCCCGATATACTCGGCCAGAAACACCTGGAAACAGAAGAACAGAAAAAGCAAACACCTTATACCATCACTTTACTATTTGATGCAAACTAAACATCAAAAAGCAGAATAAGCGAAATCCGAGATTTCCTGAAACTAGTTGAGATCCTTTGTTTTATATCCTTTATATTCCCAAAATTATGTCAGCTAAGATTAATTATATGTAAATGCAGTGCTGTACACATAACAGTATATTGGTACTTTTCTGCTCTTCTTACCATAGTCCAACCTAACTGTGGACCAAGATCTCTGAAGTACATGGTGGCAGTGGTCCCAACTGGTAAATTCTGTAAGATTTCATCATCTCTGAGTAATTTTCCCTCTGAAAAAGGAGAAAAAAACCTGGGTAAATGTTTGATATTCAGCTTCATCTGACATGGTAGTATAAAATAATTATACTATCTACATTGTCTTTAGAATATCAAACTTCCTAGAGTTGAGAAATACAATGCTGACAGTAGCCTACTATGACAATCATGCTGCTTTGGATTATTTGGAAGTATTCAGCAAACCATTGTATTAAGACTGATGTTTCAGAATGTTTTTTAATGAATGCCCAATCAGTTTTTCAGTACACGTTCTCTGTACCTGGAGCCACAGATAAGATACTGTGCTAATTGGATGAAATTTTTAGAATATCCTCAGGGGAAACTGGCCCAGATAGCTTTAAACCAAATCTCTATTCTGTGCTTTTCTGCGACAAGATAGACCTCATAGTCCGTTCCAGACGAAAGCCCTGCACCATCAGACCTCATAGGTTTTTTCTCGTGTACTTTATGTGTTGAAATTGCTTTTCCTGTTTTAATTTAAGTGAAAACAAATGGATAAATGATGCTCATGAAATATTCTCTCTATCATGGGGAAAACAAAGATGATGGTTTCCACAGTGATGGCGACTCTGTAGAAATGTGAGGTGCTATTTATGTCGTCCATTCTCCTCCAGAGTCGAGGTCATTACGAATGTTAGCGACGTTCTGTGTTACCAAATGTAATGGAAATGATTTAATTAAATTTACCCATTGCTAACATCTAGGTTTTGCAATATGTCTAGCATTAATATTAGAAACCTTACGCCTAAGATCAGAGAACATTTTAAATGTTCCTCCATAATTTTCCAGTGGCTTTGCGGGAGATGCATTTCTCCTCTCAATATGTGTGTATGTAAATTACGTCATACTCCAATTTGCATCAATGTCAAATGATATAACAGCAGCTTGGGGGGACATAGACTGTACATTTCTAAATATGTGACGTTCCATTACTGCACACCCTTCTGTGGAGTGGACCCTTTATACACAATCAAAGCTATGGCTCATCCGTAACCCATTTTCATTCCAGACAACTTCAAACAGCTTTATGCCTGCTTTTACCTCAGGTTACCCACCTAATGATGATAACGGCTACATCACAGCAACCCTTTATTTCTCTGTTAACAAGACTGGGCTAAAACCTATTATATGACTGGACTGCCTATGGTCAATGTGCAAAATTGAGGAAGCATTTGAAAACTGTTGTGGAACTGCTGTGAACTGACATCGTCTCCAGTTACTAGCTTTTATGTTGTTTAGATGTTATTCAGATTTGCTAGTTTCTTTAGCAGTTAACACTGACTTTCCTCTCTCCCTCCCGCTCTCTCTCCTGCTCTCTCTGCTCGGTGTGTCTCATGTTTAGTTATTCCTCTGCCTCCTTGAAAGTAATTTATTTGCCAGAATGCCAGTTCATGGGCAAGGCTCCATGAACTGGAAATGCTACTCAGCTTCCCTGCAGCTTCCATGCAGCTGGAAAAACCAGGGTGGCTGGGTGACTGCCTCTAATAAGAGGTGTAGCCCTAAGGTCCAGGCGTATACCAGGTTTATACCTAGTTTTGTTTGAAAAAATAAACCTCTCTAAATTTAGTGACAAATGTGCTACATTGGCAATACTGTAGCCTGTAAACACTCCCTCATAGAAACTGTTTGTGCATAATCATTTTGAAAGAGCTATGTTGAATGGGGAAACTTCGGCTGACCAGTGGTGGGAATGTGATCAATCAGTCAGTCGGTCAACCAGTCAGGGTCAGTCATGATTACAGGGCTGGCCCTGCTGTTGCGATCCTGCCAAAAATGATGTTTATAGTGGCAGAAAACCTTTTGTGATTATAATAAACACACCAGACAGGGTCTTGGAATCACTCCTCTTTAGCCTAAACCTCATTCTGGGGCTCTAAGAGACAAAAGCATCACATTTCCAGTAGGTGAGAAAGACACTGTGAGACTGTGTTCTTTTGGTGGGACAGGTCAAAGCTTAAAGACTAAACATAGATTGTCCTTCAACAGCTCCAGCTCCAGTCCACAGCTGAGCAGCCCCCTTTTCTCTTCTACCACACTATCTGGCTAGATGGAAATAGAAGAATGCTGTTTGCTATTTGTGAGTAATGATTTCCAATTTTTATTAAACAGTGAATAGTTGCCACCCAATTTTGATCATCCTGATCATCATCTAATTTTTTCAACATGGCTACTTACTGGGATCAAGCTTCAGGGCCTGTCTTGCTGGATACCAGTGAGGATCTTTGTAGATAATACACACACACACACACACACACACACACACACACACACACACACACACACACACACACACACATACACAGAGTTGAATGAACCTGGCTCTGCGCACACAGATATTGGCTTCAGGCCCAATAATAATTGATCACAATGGAATAAGGTTGAGCTCTGCTGGTCTGATGGATGCTGACAGCCTCAGGCTTGGCACAAATTTGGTAACATCTCTGACCAGACACCCACAGAAGCAATGCAGACTTCAGAGGAGTAAACAAGAAATTGTTTATAATGGAATATCTCTTGGGTGAAGTGATGCGGCATGACATACTGTAAGATGATTCACTAAATAGTGTTAGCATGATTATTCATAACTGGAATCACGTGAATTGAAGCTTTAGTTTGCAGTAAATGTGCAACAGAAGATACAAAGTCAATGGATATCTTGGCTAATGAGCTACAAATCCTGCAGTCTGTAAGTGGATCAGAGTATTATACCAGACATTTTATTTTCTGTCAGGGATCAAGATAAAACATAAAGGCCAGCAAATAATTAAAAAATAATATAAAATAAAAACACTGCAAACAAGATGAACACTCAGGCTCAACAAACACTCACATGATTTGTGAAAAAGGCTCTTGATGTCTCCTATTGTTGAGCAGGGCTCCACCTGAATGGAGTAAAAACATAAAGTATGTAACCTTGATGATAGTGCTTCTTGTGTTTAAACCATATAAAAACACAGTCATTACAAGCTAATGCTGTGCAGCCAAACATTGTTCAAATATAATTTGAAAATAATGTAAAAAAAATACTCAGTGGGCCAGGATGAATTAAGGCTACAAACTGTATGTTATGTATAATCGAATTTCTTCGCAGTATTTATTTAAGCCTCAGCCTTAAATCCTCCAAATCGTGCGAACATGTCATCATACCTTATCTAAAAAACAAAGCTGCTCTCTTGTCTTGGCATCCAGGACCTCCACCTGAAGAAAGCACAAAGAATAAGACTCAGGCAGTGAGTTACACACACAAGAATTCGCAATAATGATTTTATTGCTATACCGAAAAATTCAAAAGTAAATAAATAATGCGGCTATCAGTCAAATTCATCTTTAACTTTGTTTATTGTGTGATTTGTCTCTTTTTTTGGCAAATGAATTAGACTCAAATACGAATGTAGGGAGGTGGACAGAGTGTGTTTAACCAGAACTGTATAAAACCCAGAACTATTACACTTAATGGACAGAGAAAAGGCAAGCAGATGAACTGATTTATTAATTTTTTTAATTTCATGGATATCAGTAATGCCTGGAATATAACGTAGTAGATGTAGATGTAAATTTGATAAGAAGTCAACTTTATCCATATCTCTGTCACAGAATATCTCTATTCATCCTTCATGACTGTTTTGATCAAGTTTTCTTAAATTCCAGCTAGCACTTCATCAACCTCAATAAAGCCTTTAAATATTGACATGACAAAGCATTCATATATTCAAAAGACTTTTGGACCCCAGTCCAATTTTCTGCTTTAGAACAGGAAAGTTAAGTTCATGTTCCACATATTTACCTGTTTACTTGAAACTGTACATGTTACCTGGTCTACAATATATCTACACATTCAGATTCGCATTTAGTTTTCTTGTAGGAATAAAACAATGAAAATTGACCTGTATGGCTAAACACAGCTGACAGTCACCCCAGTGCTCTGCTCTGCTGTCTTCCTGATCAAGTACAATAATCTCAGTCTGAATAAAGAGGCTGGGAGAATCTGGTAGAAAGAAAGGAATCATGTTGTCCTGCTGCTCTCTTGCACACATCTTTTTCATCTTAATTAGAGCATGTCAGTAGTGATGTACAGCATATGCAAGGAGGATGGTGGGTGGCGGCGCACAATTTGCCCTGAAAGCATTCCATACTGTGCTGCTCAGCAGAGCTGTCCGGACTAAATTGGCTGCCTTACTGGACAGTGTAATAACCGGCTAATGGATACCTAAAGATATGCTGAGTGCACAGTTGAGAATGAGGGAATGAGAATGAGAGAGAGCGCTCTGCACATATTATATCTCTATTGTATCTTGTTTGCATTATAAAAAATACAAGTTTGGTATGTCATTTAGTTTTGTGTTCAGATGTTATTTTAGTCATGGGTTTTTTCACTTTCACAAGATCAATAACATCTCCAAACAAGAAACTGAGTTTGCATTCTTATCTTTTAAAAAAAAAAAAAAATTTACACCCTTCTGAAGTTATACCCTCCCACCTGCCCACCCCCACACAACAGTGAGATTTGCATCGAAAACACCCCACTATACACTAAAAAGACTATCTCATCTTGGCACTCTTTGTAGTGTTTCAGTAGAGAGCATCCTGGGAGGTGGGTTTATTTTGCTTTCCATCTGCTAACCTTCCCAGCTGCATTCTCAGGGCACATGCATGATGATGCATTTACATGCTGGTGAAGAGCATCAAGGGTTGTGTTGTAAAGTGCTATGTACTCTGTTGTGCCATGCCCTTGTAAATCTGATTATCAGACGCCCGTTCCTCTCATGGGTATACAGGGTACTGCTGACAGCACAGGTCACACAGAACATATATAGTACGTGCTTGTAATGAACTCTCATTCTTTGTATGCGTGTTGTATTTTTTTGATGTCTGAGTTTGACATGGAAGGTGATCCATTTTTTTCTGCATAATAATCCAAGTAATGGCTGTGAACTGATGAAGTCTCTCAGCCACAACATCTTAATGCGTAAGATGACGAGTGTAATGGCTGATATTGAACTGCAGGATCATTACTTCAAACTCTGAGCATAATATAATTGAAGCCAATTAGCTGCATATGGCTTCCCAGTGTTTACCATTGTACCAAACTGGACAAAATTTCCTTTTTCAGTCAAGGCAAAGTAATCAACTAAGCACTCAGCTGTCTCTCTGCGTGCTGCAAATTGACAGTCAGCCCTAAATTTTCCACAAGCATCTGTCCCAGTACCCTCAACTGTCCCAGTAGACTCATCTGTCCCTGTACATAAAAAAAGATTGTACCATATACAACTGTGCTTGAGCTTTAGAGATGGTGCTATGAGGAGTTTGTTAGCTTTGGACAGAAGCAGGCTCGCTGTGCCCAGTCTTTGTGCTAAGCTAAGCTAACTTCTTTCTGGCAGTAGCTGCATATTTAGTGTACAGACATGAGAATGGTGTCTATCTTCTTATGTAACTCTCGGCAAGAGAGCAGATAAGTGCAGTTACCAAAATGTCAAACTATTATATTAAAGTCAATTTAAAGTAAAATAAATCTTAACTGATCTTTAGGTTGTGAGAACTGAATTTTTTTTACAAATAGGTTGCAAGTTCCCCATGAGACCAGGTTCTCTCATGAACCAACTAAATATTTGCTAATGGGGGGTTGCAGCCTTTATGTGACAGCTACTGAGTGGATGGCATACATCCCAGAGCCTGTTTTAAATCAGCTGACGTTCCCAGGCCCGCTGCACTTAAAGAGAATTACTTGTCTGCCCTTTCATTAGTGCTCATAAGGCCCTGTGAGACGAGACTGAGGACAAGAGAAAAATCATGAAAAGGGCTCACACTCAGTTTTTACTCTGACTCATAAACCTGGACTTTAAAAACTTTAAACCTCATTTGTATTGTTGGAGTTCACTAAGCCATAATTGTGTCTTTCTCTAACACACTGTGACACTGAGGAGAATGATTGCTCCAACATCAGACTGACACTGACTTTAAAAGTTTTGATTTCGATTACTTAAATTATCCCTCCATGTGTTGTCTTCAGAAAAAGTGATGTAGTTTGTTAGCTGGATAGTTATTCACTAACATACTTGTCCTTGTTTTACTTGAGTTTAGTTGACAGCACAGTAGGCCTGATGGCAAAAAGCAAAAAAAAGTTTCTGAAGATGTTTCCATATAAACAAAATGATTAAAACAATGGAGAGGAAGACATTATTAATGCAAGAATTTCTCTAATTCTGCTTCTCCTTTATTAAAGAGTCTCTTGCTCAAGTGAGACATTCTGAAACAAAGTAATCTAATACATAAAATCCTCTATCACAATGTGAAGATTTAAAATCTCAGCTAACTATTGCATTCTGTGGCCTAAATACAGCAAACTTACCTCAAAGAAGGTGGTCCGGCTCATGGCTGTGGATTATTATTATTATGTCCTCTGTGTACAGGATGAAAAAATGACCTTAAAAATCATTATAAGCAAACAGAACACACACACTCATTTCTCACACACACACACACACACACGCAGAGTTAGTTCCTCTCCTTTCGAGGACAACTCCTGGACTGACCCCTTATTCTTCCCAGCCTCCTTCTCTCCCTCCCTCTCTCTCTCTCACATACACTCTCTCTCTTGCTCTCCTTCTTCATCTGAGATAGTGCTGGGACACACATTCACTAGAGGCACTCCAGAAACCCTGCACATGCTCTCCCTCCCTGCCTCTCCTTCCTGCTTCTTTCTCCTGCTTTCCCCTCTTTCTCTTTTTTTCTGTTTGCTGAGGTATCGTTGGAGGAAAGCACTTGGTGGAGTCCAACTTGAGACACCTGAGACTGAAACAGCTGAAAAACAGCTGAGAAAGTGGACCATTGCAATAGCTAACGATAACAGGGACAACAGAGGAAGAAATAACACTAACCCAAATAAAAAGTTGCAGAGTCAGCAAACAGCAAATGCTTCATAGTGAAATTCACTTTTGAAAAAATGCTAAAAATACATGACACATATGAAACACAGAACAAAATACCATTCTATGGGATGTGCTCCACCAAATGCCAGCGAGAGAGTTATGACTCGAACCACCTTCGTCTTCAGCTGCAGCGCTTAGTTGTGTCAGCAGAAGATGAACCCACCAGCCGTGAACTGAGCACCAAAATATCTATGGGGTCAAACTGTACTCCACATGTATGAAGGTTAAAGATCCATTTTTTTTTTATTTTAAGTTACAGTGTGTAGTTTTTGGAATAAAGTAAAAAGATTTCAAAGTAAAAGGATGCCTTTGTGTTAGATTGTAATAATCTTCTCTCAGTGGAATCTTACAACAGTGTCTCTAGCTCAGCTATATATTTTGAGAGTTCCCAGTTTATGGTTTCTTGTAAAGTATCGTTGTGAAACCCTGTACCTTTTCAGTGATATCGTCTGCGCTGTTTTTACTTCTTTGCGCATGTACTGAATTTTCATGTATAGTGGAGTGTTGCTATTTTTACCTTGAAAACAAAGTGTTTACTGATAGATTGTGAGTCCTGTTTTCAGCAGGTTTTGTGGTTTTTATTTTTATGGTATAATGAACAGCAGGAAGCTGTTTGAAGATAACTTATTTAACTTGCTGCTTGATAGAATATTTATACGTATTTCAGTTTTTCACTTGTATTTAATGAAGAAGAGCTTTGGATGGTTACATAATTGATGAACGTTTGAGTGTCTGTTCTGAACATGCTTTGTATTTATACCAATAAAACAAGTCAGTTGAACCTGTTTTGACCTGTTTTATATTATATAGATTTAAACATACAATATGAGTAAGCACAAATACGTTGCTGAATTATGAATGACTTGCACTGTTTTGTCTAAGAGACAGATTACAGTTTCTCTCTCATGCACAGCCTTGGTGAGTTCTTCAACTCCTTAGTGAGGTTTTCTTCAGCCTGCTTTGCCCTCTAGTCTTGCACATGCTCTTGCTAAATCTTGTTTTTCCATACTTGTCCCCCTCAAAAATGGATTCAGACAATGTAAATCTAGTTGGGTACGTATTCATGTAGCAGATGTCCTGCCCGAGGGGATTCAGTTTGTGAAGAAAAGAAGTCTCTCAGATACAGAGCTGGACCAGATCCTGAAGGCTTCAGGCAAATTTAAACCAGGTAGAATTTAGAGGAGGATGAGATGGAGAACAGACAGCAAGCAGACATACATGCTAGACATTGTTAACACTAAAGTCTGTTATTTACTAAGTCAGGATACAGCTGACACCAGCGGCTGGTGAGGTGTTGTGCAGAGGCGTTTGGATAAGACTGTGTGACTTATGTGTGATTTATGTGAGAGAAATGCATGAAAAACGTGCACAAATTTCATCTCCTCATGCAGCATCACGCAAACAGACTGCAGCCTTTATATTTCCAAACAACTGCTGCAATATGCAGCAAAAAAAGGAAAAAAAGAACAGCTTTAAAACTTTCTCACTCCAGCAAATGAATAATTCAAGTGTGTAATTCAAGAGTGGTTGTAAATGAGAGACTATGGCCTTCGACATAAGACCAGTGTCTGAAAATAGAGTAACGGCAGGTAACTGGTACACCTAGAGAAAGAGGTCAAAAGATATTTTTACCACATTACTGAGGTGCTTCAAAGTGTCTTTAAAATTTCAATAGTACAGCAGCTATCTGTATTTTAGGGTAATATGATGTTAAGCTTCATTGTAATTATAGCATTTCTATAAATGATAATTATAATGATCCATAAAATCTCGAAAATTGGGGTGTCGGGTAGCTCAGTTGGTTGAGCATCTGCCCCATGTGCAGAGGTGAAGGTCCTCGCTGCAGTTGGCCCCGGTTTGAGTCCCGCATGGGACAGCCCTTTGCTGCATGTCATTCCCCCTCTCTCTGCCTCCCCATTTCCTGTCACTCTCTACTGCACTGTCAATAAAGGCATAAGAGGCCAAAAAAATAAAAAAATAAAAAAAAATCTCGAAAATTTGAAGAACTCAAAGGAAGTGGAATGTTTTTTTTCATACTTTAGTTGGCTACATATTTGCTTTTAAACAAGTTAGTTAAAGGGACGTAATGACACTGAATTCAGCTACTGTTTGTTGACTCTGAACAACTGCCAAAGGAGTATTGATTTCTGATTCAGTCAATGCAATGAACTGCAGCCTCTATTTAATCTTTTGTCTTCCAACACTTTCGCTCTACAATACTGTAAGGTCTTGACCTGACTCTGTACAGTGCTTGCTTGGGATAATGTTTGTTGTGATTTAGAGCTGTACAAATGAAATTGAACTGAACTGACTTCAATGTTGAGGTGAAATTGAGGTTAACTAAAGAAATGCCTGCTCGAAAGGACTCCATATCAGGTTGAGGTTTATAAGGTGTAACTAATTGCTTTATAATAATTTACTAATGCTTTATAGATCAGTCATGAGTCATTAATGAGAACAATAAATGGGTGCCAGGTTATGAAACACATATGGCAGGTGTTTATCCTTTCTGTTACAGATGAAATCCGTTCATAATTGCTCATGGGACTCTCACTTTCTTATAAGCCTCCAAGTCAGTCATAAAAGTTTTGATTGATCATGTCTGCAGTTGTATATGTTAACAAGCTGTTAATTAGTGGGTTTTGATTCATGTACGTTTATCGTGTCCTATTATTATTAATCTATTTTATAACGCCAGGTGTATCATATTTGGTTCATGGGTTTCTGAGACCTGTACCTAATCAGCATGATCAATCCTTTCCTGAAAACCCCTTTGTATACAGTCTGACACATGCTTTCTGTCCTCTGGTGGATTATCTGTGCACTACAAGCCGTGGCGGGCTTTTGAATGCCAATTCCAAAATGGCCGCCTTCAAGTTGCGAGTCAATCGGTTTTGGCAGGGACACTTTGGCAAATTCTGAAAAAGTTCCAGTAGGCTAAGAATAACATTTATATTGTTACTTATTTTTCAAAATGAATATTTACTGTATTGAAACACCTTATTTCATGGTAAAATCTTGAAATGTCATTTTAAGACATGGCATATTTAGAGTGAAATCTGAGATATTTATATGTAATTTTTATACATGCTATCTGGACTCATGATAGTCACATGGATGTTGCAATGGCTCACCTGCTCACAATTGTCTTTTTCAATAAAACCAAAAATTCCCAGGCTACCAATCTGTATGTTATATTTATTTATTTAGCCTATTCAGGGAAGAAAGTCAGAGTACACAATAATTAATTTTTTGTGTTTATTTTAAGATGACAAGAAGGTACAATGTTCAAAATGTCATCAGCATGATTATGGATGGCAATACAAGCGACATTGAGCAGTTAGGTGAAGATGAGGATGGTGGTGAGGAGGAGGAATGGACTCCTAATGCAGTGCTTACTGAGGGAAGCTCAGAAAGTAGTGATGCGGAAGACTTCAGAGATGAAACTGTCAAACAGACTAGCGCAGAATTAGAGGGCCCAACAACAACAACAACAACAACAACAACAACAACAACAACAATAACAACACAGAGCACAACAAAGCAGTCAGCAAGGCGCAAAGACAAAAGGAAAGAATACAGATGGAGAAAAGTAGAATATGAACCTCCAGCTGTTGAATTTGAAGAGTGTATTGAGGAGGCCTCGGAAGACGTGTGAATGGACACCATACATTTCAAACAGTTTGTTACTGATGAAATGCTACAGGAAATTGCAGAACAAACAAATTTGTACAGTGTACAGAAAGATGGAAAGTCATTAAACACAACTGCTTAAGAAATTGAGCAGGTTCTGTGTATGTACATGCACGTGGGGTTAGTACAGATGCCCAATGTACGAGTCTACTGGGAGATGGAAACAAAGCATTCCACAGTTTGTGATGTAATATCTCGAGACCGATTTCTGAAATTGCTGACACTGATTCACTTTCAGGACAAAAACCTTGATCTCTTCTTAAACAGATAAGACTGTCCTGTTATATAAGTTGTGCACCGTGCTGTGCCATGCAGCAAAACTAAAAGCATTGTCCGGAAGGACTCGTATACTGTATGCAGGAAGTACTTCTGCAGTGGTCATCCGCATTGCTCTTCTGTTTGAAATATCTCAAAATGAATAACTTGACTTGAGTACTTTTAGGCTTGTTATAGCATGTATTATTTTGTTCAGTAATTTTTTCTTCTCAAAATGAACAAAAGGTTGCATAGCTTCTGGAGCAATTTAAATGAGGTCTAACGTTTCTTTGAATGCATAGTTCCTACAATAAGTTTACAGGATAAGTTTACATGAACAGCTTTATGGCTTGCTGCAGAATACTGTAGCATTTTGGACATTAAGCGTACTAATACGTTGTACCACAAATGTTGGAAATGTAAAATCTATCTTTGTTTACGTGATGACAGAATTTTTTCTTTTTTTCCTACCTTAAGGCAAAATAAAAAGGTTGTAAAAGGTTCCAGTTTGAAAAAAACAGAATCAGCACAATTGAAATGTTCCAAATGCAATGAGCAATATTTGATTTTGTTTCTAAAATAAATGATTGTGTCGTCAATAAATTGCCATTAATTCCTGACGAATCAAATATGATACAAAAAAACATTTTTTTGATTTTGTCAAAAGGTCCAATGAAGACTTCATTTTCTAAAAAATTTGAATTTTCTGACTATTATTTCATGTGTCAGGCTTCACAGGCTTAAATTATTTATTATTATTAATATGAGTTATTCATGGAACAGCCGGTTGATGATCAGCATTAAAAGCTGAGTGTTTCGTATCATGATACAACAGATATTGGATTCATCTTCCACCCTCGATTGTCCCCACCAGAGACTGTATATAAAAGGTCCCCACAGGCATCTTCCATATGGGCCAAGACTGTCCTCTGCTGGTCAGTGTGTCCACTCCCTCTGGGTACTGAGCTTTGGCCACATGATGACCATAATGACCAAGTAATAGATTAATGGATTCTTTGATTACTTTAAAGACAAATACATAATTTAAGTTTACAATAAAGGTGTCTAGGTTCATGCCTTTTTGGGATGTTGTTTATATGAATCTCAACAAGGATGAAATTTAATAAGCAGTGATCTTAAATATTTTTGTGGTCTTTTTTATAGTTCTATATTTTTATACTTCAGAAGTATAACTTTGTGTTTATTTTGAAAATGAAAACTTTTGGGAAAGAAGTTTCTGGAACAGCCATAATGCATTTTTTAAAAAGTATTTTAAAGCTTAGTCAGTTTGAGAGTTTGAGACTACATCGCAGGGAGGGCCTTTCACCTGCTGATCTGAAGTGGTCATTATTGACTTTTCTATCCGTCTAACCTCTGAGGATGCCAGCTCATTGTAGTTTGGGGGCTTTCTTTCTTCCTTGTACTCGCTGTTGGTTCTCTAAATGAGCAAACCTCAGTCTGGTGTCGAAATGTGGAGTTTGGATGGAAAGGGGCTGGAGGCTACAGCTAAATGGAATTGGCACACTGCAGGGTGAGGGGGTGTGATGGCGGCTGGCAGGAAGTCTGCCTCCACTTTCCTCAGGCTGCGGCCCTGCGCAAGACGACTGCGTGAAGCCCACATACATTACATTCAATGAGCCTCTGTTTGATGTTGAAGTGCTGGAGACACTTGAAGAAAAAGAAAATTTAAGAAAATGCACTGTGTGTGAGAGTCGTGTGTGTTGATGTTTACATCTGAAAGTGTGGGTACCCACTTATATTACTATAACATAAATACATCCTCTGAATACATGAGGATATAAGTTTATAACATATATGAAATACCCACAGTAAAAGTTGTGTATGTACATATATATTAAAATATCTGTATGATGATTTTTTACATGGTATAATATGTTGTATGTTGTATAATATATATGACATGTTGTGAGCATATATGTTATGCTCACAACATGTCATATATATCTAATTTATTAAAAAGTCAATCTTCACATTCTAGGAAGGTTGTCTATTGTATATAATATCAGCATATATTGACAGACTTTGGGGTGGATATATATTTATGTAACTACAATATGAGCATACACATACATATTTGTTTGGGCTAGACATATGTCAATATATGAAATTGTTCCAATTTCTAATAGGTTTCAAACATATTTTTTACATATGTACTTTTATTTTATATGTACATATTTATTACATATTAATTCAGTATATGTACCGTGCATGTATCTCATATATGTATAGGACCAGTTTACCCATGAATAAAAGCAAGATAAAGAACTGCTGTGTTCTGCATATGGCAAAGTGCGCCACCTTTATGAACAATGGCACAAGTTAAAGCTATCTGTCTGAACTACTTGTGTAACTATTTAATACATCACAAAGGAAGGGTGGAATTAAATTTAGGATGAGGAAAAATTAAAGACCCTCCCTTCAACCAAAGAAAAAAGAAAAAAATACAATAATCTTCCCCTTTTCTTACCCTCTATTCCCAGACTATATTAAAAATTTTTGTTCTCAGGAAATATTCATCTATAAAAATCAATAGCCAACCCCTAAACTGAACTGCACTCCACCCATTTGTGACCTAAAGGCTGGGAGCCCTGTGGCTTATTCCACCTGGTTCCCCTTGTGAACATCTCATGCCAGTGCTTGAAGGGTCACAGAGCTTTGGACAGGAATACAAATAAACCTGGCAGTTAGCATGCCGGATGTAGAAAAACTGGTGCATGCTTAAAGTCATCTATTTATTAATCTTACAATTAAACAATTACACTCCCGTAACAACCTTTTCAAGTGCAATCTATAGAGTAATCTGCGGTAGAGACTACTCAGTATATTAGTCTAATATGGTCTGCTGCACATTATTTGATCGTGCGCCCCAGTACAGGTAGCGTCTCTCCAGTAGGGGGAGATGGTGACCTAGCACTGGGTGGTACAGGTATAGTATCCTGCAGAATCAGTTATTAAACAAGGGATCTTTTAAATTCTTAAACTGCTTTCTTTCATGTATCTCTATTTGATCATCTTTCATAGATTCCAGCACACGAGGGAGACGTTTCAGCCTACCTATTGTTCTTCTTGATGTGTAGATGCGGAGTAAAGTGAACTGAAAATAAACTGTCTGAAGTTTTGCAGCAGGTCAAATAGAATTTGATCAGATTTTATTATTGTGAAGGAAAATTATTATTGCTAGGATCATTAGAGACAGACATGATGAAAGTTTTTACCATCATGACCATGACAAGAAATGTGACGTGAAACCATTAATACATAGTAGTAATGCAGTAATACATAAATACCAGTAACTGAAAAAGGAGAGTTGAAGTCATCAGCTATGAGTGTACCAAGAATTTCTATCACCAAATGAGTTTGGATTATAGGTAGAATCAAATATAATAGACATATTATTCATTTGTTTTGTCTCCACAGCATAGCGTGATACTTCGGTTCAGAATTTTTCTCACACACTTTATCAGTGACTAACCCAATGAAGTGAGCGGATACTACAAAGGACTACTAATGTTCCTTCCAAGGCAAAAACAACCTTTCACTTTAATTTTGAGAAAACTAATGGGTTGTAAAAAAGAAATAATGAGAATTCTGTGAAATGACCTTAATCAAAATCCATTTGCAGGGAAAAGAAGACTGCCAGGTAAGTCGTCTACCACATTTCTATGTCAGATGGATTGATTTTTTTGCCCAGGCTGCAGAATATAACGCTGATGAACATGACTGATTCAACACCATCTAATTCAGACAAAATCCATTCTATAGTAAGTCAAACAGTGGCATAAAAAACCCAATTACTGCTCCTTGTAGAACACTAACATGACGAATCTGAATTAACCTTAACCTGATCCAATAATAACACTGGAGGATGATGCAGAGAAAAAGGTCAATTGAGTGACATTTTGCAACTATATCTGCTAACATTACTCCTTCTGATAATAAGAACCAAACTTTGAATGCAGCATTTTTTTAAAACAAAGTTCACTTTCTTTTTATTTTTATGACAGTATCAGTTGGCCACATCTATGAGTTTGCAGTGTGTAAACAATCGAGACTGTGACAGTAATGTCTGTTGCTAACAACACTGAAGTCTGCATCACAACAAAGACAAAGAAAATGTTTCGCCACATTAACTGCAGATATGAGGCTCTCATAAGGAGCAATGCCATTCCTGCTTTTTGTTGTGCTGTCACTGCTACAGGGAAAAGATATTACCGTTGCTGCGGAAGAGATCCCAAGTAATCAGTCAACATATTACGACGTGTCGCTGCAACCACACACATCGTTTTCATTAGTTTTGCACACATAATGCAATCTTCATTGTCCAGACAGATGGTAAAGGACTCAGTTGCAGTGGCAGCCATTATAAAAGTTGTATCCCAGCCTCCAAGATCCCAGAAACAACCACCAGTTTAACCCCCCCCCCATCACAAACCCTGCAGTAAAGTCCATCACTGTCATTTAGTGTCTGATTTTTTTTAAGATCATGCAGTTTTGTCTGTGATTTGTGTGTAGCTTTGCTGTGTATACACACAAACTCAGCTACCAGCTGCGTGCTACATAGTGTCATTCATGATGAATTAAACTTCACTGCAGCAGATTCTTCCATGACTATTATTAAGACAAGGGTCTCAAGTAGTTGCCAGACTCCTTAACAGTATTTTTGTTAGCTGTGAATCTCTTTTTTCTTTCCCTCAAGTAGTTCAGCAAGTAAAGTGTGACATTTAATGAAAGGGTTCACTTTAACACAAGCACCAATGAGAAACGTACCTGTGCATCTTTGACCTCTCTCTTTTTCAGTGGTGTCTGGGCTTGGATTTTAGTTCACCTCTATTCAAGTATGTGTTGATTTATTGGGTGCTGAAAGATCTGGAACAAGGAACCAAACAGCCTCTGTTCCTCTTTGTACCCTACAACTTCTTGATATTCAAGAGAAATTTCTCTATTGATTCTTACCTTATCATTCCTTTAACCAGGTTTTGAACTTGAGTTGGTGCTAGCATGACCTCTAGAATGGCGGTAAAAAAAAAAAAAAAAAAAACTGAGGTAATGAGTCAGTGCCCAGGATACAAAAATCTGGACTGTGATTCTGTAATGTGACTGTAGCAGTGCAAGCACATAGCACTTCATGTCAAACAGAAGCTGCAGTGGCACTATCTAAACTTTCTAACCTTCTCTCACATTTACCCTTGAAAATTCCTTCAAAGTTCCAGTAAAGGTGCAGTCAATAAGATTTTTTTCTGTACCAAAGTACGAGGTGATCATATCATATCTGTGCAGATTTGGTAGAGTCGTCAATCAATACCAGTGACTCAGTGATCACATGGCTGAGTGCTGTTTTGACTTTCAAGACTCACTTTCTGACCTGTCCTCTGTTGGTGTTGTAAAACATTTTCACTACCAGCGCAGAGACTAATTACCACTTTGACATTTTCATGGAACTCTAACTTGCTCACTTGGCTGACTGACAGTCTAAAATCATGGATTCATGTCTGCCATATACCATATAACACAATTCAAAGTGGATCCAATATCCACCTTTTATTTATGTATACAGTTGAACTGTCAGTGTCACTGTAGGCTACTACGACCTAAAGTGGATGAAGCTGGATGTTTCAACCATTTAGCATTAGCTAACTATTTCAATCACTTATTGAAGCTAACAGTTTCAACTGTTCATCAATTGTTTTGACTCCTCTATCACATCAAGTGTTAACTTTACAGGCTGACTTTGTTCACACTACTACATTTTCATTTTAAAATGGCGTTTTAAAACTAAACCAATATCCATCCAGACGACCGCTTTCCATATCAGAAACGATCTATGACACCTGAAAACGCAAGTCACATGACCATTCACGTACTCTGGGCATGCATGTGCAAGTGTAAACAAGAAGCAGGTTGTCTACTCTGCAGTTGGTTTGTTGCAGAAAATACCATGAATGAGGAAAATCAAAGTGCACAACAGTTGCTAGCAAAGACAACAAGGTCAGTAGCACTTTTCGTTATTCATCTTGCATTCACAACTGGTAGTTGTGATTGATAAGACCCAATCAGGGACAGTCCATGATACAATAACAATACAATTCATAGTAACAATAACACTTGATGATCCGATCCCCAGTGGTAGAATGTATTCACCAGATATTAATGCACAAAGAGTTAAGTTGATATTGTTTTGTTGTTGGTGTTGTTTTTCTTTTACAATTCTTCTTTTATGTTAACTCAAGTCTTCTAGATGAATTATTAATTATATTGTAGGTTCTGATAAAGCTTATTTTGCTGAATATCAAAAGAGCATTGTGGTTGACTCCTGTCTCTGTGCGAGTTGAATGAATCAGTATAGTGAGACACGCTTGGAATGATGACGAGTAACGTGACGCAAACTGAAGACACGATAAAAGGATTTCTTAAACCAGCAGTAATTGATTTTTTTTCCCCTTTGGGGCAGTGGAACAATCTGTAAACACAACACTGACATATTATCACCTCACAAAGTCAGTATGATGAATTCAATTGGAGTTGTTTTTATGGCCCTGTGGTGCATATAAGTCCAATATTCCCTCTCCCTTTCACTCCAGTTTGATCTTGACTCTTTGGCTTTTAAATGCTCCTGTGTGTTGTCAGGCTCCCACTGATGGTTTCTTCCCTGTGCCCCAGACCAAAATCTGAACCTTGGACTGTGATTAAAGTGAAATGAAGAAACACAATTCAGGGTGAACCAAGGCCAAAATAACAAAGAAAATAATCTATTGCCTCAAAATGTGCTGACTAACCTTCAAATGGTTTGGAAGCCGAGTCCAGCTGTTGAAAACCTGGACACTTTGAAAGCCAATCAGCACTAGACACTCCTCAGGTTGAACCCACGACCCATGACCTTTAAGAAGCTCCAACAGGAAATTTCTGATAATAGATTTTTTTGAAGCTCTGTCTGTGATCTGATCTGCTTTCATAGTATCTAGTAGTATCTCAGCCATAAGCTGGAGAGGACAAACCTGAGGTTTTGAGGAGAGTTCCAAATTTAAATAGTTTTTACTTAGAGCTGGTGACAAAACCTGGTCTCTACTATGATACCAGGTGGGAGTGGACTCGCCTGCAGACTTGGTCTTTTATGTTGTGAACCTAGATGATATGATGAGGGCAGTGGCGGCTGCTGGTCTTATAAGGAGGGGAAGCTCATTTTCGGCCTACATCATAAAATGTGTCCGTTTATTTATATGTAAATTCGCAGAGTGACAGAAGAGAGTCGCCAAACACAACGCTAGTCGTTTTTAACAAAGACAAAGTCGCTGAGGATCAGTAAAGTCTCCAGATCAACTCCGAACAACGGAATGAAAGACCTGAAAAATTCTCCGGTGGATGCTTATACTTCAAGATCGCTGATTCGCTCATTTCGCTGTCAATCAAAAAGGGACTCAGCCTCAGACAGATCATCCAATCAACATGCAGAAGCCGAGCGTCCGGGCCAGCCCACTGTCCCATAGACCCCCAGAGACGCTGAGCGTCCGATGGGCGGGACAAAACCCAGCATTTATCCAATGACCGTCTAGTTTCGCTGCAGTGGAACAACCCACTCTCTGCTTCCCCATTGAAGCCAGTAGACGCTCGGCGTCTACACTGTGTAAAGCACTGTGGCGCTGCAGGGATGAATGAGAAGAAGTCGTGTCAGTTACCTGTGATAAGTAGCTGATTCTGAACAAAAGATGAACGTGTTCTAGCGCATATTTAGTCAATGAAATGTACACACAACAGTACATATTTGACCACTTATTTTGTTGACATTTTAGGGGAAGCTGAGCTTCCCTTGCAGTCTTAGAGCAATCGCCACTGGATGAGGGATGAAGCTTAGGAGTGCAGGGTCCTTTCTCACAATCTGCTTCCTCACCTAAATTAATGTGACAAATCTTTTCATGAAGCTGCTCTGGAACAGCACAGGGAGGAAGAGGAGGTTTTCAACAGAAACACCTGAGACCTTCCTTGACTTCTCCAGACTTACAGGGTTCATATTAAGACAGTTGTTCACAGCAGCTGTGCACCAGTGGTGCTCTTCCATGGGTTGAGTCTCGGCATCAGCTGGACAAACAGATTCTACACCAGGTCACTTCTGATAGTGACTGTAGCAGGGGGGCGGGAACTGAGAAATATAATCTTTGAGAGTGGAGTCGGACCAGCACGTCTGAAGGCTCAGTGCTGTTTCAGGTCTGAGCCTGAGCTCTCTCCCGGTTAAAGGTTGTGCTCAAGACCATGATCTCGACAAACAGATCTTCGACATATTAGTAATTTATATATAATGCAGTAGAATTTTTTATGAAGCAACACAACTAATTAAATAATCTTGCATTCAGAGTCTCAAATGTAACTTTTAATAAATCCAAGATATTTGGCTATTTTATTCCAATGCACTCCATCTTTGCTTGCAGCCTACACAGTGCATACACAGGCAGAGCCAGACTGGAGACTCCTGCCAAAACAAAAATGATCACATTCATCCATGAAGGATACGGTACCGATGGGAGAGATAGAAGCTCCTCTTGTAAACAATAATTAGTACTGACACAGTACTATTACATGCTGTACTATTGACAACATTTACCATGGAAATGTTTGATATATCAAGAATCTGTCTATTTTGCAATGAGGCATGATTTAATAAAAAGGCAACAGAAGGATGGGTGCTGATGCTGAGATCAGATCTGATACAGTGGAATATTATAATATACACAAATTATTTCCACTAGCTTGTTAAGGGAAGTCCCAGGCTGAATAGGGTTAGCCCTTCTTGAGCATGGGTCACCAGGTAGAAAACCAGGATGACTGGAGGACTGATGAACATCTATGAAACCTGCTAGATGAGGGCTCATATCCAGTCATAAACTCCACATCCTCGTTGAGTCTGCCAGAGGATTTTCAACAGATCATAATGTTTAACCTTATTTTACCAGGAAAGAACCTTGCAGAGTTTTACAGTGTGTATTACAGGTGTGCCCCAAGATGCAGCAGGACATAGACAGAACAGAGAGATCACAGAACATACATCTCAGATAAAAATGGCAACAAGAAGAATTGTGATTAGTGAATGCTGCTAATGGTCTGGAGATCGGAGGAGATGGTAGTCAGGTCACAGTTAGTTGGTTGGCTGCTACTGCTAATGGTTATTTTTCAATAAGCTGTACAGTATCATAAAATACAATTTTATGCAAATACACGAGCACTAACTGAAACTATATTTAAGAAGTCGCTACAGTACGTTCATTATGTGCATTAAATGTATATTTCTTTCAGCCACAGCGGCATTTTTTCACAGTTAACAACATCTAATAAATTGCCTCTGAATACTCAGTGGGGCTTTGCTGTAACACCCGATCCAAGAACCTGACCCAGGTGGGCTTACTGTGCAAGTTAACAGGCAATGAGATGTTGCACTTCACTGACTGCCTGATTAAGTAAGATCCACAAAGAAAAAATCTAGGTGTTAAACTGCAAGTAAAGACCCTTGAGTCAAAATGAGGAAATAGAAATGACCTTCTGGGTGGAAACCAGCAGTGGATGTTAGAGGTCAGAGTCAGAAGAGCAGGAAAGTGGAACAGCAGAGAGAGAGAAAGTGAAAGCCTCTGACATGGGACGTTCACACAGGAAAGCAGAAACTGAAAACAATGGATTTAGTCAAACAATGAGAAAGGTAATTGATAGCTGAGAGACAATGATGAGTCACTCATTGAAGCAGGTTTGGAAAGACTGAAGCACATGTGAAGCGGAAGAGGCAGCTAGAGACATCAGATAAGAACCGGAAAAACAAGAGCACCTTAATAGATAGTTTCAGAATTCTATCAAGGAAGAAACGCAATGATGCCGAGGGGATAAGAGACAGGACAAGGACAAAGTTTTTGAAGAAAAAGGCAAATTACAGATAAAAATCGATAACTATGTGCAGAGGAGATTACAGTGGGGAGTACAAACGGCAAAGAGGTTGGAGGAACATCTGGGTAAAGATGGTGAAACTACAAAACTGTTACCATCACATTTCTAATGCTTCTTGCATTATTAATTGTTAACAGACAATTATTTTTGTATGTGATATTATAAATGACATTATATCTTCTCTGCACTCAGCCTCCCAGAAATATTGTCAGTTATTGTAAAGGACAAAAGGAAGAGAACAAATAAATTGGTTGATGAAAATTAAGTTTTATCCTTAAAGCACAATACCTATAATAATTATTATTATAATAATGCTTGTTATTATTGTGATTATTTGGAAGCTCCCCAGTGTGTTTTGAGTTGTAATCCTAAAGTGAACAAAAAAAAACACAGTGGCACATGGTGATGCTTTGTCAAGAAGCTACCACCCACATGTCCCAGCTAAAATTTTTGGGGAAAGATGCAGTCTGAGCAGATGGCTCCCTCTGCAACCTCATAATGCTGGTCCCTTTTCAGTTGTGACATTTCTACTGCTGCGATAAATGTGTCTTTGCTGCAGCAATTTTACTGTACTGAAGTAACTCTTTTATTCAGTTTAGTCTGCAGAGGCCATATGAGCTGACCTTTCTTTTCTTCAAGCAGGATAACATGCAAGTAACCCAGTCCAACAGGGGTGAGCCAAAATACAAATACACCTGATACTTCAAATACAATATAAGAAGTATGAGAAACACATGAGGTTTTTTTTTTAATGCAAGAATAGAAGAAACATCCGACTGACATATAATATTTAGGCTATCACCTCCTTCTCTATCTGAGCTGTTGGCTCCAGGATGGTGAGTTCCGGATTTCCTCTTCTTCACTCATACGTCATTTATAACAATGTTTACCATGCGTTATCCCGTTCAATGGGGAAAAAAAAGAAGTGAGCTGCTGGATGCTCTCCATGTGGAGCTCACATTTGTTATTGTGCCGTGGTGCATTGTGGTGGACCCTCCAACTGTTAGAAGAAACCTTTTGATGGAGGAAGCTAACAACTTCACATTATCTTTTTTTTTTATTTCAAAGAATAATTCAGGGAAATCTGCTTTTTCACTTTCTTGCTGAGAGTTGAGAAGACTGATATCAATCTTATGTCTGAACGGTAAATATGAAGCTTCAGCACCTGGTAAACTTAGCTTAACATTAAGCCTGTGACATAGAACCAGACCTGAGTGATCCATCCACCACAGAAATCTGGTGGCAAAACAGACTGCTATTGTTTTAATAAAAAGCGAGGCAACAATTGACCTTTTCCCATCATTCTATGAGCAACAATCATCAAATTTTATGCTGAAAGGAGTTGTTTGACAGGCTGACACTGAGCCCAAAACCCCAAGAATCCGAAGATATCCTTTTTAGATTCTAATACAAAAGTTCAGATAGCTACTATTAACATAATGTGTGTTCCACCCCTTGTCAATAGGGAGTACTGAAGCACCCTCAGCACACCACTTCCCATGCCCATGGTAGCCGCAAAGTTAAGAGTCTACAGATGGGGTTTCATCAGTGCCAAATATTCAATTAGTACTGCTTAGGTGATGAATGTAAAAAAGTCATACATAAGTTACCAAAACGTGAAATTCCATGATTTTAGATTAAATCAATAGCTGTATCCCATTTTAGGGGCCACATCCTTTGGAGGACATGGTCGCCTAGCAACCTGGACGACATGTAACTCTTTCACAAAAACTTGAGGTTTTAAGGCCCTGGATTATAACAGTTGTACCATTAGCTGTTGAACTGACCTGAAACGCAACACTTCCATTTAAAAGTGTAATGCTCAGGCTCGCTGTCATTGTTGTTTGCTTTCATTACCGGCGCAATGAATCTTGGGATAGGTTGAGCCACAAAGGATCCACCCATTGGATCCTTCATTGCCCAGGAAAAAAGGATGCATTTCTCTGCCACATTTGAAGGAGCCTTCAATATGGGACAGCCTAGTCGAGCTACTGTGACGCAATCGTTCTTCAAATGCAGTCTCTGAACACTGTGGCCCCAGAATTGGGACTCAGCTAATGTATTTGTTAAATTCCCTTACTAGGTAAAACTTTAAGCTCTAATACACAGCATATCTATAATGTCCTCTATTTCATTCAAAATGAAATGACGGTCTCCAAATGTGTCATCCTGGAAATTTGGACCATTGGGTGAATTGATCACCCATTCAGAGACAAACACATGGCACCTGATCATGTTCCAATAGCTGGACGCCACCCCTGGTCTGGCCATCACATCTGCTAGATTCATGAAAATCATATATCAGTTATCATTATCAACAATTTGCGTTCTGTATGTTCATGGCATTTTCAAAAACCATTTATGTGAAGTTTTCATTCTTTTGGACCTGGTATAATTCCTGTGACTATTATTTTACATTACATTTTACATTTAGTCATTTGGGAGATTCTTTTATCTAGTGATGCACTGATACCGATACCAGTATCAAGTATCAGGTATCGGGTCTGATACTGTGCTCATGTACTTGTATTCATAAAAGCTACTCCGATGCTATGGCACATGATACCACTTTACGGAAGCGTAGCATCCACAGTTGAGCAGATGTGCGGTGATAAACCGAGGCGGAGGAATGTCAGCAGTGTGAAGATATTTTAAGATAAGCAGGGGTAAGGAGATAAGATAAGGAGGGGGTGAAAAGTAGCTGCTTCAACATAGGCAATTTGATAAAGCATCAAAAGAACCAACACGACGCACAGTACAAGAAGTTTGCTAATGCTAGCAGCACGAAACAGCGACAACCAACACTGCAGCAAACACTGGAGAAGTGGGAGAAAATGTCCAGAGACAACCCAAGGGTAGCAAAAATAACACATGTTCTTACCCAATACATGGTCTTGATGTCCAGCTGTTGTCAGTTGTGGACAATACGGGATTTTGCTGTCTCCTCAGTTTATTGAACTGAGGTATGAAATTCCCAGCCATCACCACATCATTGACACCTTATTACCAAAGCTGCATGACCTTGTGAAAGAGCGTATCCACAGCCTTTTCCAGGATATTTTGGCCTCCAGCTTCACCAACAACATTATTTTATAGGATTTTACTCTGCAGAGAGTTGTTCTACAAGTTAAGCAGTCTCAGGGTTCGCATACCAACCACGCGATAGCAGGTATGTTTGATGTTATGCTTCAGACATGGGGCATTAAAAAAAAGTTTGGCTCACGTTGTGCCCTGGTACAATGCCAAAAACATGATCAAGGCCATGAATGATGCTAGACTCCCTATCCTGCCGTGTGTCACTCACACCCTCCATTTGACTGTTAACGAGGGGCTTTTGGTCTAGTAGGAACAGCAGGTATAGCTGGGTGTCATCAGCAAAGAAGTGATATGAGAAGCCATGTGAGCGGATAATTAGACCCAAGGAAGTGGTGTATATTGTAAAGAGGAGGGGTCCCAGATCTGATCTCTGGGTCACTCCAGTGGGGAGGGGAGGGGATAAGGACATTTTCCCTTGCCATGACACAGTGAAGTAGCACCCAGTGAGGTAGGATTCAAATCAAGAAAGGGCTTTGCCCAACATGCCCATGTTGGAGAGGACAGATAGCAGGATGTGGTGGTTCACTGTATCAAAGGCTGCTGAGAGATCCAGCAAGATGATTAGTAAGGACTGAACTGCAGCTCTTGCTGCCCTTAGGGCTTCTATCATAGACAACAGGGTTGTTTAAATGGAGTGGCCACTCTGAAAGCCTGACTGATTTGGATCGAGGAGATTGATCCGTGACAAGAATTCTGAGACCTGCTTAAAAGCAACACTTTCTATACACTTAGATAAGAATGGAAGTAGTGAGACAGGCCTATAATTCTCTACTTGAGCAGGGTTAAGTAAGTTTTTTTTTGAGCGGAGGGGTTACCTAAACCAGTTTGAAAGCAGGTCGAAATGTTCCCGAAACCAGTGAAGCATTTGTCACGTGTGTGACTGCTGGCACAACTGAGGGAGAAAGGTTTTGAAAAAGGTTTGTGGGAATGGGATCCAGTGTTCATGTAGTAGGATGGCTACTGGTCAGACTTGGACATGTGGTAGGACTACCACATATTGCAATTTTGGAGCCTTGCACTCAGCTAGAGGGCTGAGTGAGGAGGGTGGTGAAATACTGACTAGAGGAGGCAGAGGAGGGAATGAGAGCGATCTGGAGAGTGGTATGCCCTTAATCAGCAGAGACTGGTTGTTTCTGGGAGGTTCAGAGAATTGACAGCTGATGGCCACCACCTTTTCAGTGGAGAAGGACGCAAAGATATCAGCTGGGAGGTTTGTGTCTGGCGGGGGTGGTGGAGGATCCAGTAAGGTTTTAAATGTGGACAATAGCTTCAGAGTGTCTGTGGTACTGCTGGTCTCATCATTGTAAAAAGCTTCTGTTCTCTTCCTTAAACATTCCTCTGTGGGAAGATTTATGATAACTATATACATTACACTTACAGAATCATTTATATTCTTGTATGGCTGGAATTACACAACATTTAACATTAAACCTAGATTGTCTTCTGCAAAATCAGTCTGCTATCAAAACGCCTGAAGTCCTTCCACACCGCTCCATCATACACATCTGCATACACTCCTTAAACATTTCTTTGCTTCCACTTTTCACATGATTCCTTGAAACCTGGTCTACCAAACATGTTGCTAACAGAGCTGATTTAATTCCAGTAACAAAACTATTTTTTGGGATAGAGGAATTCTTTCCCATTTTTTCCAATTACAGACTTCATTAGAATTGTGTCACATTTTTGTCCAAGTTTTTTCTGAGGGTGCCTCGGATATGCCACATGGTAACATTTGTTTGACTGGTTTCTGACAGCCTTACCATTTCCATTGTGAAGAACTACTGCTGCCTCTTCATAACTGTAAACAGAGCTGCACTTGGGACAAACAACATATTTTGTGAATCATCCTTATTTAAAGAGACAGTTATTTGCTAAACATGTGAAGTGTGGAAGGAAACTTCATATCTAAGTGTTTCAGTTTAGTTACACAAAACGCAATAATGAAGATTTGGTGAAAAAAATGTCAAAACTGCCTCAAATGCATAATCTGACACAGTGAGAAAGAAGAAGAAGAAGAACAGCAACAATAACAGCAAAATTAAGATTATTGTTGTTTCTGGTGTTGATGCAGTAACTTCTCCAGGAAGTGGTTGTCAACATCAGCTATCAGCTCTTCCTCATTGTCACTCCAAACCTCCTGATCAGAGGAAGACTGCAGTAATGGAGGAGAAGGTCATGGGTTATTTGCCAACCACAATATATTTCCAATGTAAAATTCAAATCTAATAACTGTTACACAAATTCTGGGATAAGAGCCTATAAATGTCCAAGTTTCAAATGATCCCTGTTCACAAATCTCAATTAAACCTAAAACGCTTTGTCATCTGGAATGATAGATGACAGAAGTGAGAACAGCTGGGATTAATGTATCGTGTTAACAAATCATACATCTGAACAGTTCAAATCAATCAAACATCAATAGACAGAGTCTTATTGTTACAAAAGGGAGATTTTGCCTATGCTCTCCAGTTTGCCTGGTGTCCATTTGTTGATTCTCTGGAGCTGACCCTTTGACCCATGGTCTAGTTGTACATCTCTCTGACATTCTCAGGCTAGTCTGTTTGTGAGAGAAAGATCCTTTGTCTCTGTTTCCCATCAATTAGATTTTTTGATGGTGGGAAGAGTAACAAAGCATCAATTTTGGGCCCATAACTCTGTATGTCCTTATGATAAACTTCTTTAATGACTTGTGACTGATGCCAGACCAGGTATGTGAATTGTAGTAGCTAACGTTAACTAACTTTAGCTAGCTGGTCATACCAGACCACAGTAAAGTTGGAGCAGAGTGTGTTGAACTGAGCTCAGAAGCCTTTTACTGCTCATGAGCTCAACTTCTCACCTGTAAGAGAAGAAACTGTTATTTCAACTGTCTTGAGTCTCATTTTAATTGACCTCAGACTTTGTGTCTCACAACACAAACATTGCTGTTTGGTCACTAAAGTTCTAATTAATTGATGGTGAATTTTGCAATCCTTGTACAAAGCCCCAGCTGTATGTTGGCAGTTCAGTCATCTCAGGACTTGTTGGTTTCCTTCTCCATTTTGGTTGAAGCAGGGAGATATGCTTCAACTTTTTTTTAGACTGATCTAGGCATATTGATAAACAGTAAGAATTTTATTCTTTTGTTCTGCTGATGACATTGTGCTGGTTGCAGAGATTAAATATTATGTGATTACAGTGAAGTAAGTGGAGAGTTGTCATTATTGGTGAAAAAACACAGATAATACATTTAAGAAATCCACATGAATAGCAGGGCAACCATATGTTTCAGTCTGGATCAATTCCTTTATTCCTTTATTCCTTCCTTTGTGAGCTTCAAAGAGGGAAGACAAATATTGTCAGAGTCAGCAGGAAGAGCTTCTAACTATCAGGTCATTGATTACCAAGTTCCCACACAATACAATTATTGACATAAAAAACTACCATTAAAAAAAACTTAATTGAAAACAATCAAATCTTCGTTTGATAAAATATAAACATATAAAACATCTAAGACAAAACAAAGTGTCAGGGGAAACAAATGTCGGGAAGTAACACACTGTGTGGAATAATAAGAGTCAGAAACAGTACAGTACAGTTGGAAAAATATTTCTTTATTTATAATATCAGAAGAATAGTCTTCTGCTACTGCAGTTGGTCATACAGTATGACCCTTGTGTTAAAGGTCGACACAAAATTTTCCGGTGCCCATTTTTAGTTCAGCATTCTAGGCTACCTAGTTGTTTGCTACCACACAATGTTGATAAGTAATGTCACAGCAGGAAGCCAGTGTTGTGCCTCAAAAAAGGAAAATGCACAAATGTATTTTGTCATAACTGTAAATTGTCATTTTTTTCTGTATTCTTTTTTTATTCTTTTTTTTTTAAGGCAAAACATTTCATTTGAAGCCTTTCTCAGATACAACATACATTCTCATACACATTTCACCTTGAACTTTTGAACTTTTATGGGTAATGGTGCTAAGTCAAAGGGGAGGGTCCAAACATAGATATCAATAACGTTGGGGAGGGTCTTGCACGCCAGGCATTCTGTGCAGTCCCTACTAAATTTCTAGGGATCAATTAAACAATCATGTTAGCCAGAGCCAGGAGTCCGATGTTTTTCACACAGTCAGCAGCAGCAGCTTCCTTGAGCATCTTGTCATCAGAACCTGATACAATAGTGGAGGTCCTTGGACAGCTACAGGACCATATGGCTGTGCTGTGGTCGACTTCACCGGTTTCAGCTTGAGGCAGCACATCAGAGGGGCACGCCTCTGCTGCATTGCTGCTATTGAGATTCAGCCTAGTATTGCTGGATATGATGTCAATATCACTATCAACACGTCTTTTCTCTGTCTATTTTTGCAGGGCAAGAGATGCTGAATCTCTAGATCATGTGACGTAGGCACGAGGCTACTTTGGCTGCTCGTTCTTGTTCCACGACTCCCTGCAATATTTCAAACTGATCTGCTGTAAGTAAATTTGGAAAATAGCAGTTGTCTTGTTTTATGAACACATTTCTGAAGAACAATAACAGTAAATGCAGTTACTACTTCAAAACATAAAGTAAACACATTATACCAGTTAAATGCTTTTAATGTGAAGCTTCAACAGGAGGAAATGTTTGGTTTGTTTTAACAGTAACATAATACAGCATTTTTTCCTGGAATGTTGCCACAGACACCCAGTTCATATAATGCAAAACATTCATTAGTAGGCCATACCTTACCTTACCTCATTCATTGATAAATAGTGACTTAACACACATTTACATTTGAGATGGCCATTTTATGGTTATGTTAATTTCAGCACACTGAAGGCTGTGTACCAATTAGTCCTTGTATACCAGAGCACATCAGAAGGGAAATAAGGGGATGTGTGCTGTGCAGAGACTGGTCATATTGTAGGGTCACCCATTTCTTCTTTTACAATGTCTGATTTTCAAAACAATTGAACACCACAGGCTCACACAGTAAAGCCATATGGATTTAGATACTCTTGTGCTCTTTATGAACAAGTAACTGCAGAAATGTGATATTGCTTCTCTATAGACTCCCCTGAGTACATAATTTTTGTAATCCCTTTGTTGAAATCTTGAATGCATACCCAACAGCTGTTTTTCAGTCTTCCCCTGAATCACATATCCCCTGCTGCCTTCTGAAATCGTCTAAAAGAATGCTGGAGGGGATGAAAGCTGGATTACAGAGTTCTCTTTCTATAATCTGAAGTGGTAAAATTATCTTTTCTTTTCTAATTATGTAGTGGATTTCTGATTTTATTAATTTAAAGCTGACTCTTTGAAAGTACATCTTATACCCTTTTCCTGTGGTCACATAGTGTTTATGGATGTCTTTGGTGTTTTTTTTTTCATGATTGTATGATTATGTTGTAATGGAGAAATTTATCCTTATCTGTTCATTAAAAAAAATGTTTCAGGCTATCTAGCCCGCCCTGTGGTCAACATTTTTCATTTATTTATGTTTTTATCCAGAATTTGCATCATATCCTGAGGCAATAAGTACAAACTGCTGACCAAAGGCTTTATGGGAATGTCAACAAATCTTGCTACTGTGGTAGAGTTACTTCTACTTATAATGGTTGGATTTGAAAAACTTCACCAGTGCTTTTACATGTTTCAGCCCATTAACTACAAATTGCATTTACTTTACATCACTGTCAACCGTTTTCCAAAGCACAGGCTACATCAAGTTTCTAGACTGATTTCCTACCTGCGAGGCAGCCATTAGTTTCAAATAAAAGTTGGATTTGGTTGAAAGATTTGACAGAGTTAACAGTTAGTTGCTCTTTCTGCGACAGAGCCTCGCAGCTGTGTCCTGCAGTGGCACTAAATAAAGCTTTTTTGATGATGCTTAGTTCCTTGCTGGTTTTTCCCTGTTTCTCATTTGATTTCTATTGCTTCATTAAAATCCCTGGCGCCCTCATTATAAACTTCAAAAATACTTTTGATTGAAAAAAAAAAACTGACAAACTATCCACCACACTTTGTGAACATGCATAAGACTGCTCTTAAGATTGCTCTTGATTTCATCACACTTTTTCCGAAATGTCAACATACAATTAAGGCACTATTAAATCTTTGGAAAATCTATATATCTTGCTTGGGGTATGTTCACTGCTGCACTGCAGCTACAAAAATGCTTGGGGGTGCTGACCAACAGGAAGGTCTTTGAGCTCTGATGAGCTGTGAGAACATGAGTATTTAAAAAGTAACAGCACTGATTAGCATGCTAATTGTTAGCCCTTCCCCCTGCATTTAAACGGTTCAGCTAAATCTAGACATACACACCAGTTTAAAGGCTCATCTGGGCATCTGATTCACATTGCTTGAGTGCCATTGTCAACATTGTTACTCCTCTGGGTTTGACAGAAACAGCTCCCCATATAATAGCCTGAGGCTGTTCCATGCCTCGGGGGGATTGATTCAGCACTGCTGTGCCTAGCTATGACAGAAAATTTGTCCACACATTTAGACTCATCCCTGTTTCATTCAGCAAGCTGCTACCTCACAGCAGAGG
>NW_019525660.1:6603455-6733234 GCF_002814215.2 Seriola lalandi dorsalis | reverse complement strand
TTAAACGGTTCAGCTAAATCTAGACATACACACCAGTTTAAAGGCTCATCTGGGCATCTGATTCACATTGCTTGAGTGCCATTGTCAACATTGTTACTCCTCTGGGTTTGACAGAAACAGCTCCCCATATAATAGCCTGAGGCTGTTCCATGCCTCGGGGGGATTGATTCAGCACTGCTGTGCCTAGCTATGACAGAAAATTTGTCCACACATTTAGACTCATCCCTGTTTCATTCAGCAAGCTGCTACCTCACAGCAGAGGCACACTGTTGATTTTTTCCAGCAGATGAAAGGACAATGATATCTCTGTGGGATGAGGGAGTTCATCATATTAGGTTCTTCTACTTGAAATCTCATCACTTCATTTTATCCTTATAGACATTTCAGTTAAATTGTGCCATAATTAGTGTATGAATTTGTGAGTCACGGCTAAAAACGTGTTTTTTCAGATCACAGTAAAGGTTACTGTGACCTGACAAAACACGTTTGACCAAGTTCCAAGTTCATTCTCAAGTCCATGTGAATGTTTGTGCCAGACGAAATGAAATTCCCTCCAGGCATTCCTGATATATTGCATTCACAAGAATGTGAGGTCACCGGGACCTTAGATATTGTGTTTATAAGGCCAAAACCGTGTTTTGTGAGGTCACTGTGACCATGACCTTTGACCGCCAAAATCTAATCAGTTCAGTCCAAATGAATGATACCAAATTTGAAAAAATTATTTCAAGGCTTTATTGAGATATCGCTTTCACAAGAATGTGCCAGACAATACGTACATATTGAGCGGGTGGACAACCTGTAAACATAATGCGTCCACCCCTGGCTATCCCTGGCGCAGCGGCATAAAAACAACCAAGCCAATTATTGCCAGAATCCTGACACATGGAAGAAATCAAAGCAGCTATCAGGGATGTTGTAAACTATCTGTCTAAAATAACAGCACCACACATGAAAGTCTAGGCGTTAAAAGAATCGGACCTCTGAGGGAGGAAATGGGTTGGGAAGATTCAGATGCTTGTAGCTGTTTTTCCCTTGATAGCTTGAAGGATCAAGTGAAAAGCTAAATGGATATTGCTCAACACGTTACAGACGACATGTTACTTTGATCAACAAGACAAATGTGGAACTTTAAAAAATTGTGATTCATTCTGAATATCAACCTACAACAATTACTCTTTTACTGCTGTCTGCTATTATTTAATTTATTTATTTGTGTAATGGCTTGTGGAGTGTTGTCAAACAAAAAGAAAACAAATGAAAACATGCAAATGCTGGAAGGGATGACTCCAGGTGACACACGGAGGACCAGAGCAGTGTTGGACTGAGCTTTTTATCCTCTGGGAGCACTTAGCCCATTTGCTCCAAATCTGTCTGGCTGCTGCAACTGTGCTCTTCACTTACCTTCAAGAACACAGTAAAGCACAGCAACTAATCCACTCTACCACATAACAGGCTAGGCAGGTGCTGTCACAAGTGTCTTCACAAGCTTAAAAAATATTATCTGTGGAACCATAACACCACAAAGGCAGTGATTTACAATCTTTTTACTAATTAGTAATTGATTTGTGATTCCATCTCTAAGAACACTGCCAGCCAGAGCTCGAGCTGAATTTCTTTCGAAAACTGACTGAAATCTGTCTCTGAAACTCTTGCCTCAGATAATGGCAGACTTGTAGGGGTCATTAAAAATGTAAGCCTCATCCATCTAACATTATTGGAAACCCAAAACAGCTGATGTTTACCACAGATTTTTTGGGTTTGTGCTCAAGTTTTAAATATGATTATGAGATACTTAGGAATGATTTAAACATTGTGTGCTTTGATGTCTCATCAAACCAACTTCCTCTCAACATTATTCCAGCAATACAGAGAGTCTGACAGTAAAGGTGACCTGGAGACTATTGTTCTCCCACTGAAGTCAGATTAAAGCTTTATACACAGGATGGAGGTGACCTAACCTGGGGCTAAATGATCTGTGTGCATCCCCAAAGTGATTGTTATCCAACAGGGTCCATCTACGCAGTTTAATTCATCTGAGAGAGTTGCACCATTATGTCACATGAATTTCCAAACTGAGCCACTAAGCAGAGAACATGGGACGTACAAATGAAAACTTTTCCCTGGTGTTTTTAAGCATAAAGCCCTGCAGTACTATGGGCAACAAACGAGAAAGGTGAAGTGAGAAGTAGCTCACGACCAATCTTCCATTCTGCTTGGAGTTGCCGCTGATAGGGAATGGAGCACACTGAATCTATAATTATGCAACTCTCTGTTGTGGCATGCCATTATAACTGTATCCTTTTTTATGTTTTACTCTAAATAGAGGTAGCCTGCTGCTCTCACAAGGCGGTTGTATGTGAGTGTCTGTCAGTGAGATTGTCAGCATAGCAATATGCTATAAATTCAATCAGTCCCTTACTTTTTCATGCGCGCCAGCCCCCGAGGACTGTCAGATGTGGGAGAGCAGGAGGCAAAGACAAAGCGTAGCCTAAAGGCAAAGCCAAGCCTACCTCAGAAGAGAACGTTGGAAAAAGCTCTTTCTTATTTTTCTCATGCTCCCAGCTTGGTAGCATATATTGTGGATGGGCTGAGCACGGTATGGCTGATTTATTAGCTTGGAAGACAAGATGCTGGATCTTTGAAGACCAACAACATAACTCCATGATATAGCAAGCCCTGAGGCCTCTGATGGGTCTGAGGCCTTAAAATATTTTGTATAGAAAAAAATATAATTTCTTTCCTTAGAGTCGAAACTGTCATGGTTTGAAATGACAGGTCTATTTCTGTTGACTCTTGGTTTGGATGTGTGGACTTTGTTCTAATTTATGTTCGGACATTTGCTAATTCTTGTTTAATTTTGTAGTAGCATTCCTTCCTTTCTCATGTTAATTTTACTTCCTGTCTTTCTCCCATTTCCCCACCCTAATGTATTTCACCTGTGTTCAATTACCCTGGTCTCCCTTGATTATTTAAGTCTCTGTCTTCCACTCTGTCTTTGTCAGATGGTCTGTTTTACCCAGTTTTACAAGTTTCCCTCTTGCTCCAGTAGATTCTCTGTTTTACATCTGTTGTGTTTCCTTGTGTTTCCATTTTTGGAATTTTGTTTCCCCAGGCCTTTTGATTGTTTTCTTTGTTTAATCAATCACTTTTTCCAACTACTCCCTCTGCATTTACGTTGTTAACGCTACTAAACCTGACAGAAACACAATTGTAAAATCTACAATCCCATCTGCTCTTGATTAAGGTGATATGCTTCTCCCACCACACTGAAGCCTTTTGACTCTGTATCACAGCGTACTGAGCTTCATTACACGTGACACTTTTCTCAACATTGCATTGATATGAAACGGTGGGGTAGTCCTCCTTACCAAACAGATGGGAGAAGCATTGTATGTTATTTATTTATAAGGCTCTGCTGCAAAAACTGCCGCACTTACGTCTACTCGCTGGTTACATTTAAATACATACATTCATGATTTTTCTCTCTCTCTCTCTCTCTAATTTTGCACATGGCAATCGGAGTTTATTCCTAAATTGTACATCTTGTTCACACTGAACTGGAATAACAGGTTACAAATACTACATTGCAGAATGAGCTCCAAGTTACATGCTCTTATTTAACTGGACCAAGGTTTAAAAAGTTATACTTACTGTATGTATTTCCAATCACACTTGCTTTTCTTAAATGTGTGTAATGTATGTCTGTGAATTATCTATGTGGCTGTTTTTAATGCCTGTGAATTTGTGTCTTTCTTTGTATAATCTGTATATATTTATTTTTGTACACAGGTCTCTCTTGAAAAAGAGATCCGGATTTCAATGAGACTACCTGTCTAAATAAAGGATTTAATAGTAATAATTAAATGTCTCTGTTCTATGGTCAATATTGCTAAGCCTCAATGTTCATGGTACACATTCCTCAACATTCAAATAATCTCTTCAGCTCTACATTGAGTTGATTTATTAATAACACTTAAATTTCTCATGGTGTGATTCACTTCCTTCCAGCCAGACATATCAGATTTATTTTCCTTTACTGGCAGCATCTAAGTTTTTGGTTTGAGTGTGTAATTTATGTTAGCTGGGGGAATGATGAGATGAAATTTGAGCTGCAGCCTCAACACATGATATGCATAAAAACACCCACCCAACCCCCCACCCCCCCGCTGCATATGTTTCTTCCTCTCTCCAAGCCTGGGCTGCTGCAGCACGATAAGAAAGAGTAAACCGGGAGAGTAATGATTTTTCTCCATCTCAGATGTTTCTTGTCTTTTATGGTTGACCCTTAAAAATGTCGCAGCAGCCCAAGAATCTTTCAGTCATTTCAGTCCACTGAATATAGATTATTTTATGGAGAAAAGTCCTGCTTCCTCATCGCCCTCCATAATGATCTGGGAGAAGTGGATTCCCATTGAAGGAAGCGGGTGGTGCTTTCAGATAACGCACATGCTGACTCGATTGACTGTTTGATTTAACCCTGTCCCCTGCTTCTGACCACACCCATCCCTGCTCGTTGTGCTCAGTCAACAGTACAGTAGTGTGATCATTCTCACAAATGTTCAATGTGTACAATACAAATTTCCCCTGCACTGTTTTCTCTCCCCATTCTCCTCCTAATGCCCAATGCATGCTTACAAAGAGAGACTAATGAACAGAGAGAGGACAGTCTGAATGTGTGGAAAAGAGGCTGAGAAATGAAAAGGAGAGAAAAAATGTGATGTCTACATTTGTATTGCCTTGATAAATGGCCTAGATTGGTGTGTGTGGGCTCACTTGTTTATTGTCACTGCCCTTTACTTGTGTTAATTAAGACCTCTGCTCTCTCTGCCTGCAGGCACAACTCCTTCACTGCACTTTTGAATATCAATAAGAGATGATGTCCTGCAAGGAGCATACAATAGAAAGTTTGTTCAGTGTAGGCTGGATGGAAGGCAATACAAGACTTTTTCTCGTGTTGATGACTGTCAAAGGCATAAATTCCCTCTAGTTGATTATTTAAGAGAAATGCATTATTTAAAATCGTGTCTGTGCTGCTGTTTCATACTTTAAAATGTCACTGACTGCTGCTGAGAGTTATCTTTAAGAACTTCTGTGCACATAAACTTTAGCTGACACTATTACCTACAGTGATTTACAATGAGAGATCAGGTATGGGGTCACTTGCTTGCTCAGGGATAATTGCTCAGGACACATGTCTGTCGATGGACATTGATTGTTGTGAGATTAGACCTGGAGCCTTCAGGCTACAAGAGAGTGTGTCTACCCACAAGGCTGCGGAATAAATGGTGTGGGGTTAGAGGCAGAGAAAAGGATAGCAGGAGTAAAAGTAAGTGGAGAAAAAAATAGATTATAGAAGCATTTTATCAAAACCTGCCTGTAAAAATGTGCTTTAAATGATTTATTGTAGAAATGATTTTCATTACGTTACCTAAAATGATAAGACAGGCTGTTTCAGAGTACTAGAACCTACAAGACCTCATTAGCTTTGGTCTTGGGCCAAGGCCCAGTTTGAAAAGTGACTGTGCATCTCCACAGCAGCATGCCCTCCCTGCTGAGCAGAGGACAACTACAAAGGTTTTGAAAACTCCAGTATAACACAGTATACTATATACTATACAAATGTAAATTAATTGGAATATATTCCAATACTACAACCTGTAGCAACAAGGACAGCTAACCAACAACTAATGTGCATCTTACCTTCCTTACTCTCCAACAGCTAAATCACAGGGTGGTAAGATGAGGTGTGAAGCTTCACAAGCCTGTGGTTATCACAGAGGTCAAAGTAGTCATTTCATGCATTGATCTTAAATGATAAAAGTAGCATCACAATGTTCAAAGGGCTGATAAACCCACTTGTCCGCATCAGAGTCAGAAACACTTTTTACTCACCAAGCACAATGGGCACACTGGCAAATAAACCTGTTTAATTGGTACTGAATGCTGACACACTGAAGGACACTTACACAGCACTGAGCACCAGGTGCAGCAGCAAACATAAAAGGTCTCACATGCAGCATGGTGCGAAAAAGATATACCATTTAAAAGTAGAGAGAGAATGAACTGTGGAACCAAAGAACATCAAGGATCTTTGTGGTACCGTCATGAATAAAAAAGTATAAAATTAATAGATGTTGTCAGAATACATGTGAAGATCAAAGAAAATTTTAAACACACACACACACACACACACAAACACACACACACACACACACACACAAAGTGACTAAATTCCATAAATTCTTTCTGCCTTATTATTGTCAGCTGCAGGCAACCAAGGGCTAGGGAGTGCTGCGTAATTAAAGCCATAAAGGTCAGTTCAGAGAGGCTGCCATTCATCATGAGCACATGGGACTGTTAAGAATAAACTTATCATAATGATAGAGGAGGATACTGAGCCATATCCACCTATGATATGACAACATGTTTACTGATGGATGACATAATGACCTGCTGTAGCTGATGCTAATTGCAAATGGCTCTCGTTAGCCACAGTTGGTCGGTCAGTCAGTCATTTTTTCCCAGGCTGAAATATCCCAACAGCTTACCACAGATATCCATGGTACCCAGAGGTTGAACCTTACTGGCGATCCCCTGATTTACCTTTGTGTGACATGAGGTTAACATTTGTGGTTTTCTCAACAACTATTAGATGGTTTGGCATGAAATTTGGTGCACACATTCATGCCCCCTTCAGGGTGAATGGTAATAACGTGATCAACTTTGCATCTAACCACAGGATCATGAGACTGTTGCGAGACTACAGACCCAGCACCCTAATGCATTCATTGCAATATCAAGGGATTTTGACCATGTCACTCTCACCTGACTGGCTTCACTCAGTATGTTGACTGTCCCACAATGGAAAATAAGACACTTGATCTGTTGTATGCAAATGTGAAGGAGGCCTACACTGCTTCAGGTCTCCCATCATTTGGCAGATCAGATCATAGGCTGCAACCACCCACTCATTCAGGAACTGGACCCCGGAGGCCAGTGAGTGTCTAAAAGATTGTTTTGAGTGCACAGATTAGAATATCCTGTTGGAGCCACAGGAAAACAGCAAGGACCCTGACCTTGATAGAATGGTTGAATGTATCACAGACTACATTAACCTCTGTATGGACACTGTAATACCAGCAAGGACTGTACACTGCTTTCCAAACAACAAACCCTGGATCACCAGTGACATCAAGACCCTCCTCAACCAGAAAAAGGAGGTCTTCAGGGATGGACACAGGGAGAAGCTTAGGTGTGTGTCACATGAGGTGAAGAGGAGATTAATGCAGGCGAAGGAGGACTACAAAAAGAAAGTAGAGAGGAAGCTGCAGCACAACAACACCAAAGAGGTGTGGAAGGGGATGAGGACCATCACTGGCTATAAAGCCAGGCAACATCTCCTCCTTGAACCATCACCTTACCGTGGTGGAGGAGTTTGAGAGCCCTAATGACCCTAGGAGCTATGTTGTCGGGGGCATTTTGCCCCTGGTAGGGTCTCCTAAGGCAGATTGGTCCCAGGTGAAGGGCCAGAAGAAGAACGGTTCAGAAGATCCCAATGAAAAGAAATAACAAGAACCCGAGTACCTGGCCTGGAGGGACACCGGGGCCATGCCCTGGAGCCAGGCCTGGGGTTGGGGCCTGTGGGCGAGCGCCTGGTGGCCAGGCTTTGGCCGGGCCCAGCCCGAACCGGCTACATGGGTTCGTCTCCCAGTGAGCTCACCACCTGCAGCAAGAGTCAGCGGGATCTGGTGCAGTGTGGATTGGGCAGCAGACCAAGGCGGGGGCCTTGGCGGTCCGATCCTCGGTTACGGACACTGGTTTTTGGAACATGGAACGTCACCTCTCTGGCGGGTAAGGAGCGGGAGCTTGTGAAGGAGGTTGAGCAATACCGGCTAGATATAGTCAGTCTCACCTCAACACATAGCGTCGGCTCCGGAACCCAAGTCCTTGAGAGGGGCTGGTCTCTCCTCTTTGCTGGAGCTTCTCCGGGTGAGAGGCGGAGGGCCGGGGTGGGCTTTTTGGTGTTCCCCAGGCTCTCTGCCTGTATGTTGGAGTTTACCCCAGTGGACGAAAGAGCTGCGTCCCTGCGCCTTCGGGTCGGGGATCGGGTTCTGACTGTTGTCGGTGCCTATGCACCGAATAGCAGGGCATGGTTGGCCTGTGGGTCTCTGGAATCAGCTGACTGGTACTGGCGGGCCAAGCGGAGCGCAGCCGCGGCAGTTGCTGAGGCAAAAACTCGGGCGTGTTAGGAATTCGGTGAGACAATGGAGGAAGACTATCGATCAGCTCCAAAAAGGTTCTGGCAAACCGTCCAGCGCCTCAGGGTAGGAAGGCGGCAACTGTTTACAGTGGGGGCGGGGAGCTGCTGACGTCAACTGAGGTTATAGTCAGACGGTGGAAGGAATACTTTGAGGAGCTCCTCAATCCCACCAACACGTATTCCGTGGAGGAAACTGAGTCAAGAGACCTGGGGATGGATGGTCTAATCTCCGGGGCAGAAGTCGCCGAGGTAGTGAAACAACTGCGCGGTGGCGGAGCCCCGGGGGTTGATGAGATCCACCCTGGATATCTCAAGGTTCTGGATGTTGTAAGACTGTCTTGGTTGACACGCCTCTGCAACATTGCGTGGACATCGGGGGCAGTGCCTCTGGAGTGGCAAACCGGGGTGGTGGTCCCCATCTTTAAGAAGGGTGACCAGAGGGTGTGTTCCAACTACTGGGGAATTACATTTCTCAGCCTCCCTGGTAAGGTCTATGCCAGGGTACTGGAAAAGAGGGTCCGGTCGATAGTTGAACATCAGATCGAGGAGGAGCAATGTGGTTTTCATCCTGGGCGTGGAACTGTGGACCAGCTCTTCACCCTCTTTAGGGTGCTGGAGGGAGCATGGGAGTTCAATCCAGTCCACATGTGTTTTGTGGATTTGGAGAAAGCTTACGACCATGTTCCCAGGGGCTCCCTGTGGGGGGCGCGCCGGGAGTATGGGGTGGATGGCCCTTTGTTAGCGGCCATTAAGTCCCTGTACCAAAGGAGTGTGAGTCTAGTTCACATAGCCGGCAGTAAGTCGGACCTGTTCCCGGTGAGTGTTGGACTCCGCCAGGGCTGCCCTTTGTCACCGGTTCTGTTCATAACTTTTATGGATAGAATTTTTAGGCGCAGCCGGGTGGTGGAGGGATTTGGGTTTGGTGGCGGGAGGATCTCGTCTCTGCTTTTTACGAATAATGTGGTCCTCTTAGTGTCATCGGTCACCGACGTTCAGCTCTCGCTTGGGCGGTTCGCAGCCGAGTGTGAAGCGGCTGGGATGAAGATCAGCACCTCCAAGTCTGAGGCCATGGTTCTCAGCCAGAAACGGGTGGATTGCTCGCTCCGGGTCGGGGGGGGGGGCTCTGCCTCAGGTGGAGGAGTTTAAGTATCTTGGGATCTTGTTCATGAGTGAGGGTAGGATGGAACAGGAGATCGACAGGCGGATTGGGGCGGCGTCAGCAGTGATGCGGGCGCTGAATCGGTCCGTTGTGGGGAAGAGAGAGCTAAGCCGGAAGGCGAAGCTCTCGATTTACCGGTCAATCTACATTCCAATCCTCACCTATGGTAATGAACTTTGTTAATGACCGAAAGAACGAGATTGCAAATACAAGCGGCCGAACTGAGTTTCCTCCGCAGGGTGGCCGGGCTCAGCTTTAGAGATAGGGTGAGGAGCTCGGTCATCCGGGAGGGACTCGGAGTAGAGCTGCTGCTCCTCCATGTCGAGAGGAGCCAGTTGAGGTGGTTCGGGCATCTGGTGAGGATGCCTCCTGGATGCCTCCCTGGGGAGGTGTTTCGGGCATGTCCCACTGGGAGGAGGCCTCGGGGCCGACCAAGGACACGCTGGAGGGATTATATCTCTCGGCTGGCCTTGGAACTCCTCGGGATACTCCCGGAGGAGCTGGTGAAAGTGGCTGGGGAGAGGGCCATCTGGACCTCTTTGCTGAGGCTGCTGCCCCCATGACCCGGATCCGAATAAGCGGGAGACGACGAAGACAAAGACGAACATCAGGTGATGTGAACAAGGCCAATGAGTTCAACCTGCTGTACAACTGGTTTGACACAGGCTCACCTGTTCTCTCTCCCACTGCTTCAGCTGCAGCTTATCCTACAGCATCTCCTCCACAACCTGAAACTGCAGCTGCAACTCCCTCCACACTGGGGTCAAGTCTTCTGTCCTTTACAGTGGAGGAGGTGAGGGCGGAGCTCAAGAGGCTACGTCCTGGAAAGGCAATAGGCCCGGAAGGTGTGTGCCCGAGGTTGTTAAAGGCCTGTGCAGCCCAGCTGGCTTAGCCTCTCCAGAGGATCGTTAACTTAAGCCTTCAAACAGGGAGGGTCCCAGTCCTGTGGAAAACATCATGTCTTGTTCCGGTACCTAAAGTAGGACGACCGGCTGATATAAATGACTACAGACCGGTGGCCCTCACATCCCACATCATGAAGACCCTGGAGCAGCTGCTTCTCCACCTTCTGAGGACACAAGTCGAACATGCACTAGACCCCCGACAGTTCGCCTACAATGAACATACTGGAGTGGATGATGCTGTCTTTTACATGCCCATTCTTACTTGGATGAGCCAGGTGGTTACATGAGGATTATGTTCTTGGATTTCTCAAGTGCATTTAATACCATCCAACCCCCGTCCTTAAAGACAAGCTGGAAGGGATGGGGGTGGATCCCTGCTTCACGTCCTGGATTGTGGATTACCTGACAAGATGACCACAGTACGTCAGGCTGGGTAACTGTGTCTCAGGGACAGCGATGAGCAGCACTGGGGCTCCACAGGGGACTGTTCTGGCACCGTTCCTGTTCACCCTGTATACAGCGGACTTTAAATACAACTCTGAGTCCTGCCACACCCAGAAGTATTCAGATGACACAGCTATTGTGGTGCGTATCAGGAACATGCAGGAAGAGGAGTACAGGGATCTGACGATGGCCTTCAGTAAATGGAGTGACAAGAACTGCCTCCTTCTGAAGACCTCCAAGACCAAAGGAGATGGTCATGGACTTTTGGAGATCTAGGCCCACCCTTCAGCCAGTCAACATCTGAGGGAAGGACATTGAGGTGGTGCACACTTATAAATACCTAGGTGTGCACCTGGACAGTAAACTGGACTGGTCCCTGAACACGGATGCCATCTACCGGGAGGGGCAGAGCCGGCTCTTTTTCCTCAGGTCCTTTGATGTCTGCAGTGAAACACTGCACATTTTATCAGTCAGTGGTGGCCAGTGTACTTTTTAATGCTGCAGTCTGCTGGGGCGGCAGCATGTCCGACATGAACACAAAGAGACTGGACAAGCTGGTAAAAAAGGCTGGGTCTGTGCTTGGCAGGAGTCTGGACGCACTCAGGACTGCTGTGGAGAGATGCATGCAATGTAAGATGGAGGCCATCTTGGACAATACCAACCACCCCCTTACACAACATTCTGGCAGGACAGAGAAGCAGCAACAGGTGCAGCAAACATCTCATCTCACTGCGCTGCAGAACAGAAAGGTTCAGGAGATCCTTTTTTCCCACTGCCATCAGGCTATACAACAACTCAACCAAAGGAAGTGGATTAATCTAATTATTATTGTTTAATTATTATCAACTGTTATTATTATTATTATCATCAACAATGAGCTAATGGTGGGGTGTAAGCAGGCGCCCCATGTGTAGAGCCTACAGTCCTCGCTGCAGTTGGCCCCGGTTCAAGTCCTGCATCGGACGGCCTTTGCTGCATGTCATTCCCCCTCTCTCTGCCACCCCATTTCCTGTCTCTCTCTACTGCACTATCAAATAAAGGCATAAAAAAGCCCAAAAAAATATACTTAAAAAAAAAACAAAAAAACAATCAGCTAATGGACACATGAATCTATCTATCTATACAAGAGGTAGTTTCTCAAGACAAGCCATTTTCTCCACCGACAGTAATCTAAAGTGCGGACCACTGCAGGTACGTCTACTGGAACTAGTGTCTGATTAGAAAAATGGCATTTCCCACCACTGTTGTAGCTGTTGTGCACCAGAATAAATATTTGTTTTTCAACATGGAAGAAAACTTGATTGTTTAATATCTATGAATAAACTGTGGAGCCAGAACTGCAGCTTTGTGGATCTTTGTGGTTATCAGTATGATGTGAGAAACAAAATAGTTCTTGACAGCCTTTGTGTGATTTGAACAAATTGGTACAACTTTGCATTTTTTTTCTTCACTCACTTTTTTCCCCAACACAGACAAAAACTTGCCATCACTCGCCATCACAGAGACCCAAGAAGTAATTTGAGAGAATATCTGAAGCTGAAATAGAAGAAGATGGTAGATTTAAAATGTGGCTACACCTAGAAAGTAAATTACAGCACTTTATCACAAAAGTCCTGGATTGCATTGGAGATCCCAGATTGGTGATATACAGTGCAACAGTGAGAGAGACTTAGAGGGGGAATTTTTCCTGTAAGCCAAAGTCTGTCATGATACCTCTAGTCCCATTTCTCTGGTAGATGGCTCCACCAATGTCCATCCTCACACAATATCTCTAGCCGGTCAGAATGTCCCTGATTTACTGATACTGGGGCAGTGGATGTCTCAAAGCATATATTTTTCATGTTGTTGGAAGGTTGTTGGTTATTTTGAATATGAAAGCAAGAGCTGTGTGTTATGGTATCTGTGTGGTGTCAACTGAATTCACCCATTCAGCTCTGTCTCTTCCTGTCCTCTGATCTACTATCATCACAATTAGGTTGTTTTGTGGCAAAGAGATGTGGGCCACAGCAGTACAAATCTGTTGTGTTTATACAGATGTGAGACAGCTTTTGAACAGACATGGAGAGGGTATCTTTGTAAGTACGTATCCACATATGCAATGCCATACAGACCATAGGTGCAATGTGCTACCATGTGAATGCAACTAGTAGGTAAAGCAAGGCAGGTGACAGATTGAGGCCCAAAGCTCAATGTTCATCTAAATTTAACACTGATATTAAGAAAACTGTTTTATGCAGGCTGTGTAACAGGAAGTATTTTTATGAAACAAAATGAAACTCAGTTAAGTCACTTAGAATAAAAACAATTGGGATTGGTTGTTGGGTACCCCCAATCATAGCCCATTAATGTCTCTGAACATGCTGATGCTCTATCCAACCTAACACTGTTAGTCCAGAGAGACCACATCAGAGCTCCTTCACTAAGAAAAAAAGGAGATGAGGTCTGTCCAAAAAGCTGCTAGATATGTTTCTAGCTGCTTTTATGGAAAAAAAGTAGCTAAAGGATTTAAGCGTTACCAAATTGAGAGAGAAAATCATTAATTTACCAAAAGCCCTCAGCAGTAAACCTCCCTAAAGGGGCTTAATGTGTTGATGAGCACTGGCCTTACGATGTGGGCTGTTTACACTGTGCCAACGTTGATGCTATTCAGTTATGTTTTTATTGGTCTTTACAATCTATATTTTGAAAATTACAAGGTTCTCTGCCCTTTATCTATATCTTCGTTTTTCATGCTCTTTATGTTTATATTTTAAAGATTTTACTAATGTGAAAATTTGTAATAATGTTGATGAATGCTAATTGGAGGGGCCCTCTGGCAAGTTTTTGCCTGGAGCCCCAGCAGACTCTAGAATCGCCACTGCTGGTAGCCCATAGTCATTTAGTCTGTTTAAGAATATATCGCTTGCTCACTGTACTGATCATGAAAATTTAACATTATCAGCATTCATCAGCATTCCTTTTAACACACTCACAGTCCTTAAAATCCATTGTAATGAGGGGTAATTCAAACCAGCTTCATGCAGCATCTGTCTTCCTTTTGATCTGTCATTCAACATACAACAGTCAGGATGTGCTATGATGCTCACAGAGGGACTATGGATGCAGATGTCAGGATCTCCCATATTGCCACACTGTCTCTGCCAAATATCAGTAAAAGTTTGTTTCCTGTGATAGGTAATCTTTCTTCCAGAGCACAAGTCACTCAGTAACCAAATGTCCTCTCTACTCAGTGTCTTAACATTCTCTCACTATTCACACAAGGACATCAGTTTCCTCCTGGCTCCTCCCAACTGTTTGTCTCCATCGCAGGACAGTCAGATCAATGCTCTGGCACGGTGTGCACTACTTTTATAGCTATTGACTGGTCATGATGGTTGCCATCGCTACATCTGCTGATAATACATTGTATTTCCAGAATGTGTTTTCGGCTGTAGCTGCACTGCTGTCCTGTGGTTACAAAATTACTGAAAGTGAGTTGCTACATCCTGTGAGTCTGCGCTGTGCACTTGACTGATCTTTCCACCGTGAGCTATTGATTGATGAAAACAAATGAACACAAAATCTAAATTGAAGATATGAGTGAAAATATTTTTGCACCACAAGCTACAAGTGTAAGACAGAGCAAAAAAAGCCAAGTGAAATGGAACCTCCTACATGAGCCTCATCAATAAAGATGACTTCACTTTGGATGTTGCAAGTTCCTGAGAGGTAGAGGTTCAAGCATCAGTGATGTGACAGGAGGTAGACCGACGTGTGATGAGTGATAATGACTGATACCCCGTCCTTGCCTAGTAATCAAGGGGGTGCATGAGTGCTACTAAGAGACAAAAACAAAGAATGACAATCTGTGACATTGTTTTCATGTGTGATGCAATATGCCTTCCAATCTGTCAGTGCATCTGAGCCCACAGAGCACAGACCCGTGTGACTGTGATGTTCAGAACCAGTTTAGAACCTCTCTTACATCATTGCTCTCCCCTGACCCGCAGCCACAATTAGTGTATATGCATACATGTCACTGTTTGAATTCATAGGATGACTGCATTATTTGTATTTAAAAAATGCGGACAGCTGTACATGACAGTATTAGGGCGACAAATCTGGACTAATTGGCTCCACAAAGCGAGGTCTGCAGGTAAAGCCCATGGCCTGAATCAGGTACAGAAGTGTCTCCAACATGTCCTCATATTCTTATTTCCTTCTTGAACTGGTTCTTTGCTGTTCTGTATTCCCCTCTATTTTCTGCCTCGTGAGCTCCCTCAATGTGTCTCCCTTGCCTGAGCTCTTTGGTAAACCATTGCTTGTTGCTGTAGCACACATGAATGCAAATCAGCTCTCTGAAACCACAATTTTCCCATCTTACTCCTTTTCTGATGCTACAATGTGAATTACACACCTTAAAACAGATTATTGTATATTTCTGTACAAATATACAAGCATGCATGTGTTACAAACCGACCCTTAAATCCATGTTTTCATGTACTTGCAGATTAGCTGGGCATGCAAGTATCACTGTGTATGTGAGAATCTTTTATTACTATATAGTACATGTGTAAAACAGTAATATACAAAATGCCCTTTGGAACTATCCATTTCATTTATTAACACTGTATGGAAATGTTTTTTTACAAAACAGATCGTGCACAAATAGTCAGATATTTGTTTTATTATATCCTCATCACAAAGGTTCAGCCTTGTATTTACATACTGTAGAACAGACTTATCAGCAGCTCTGCTGGTGTGCACTGACCCTGGTTGTCACAACATTTAATGAGGCCAAAGCTATTACACCAGAGGTCAATGGAATCTATGTATCAGTGGTTTTTGGAAAAATTCTGGCTTTGAACAAATTTTACAGATAACAAGTGAATTTCTGCAGTTTCCCTATCTCTGCATGTGGGAGGAGCAGGCTGAGGACTGCAGGCTGGGGAACGAATGCAGCACCAGAAGGACATTGTTGAAGGGGCTTGTGTTTTGAGACGCAGCATGTAGCTGAGAGAAACATCACAAGAGCAAAACATACACCTATGATGAGCGGATCAAATCAGTGTTATTACAGTGTCTTATTTGATATTCTCAATCAAAACATATGATGTGCAAACTTTAAAGTTATTGTCACTTTTGTCAGATTCTGTTCGTCATGGTTGGTTTTTTTTCAGCACTAGCCACTCAAAATAGTTACATCCTGTAATTGCCTTCCTATATGATTTTGATTGTTCGTGAGACTGCCATTCAAAATTGCCTTCACACAGTAGGGAATTCACAGAAAATGATTTGCTCCATTGTTATTGGCATTTCATCTCATTGATATCAGCCTCACCATTTACCATTCACACCTCTGCAGCTGTATTTAAGTTACTGCTGCTGCTTCACATTAAAGGCATTCCATTCAAAAACACAGCATGGTGTTTATTGTGAATCAGAAATGTAATATGTTTGTCACCAAGCTTGGTAACGACAGTGACTGTGATATAACATACCACTTCATTTATCCAAATTATTCTAGCTTTGAGGCACAGGTAGTTTTTAATTGTGTCGCCAACCCACAGCAATTTAGAGCTCTGTGGATCCTGCCATATTTTGCTCATGGATTTTCTGTGATACTCATGAGTTGATCTTTTACCTTGGACGATATATGAATATTTGCCATCAGTGCATTTGATATATATATTTATATCGTCCTCTGTTTGAATGAGGTTAAACGCACTGTGAGATAGATGTAAAATCAGGCCAGTAGGATTTTTGATGTTGGGCTCAGACATGCAACTATAAAGAGAAGCGTCTTTTAACTTCTTCCACTGGCAGCGTTCAGCTTTTGATGGTGGCATCAACAGATGCTTTGCGGCAACTGTTTATTCTGTGTGTTGTCCAGTACAATATGTTGCCTTTTGAGCTTACTTCTGTGTCACTGGAATGCCTGTGGGAATCGTAATAACAGGTGCTGCCAACTCAAATTGTTATCACCTAGCTCTGGGTGATGCTTAGTGTTGGCAGCGTGAATTGATAGAGTTCTTGATCAAGAGGATTCACTAGAATGCAATTCAGTCATGTACTGAATGCTAAACGGTGATATTCATCACGGATAGTGGGTGAGACATACACGAACAACTCAAATAGCTTTGATATGCACTCTGTTCAGCTTGTTCAAATGGAAATTAAAACTGTGGACAAGTGCTTTCTGTGGGAGACAGAAGACACAAGAAGATAGAGCATTTCCTTACAAACTCATGACAGCTTATGGGGCTGCTGGAGAAAAGGGGTCTCAACAGGCTTCTCAGGTGATTGACACGTTTTTCCTGGAAGTGAAAGCAGCTTGACATTCAAGGGGCTATAGATATTTATGGAATTAGCACAGGATACTATCAAGCCACTCAGTCCATATCCAGTTCTGAAAGTGAGAAGTTACACCTGTACATCCAAACTAATAGATGTGAGTTCTGGCCTGATCTGCAGTGGTTCACACACCACCAGCAGTATTCAAACCTTCCTGGCAGTTGCTGGGGAAATGTAATTAATCAAGATATTAGGCAATGCATCTGGTGCTGAGTTCACAGTGCAATGTTCTCAAATGATGCATATAGGAAAGTTGAAAAGTTGAAAGGTTTCCATCTACTGGGCAAGTATAGACACTTTACAGGAATAGCTGCTATCCATGGCAGCTCTGAAGCGACACCGTCAGTTTGGTTCTCTGGGTCATCACATTTGGTCCTCAATGAAATATCTCAATGACTATATGTTATAGTAAAGTAAAGACATTCTTGTTCTTAAAAGGATACATCCGTTTTATAGTGAAATAACTCGAAATCTAATGAATGGTTTGCTATGAAATTTTGTCCAGATGTTCTGATGAAGCGCAAAGACTCCTGGCTTTTCTCCGTGCGCCACCAGGAAGTTGTACTGATATTTGTAGTGAAGGCTGAAATGTCTTGTCTAATGACTGTTGGTTTGATTTGAGGACAAACTGTAATAACTTTGGTGACCACTATCAAAAAGGCTAACATCCCCATCAGCCTCATTTACACTGCAGCTGCATAAGCTAGAACATTTTTTCTGTCTACATTTTTATTTGTGCACCTTTATTATGTAATTCACTCTATATTTAATTTCTTTGCTTATAGTTATTTGCCTACTTCATTATCGTATCTCTATGCAGCATCACTACATTGAACTCTCTCCTTCATTCTTTGAATGTGACTGGAGGACAGACCCAGACACTGACTGTGAAACTGGCTGCTGCCATATTAAATCTACCACTAATTACATAAATTGCGTAAATTGAATGTATGTAAATCTGTTGCTGAATATTTATCAAATGCGTGTATGTAAGATCTGTTCAGAAGCATACAGAGATGAAGCCTGGACTACAATCCGTGATCCGGTCCAGTATCTGTAGCAACTAGTAAAAAAAAAAAACACACAGTCTATGATCATGTGGAAACAACAACAACTATCATGAGACGCACATGAGAGGAGTAGAGGTGTCATGGATGCTCTGTTATGTTCACCACTTCTACCTTTTGGTTCTGTCAATTAGAAGAGAAACAAATCGAGATCTTTCAGTTGAGAAAGAGTCAGGATGTGACTTTTTCCTGTGCGAATAGAGCAGTACTTGCATTTCAACCACCCCAAATTTACATTTATAGTGTTTCAGTAAGCTTGTTTAGCTGTGTGTTTAATCATCAGGGATATTTTGTAAGAAGATGGGGTTCATTAAGCTCTTGTAAAGTCTCAATACACTTGGCTTTTATCACTGAAAATAAGAGGAAAAGGAAAAAAATATGTCAAGACTCAAGTTTGGATGATGTTAAGTTCATGCAGATCCATCACATATCCAAACTGGAGAGTCTCCAGAATTAGTGAGATTTATGACAATAATTTGGCTGATATGACTGTGGACACACTGGATGTAAATAACAGCTGGAATGATTAATTTACTCCAAAACATGACACACTGAGCGTGAGTGGTGCAGAATGACAAGCAGGGTAGTGAATATGTTGAGTCAGGTTTCATTATCAATGGAATTACTCTATCCTCTGTTATTATGAGTGTGACCAGGACCAGCCACACCGTTGCTGAATTTATCCACTACTCTCTTGCTCAGCCATACTTTGTAATTATATGGCTAAATTACATTAGTTGCTGTGAAACTTCTGTGTATAGTGTAGATGGATAAGAAGCATTCACAATGAAGATGTTGTTTTTTTGTTTTTTAATTTCTTGAAATGTCAGTTTGCATCGTTTGAAGTTGTTTAGCCTTTAACTGAATTCCAAATTTTGTGAAATTTTATCAGATGTTTCTTTGGTAAACCCCTTTATTACTGTGCTTTTACATTCACCCTGCAATAATTGGATGCTGTAATAGTATCATAAAAAGGACTTTTTTTCCCCTTCTTCTGTGTCTGGTGGAAGGATAGGGCGTGGGCTAAGGAAGAACCAATTAAATTCTGGTGCCAATCCACTTACACTTTCCATTTCTGTCAATTTCTCAGGAAAGAATGTTTGACTTTCTAAGTTTTATGACAAATAAATAATTTAGTTATCAAACTGCTTAATTTTTCCTTTTATGTATAAGAGCTAAACACACGTGTGGAATTGTTTGGCCTTGGTGGAGTTATGTGCTCTACTGAGTGCTATTCTAGTTTTAAATTAATTAATCCTTTCATACAGTAGGGAGTGGTTAATTAATGGCATCCAGTTCAAGAAACAACTCCACTCCTCCCACACTGCAGCTCTGCGTACATGTCGCAGTGTATTTGTGTAAGGACCAAAAACATCAACACAGTTAATAATTAGATAAGAAAATTGGAAATTAGTCATAACTTTAAATTTAATTCCAAAATAACATTTTCAGACATTTTGGATGTAATTCTAATTTCTTGTTTATTTTAGCTGTCTATTCTGTTCGATGTAAAATAATAAAACTTTTTCTATCACCTCAGTGAATAGTCTGTCTTAAATCATAATTTCAGACTTGCAGCTCCAGATGCTCATTTTCCCAGTTTCCAGACTTCTCCCTATAGCTCACCATCTTTTCAAAGATGTAGAGGCATGTCAGTGCCACACTGTAGGAGAATTCGTGTCTCAACTGTTTCAAATAGTCGAAGGACTTTTCTGATGAACTAAACTCAAGAATTTTTTATTTTCTTTTAGTAACCCAACATTCTGTTCTTTTTCCCTTACTATTTTACTACTATTTCGTTTTGTTGTCATATGCCACCAGGTATTATATTACAGGTTGCATCGCTTTCATCTTGTCATCCTTTCAAAAACTGTTTTTCTAGTTTTTTAAATAATGGATATTACATGACTAAACTACAGATCAAATTTAAGGAATTAAGGAAAACAACAAGAACAAATGGTGCAGCTTTAGATAGCCCACAAATGATAACAATTATTTAGTGTATACTTTAAAATATTTAGTGGGAAGAGGACAAGAGGTTAGGAACTACTGGGGAAATAAGTTTGTGTGTCATAAGTGCTGTAACAATACTAATATTGCATTAAAAATAGTTATGGTATCATATATGTAAAGATCCAATACTTTACACTTCTGAAATGATTATTTGAAGTTTTGATATCCTTAAGAAGATATATTTGTGGTATAAGTAGCAAAAACCATCTCAGTGTAGTTTTACATCTCCTCTCTCAGGCTTCTCCCTGGAGCTCTAGTAACAACAGGTCGGTGAACCAATCAGAGAAGAGGTTATGATTGGCTGACTGTTTTCTGATTGATCAAGTAAAAATATAGCAAATTTCAGGTAAACACTCAGAGAAACCAAATTCTGCAAGGTTGGATGGTGAGTGCAGGTGGGCGGGGCTGGGGCATGGCTAAAAGAGGTCACTGCTTGGTTGTGACAACACAAAGTTACAGAAGTCCTGATGGCTCGTTTTAAGACTCAGTTTCTCAATACAGGCTGTGTGCATTTGACCTTGGACTGAGCACTTTGATACTTTCACAGTATTAATATTAGAGCCTAGACATTGAAATCTCAATTTTTGAGTCTTTTTAACATGGGACCTTTAAAATTGGGGCATGCTTACTTACTTACATTAAACACTGCTCCAAAAAATTAAGGGAACAGTTGAATCACACATCAGACCTTGATGAACGAATTATTCAAGTTGAAAATCTTTACTGATGTACATTGTATAATTTGTTGAAAACAAAATGACATTACGGTCAATGGAAACCAAAATTATCAACCCATTAAGGGCTGGATTTAAAAAAGTGAAAAATTGAAATTACAGGCTGATCCAGCTCATGTTGACCTGGGGGATCTCCTCCCAGACCTGGATCAGGGCATCAGTGAGCTCCTGGACAGTCTGTGGCGGTAGTTGGCTGCGTCGGATGCACCAATACATAACGCCCATAGATGCTAAATTAGCATGGGGAAATTAGTCAGGGGAACATGAGGGCCAGTCAATGGCCCTTCTACGGCCCTTGAACTTTATTTGATTATTTACAATTTAAAGAATAACATGGCACCTCATAAGGGATGGTCCAATTTTCTCGATATGCTTACCAAATGTTATGAAATGTGTGCTTGAAGAATTCCAGCAGAGGTGAACATTTTTACAGTATGTTTTCTGTAAATAAAGCAGTCTCTTGGTCACGCTTTTGTCAAGTCATGCAACTCTTACATTATTCGGGTATAATTATATAGTTCAGTCTATCACAACTTTACACAAGTCCTAAAAATCAATTCAAACCAGACTTCAAGCCATAAGACTGGGGCCCAGTAAGACAGGATTAATTTCTCCAGAGTATGTGGAGAAATTTTAATTAGCGTAACTGTAATAATTATAGAACTATTTGTTATTTTTAATCCCCTCCTGAGCAACTGTGTTGGGTAGTTTTTCCATCTCAACACTGGCATTGATTTCAGCCCCAATTCCCTGTTGTTTTTCTGTGCTCTTGAAGGTGGTCCAATAACCGGAGTCCCGTCCACAGAGACTCCTCTGTGTTACATTTCATTTGCACATGATTTAGGTGTCAATCACACTGCAGCATTTCCTAACAGCCCAAGAACATCTTGCCTGTGGGAATGAAGACAGGCTAACATTAAAGCTGTTTGGGCAGTCGCTTTCTAATTTAACTACTCGGATGCCATCTCTGGCTATGCGGTACTACGCCATGGGAACCATTAAAGTGAAGGTGACGTTAAAGTCCTCCAGCAGAGTTAGATCCCGTGCTTTGATGGGTCATCATAATGAAACCTACTCTACATGCAGAGTAAGCAGTGTTGACAAATTGGGAAAACTTCTTCATATTATCAGACACTCACTATAACCAGTGTCTCTGTTCTGGCTTTTGTAATTTAATAAATAACCAAACCTCAGCTATTACTGTTGTGCATTAATTCATTTCAAGTCCTTTTAACTTTTAAATTACATGCTCTAATTTAATTTTTCTAGCTTTACTATGCAAAGCCATTTTAAAAGGCCCCAGACACACAACTCATAGACTTGATCTGTGGGTTAAAGTTGGGGCAATGAGCTTGACATTTTACCTAAATTAATCAGTGAATGTCTCAATTACTAAACTATAACTAACCCATAAAACCCTGTACTCACAGAACACACTCACACGCCCAAAGAAAATCCATGCCAATGAATAATAGAAAAGAGAAGAAATCTTCCAGTGCTTTATCACCCGTGTTCCACTGTAATTCTGTCTACAGATGAAGTTTCAACTCTGTGACAGACAAAGTTAAGCTACATAAGTGACAGTGACATTGACTTCAGGCTTAGCCTTCCATTAATCTGATAGAGAGGAATGTAACAAAAGCAGAGCTGAGACAGCAAAGTAAGAGCCATCCGATGAGGATGTCTCCATTCGAAGCATATTGATGTGCTGTAGTTAATCTTTGGCAGCGTGCTGTGAAGAAGCATCGGTTCTGAAACTAATGCACACCTGTGGGAATAAATCAATGTTGGCGATGATGGCTGAACATTTTTCATATAAGAATGAATTGTTGGAAAATAATATGATGACCGTTGAATCCCTAGGTGCATCTCATTAAGCGTCATCTTTCACATTTCTTTGAGCTCTAAATGGTTCAGCCAATCTCCTAGTTCTTCTGTTTTTACACAGAGCCACTCAGATGGCTTTTGTGTACTAAGTAATTCACTTTTCAATCCGTACCAATTGCTTTGACTTTAAACTTAAGCTTAAAGCGGGCCATCAGTGACAACTGTAAAGCTGTTAGCTTCAAGTGAGACACGTTTCACATAAATGAAACTCATTCTTCTATGAAAGCAACTGAAGAAGCTTTGATAAATCTCTCTGATTGATATGCCATGTGCGTCCTGTGATTTGTGTCCATGCCTGTTTTTGTTAATTAACTTCCCTGCTTTGGCTCTGCTATGATGTACACCATATCACCTGCAGTATATCTTGCTCTGCCACTAACCTGATTTGAAAGCCATTCATCACCTGCTCAGACAACAACAGGTGAGGTCGCCACAACTAGTAAAACAGCACATTGGCATTATGGCTTGTGGATTGGACAGGCAATGCTTCATGACAACAGAGGAATTATGAATTTGTGTTATTAGTTTGGATGGTCAGATTAATATTTGTCAATCTGTGTTCCAGTGGCAAAACCCCAAATCAAATGAGTGATGCAATGAAGGTGAAATATCTGGAGTTGCCCAGAGGAATAAATTAGGAGAGTGCATGCAGTTATTTTCTGAGTATAAAGACAAACTGAACTTCATAAATGAGAACACCCCACCCACCCACACCGTGCAGTTATTTTCTGAGTATAAAGACAAACCGAACTTCATAAATGAGAACAACCCCCCCCCCCCAAAAGCCTCATTATTTTAGTTTGATAGAACCAGCATGTGTAAGCATCAGAAATGAGCTGTCAAGGCTTGTAAGAATTTCACTCACACACATTTTGATTTGCTGCCTTTTGTTGAGAAATTATCTGTACTCTTTATCTGAGTTTTATTTAGTCAAAAAGCATGAATCAGTGTGTTATGATGGATGGGACACCTTCCTGTTACAGCCTCCCTTTGTGATGTTATTTGGGCTTAATATATGCATTTGTTTTTGCATATCACTCTAAAAGGTAATTCAGGGGACCTATTACCACCAATGAATTAAATGCATGGTTGCGAGATAAAAACTGATTGATTCATATAAACCTTTTAACATTGTTTTGATGAGTTGTGATGACATAATAATGTTGGTAATTCATCAAGTTAATATTGTGTGGACAAATTCAGACAGCTACGACTGTGTTAAAGGACCTGTAGGCTGACCAAATGGTCAGGACATCTCAAGGTGAGTGTCATTTCATTTGCAAACACATTCTACTAAAGCAATGAATTTGGGAATATTCACTTCCAACACTACCAATAATAGACTCGTGTTCAGAGGTTAGGCTACACCTGGTAATACAATTGATGGAATATATTGCACTACTACAGTACACACAGCTTACGCTATTCAGCAGTGTCATTTGGCCATCCGACCCTTTCGTTAAGCATAGCAGTGGATGAAAATGATAAAGTTTAATTTGACAAATCTGCTCAGCTTTTCATTTGTGCCACGAGGAGGAAAAATGTAATGATAAAATATAATAACATTCACTTTTTCTTATTTGTGTAACCCTCAACTACTGTGCATTGTTTAATCTAATTTCACTCATACATACAGACACATTTTTAAAAAAAAATCTTTTGTCGTTCACATAGATAACCTTGTAGTTCCACTGTTTTTCAAATTCTCATTTGACCAAAACAGCAGCCTTTGACTGGGGATAGTTCTGTGAGAGGGATTAAAGCAGCAGAGGCAGAGTGTTCCTTTTTTGTCTGTTTTGCTCAGTTCATCCAGTGATTTTATAAAACCAGCAGAAAGAGATGTTAGGTGATATTTGTATTGTAAATAATTTTGGATTTTAGTTACTATTGTGATGAAACATAAAGATTGTATTTTTACTGGTCTTAAATGCTGCATTTAATTTTTTCTTAAGATGTCAAGATGTGTAAAATATCATTAATGGTATTCTGTCAGTATCAACCTGACCTACATGTATCTACTCTACTAACTACAAAAAGAGGGGTGCTAAAATGGTATAGGTTATGCCATGGTCATGGTGGGCAATCTCTGCCACGTCTTTACCACCTTTAAGACTGTTTTTCCCCCTTCAAAACATGGGGTAGCCTGAGATCACATCTATCAAGAAGTCTCTCAAAAGAAACTCAGCAAAGAGTCAGATCTGCAGCAAGTCTCTCTTTCACTTGCCAGTGGTGCAGTGCCAGTATGAGCTCCACAGAAAGAGAGTTTTCTGAACACACACACAAAAAAAAACATAAGACTGTCAACTGTGTTTTTAAGAAATGTAATTTCAGCACTAATATTTAAGAAAGATTTGACTCCCACAGAAGCTGAAAGCTAAAGAGGTATGTGAGTTCTTCAAATACAGATGATAACAGTAATGTGGATGTTCAGGATGGGGAACTGTCTATAGATAATGGTCGAGACAATAATGATAATGATGCGAGATCTACCAAACGTCACTGAAAAAAATCTGGCTTTGTTGTTTGTATGTATCTAACAGGTGAAATGAGAAGGTTTTTGAAGAGTGACATCTTATATCTCGTTCAGAATAAGCTCCCATCATCAATGACATTTTACAGTTCTGTTTGAGGAAGCACAATTGTGAGATTTATACATCTGTTGTCAGACACGGTGACAGAGCTTTGTGATGCCGACCCCTTCACCTCCGCCCTTAGTAATGGCGGTCCACTTTCTTCTGCAGACATGAGAGAGAACAGTTTGCTGTGGTGGAACCAGTGGAGTATTTACTCAGTAGGGAAGAAGATAGAAGATTCGAGTATGCTCCTATTCTGAAGTCATTGCTTCAGGTTTTGAGCCAGCGATTTGATTATGCATGACGAAGAAGCTCAAAGGAATGGTGAAACTCAGTACAGAGCATTTTCTATTTTCCATTGCTATCATTGTATGTGTTGATGAATTTGAGATATGCAATCCTTTAGGCACATCAAGGAAAAAGCATAAAGTCATAGCTGTGTACTGGGTGTTAGCTGATGTTCTGCACCGCTCATATCTTCACTGTCCTCCATCTTTTTAGCAATTCCCTGCAGGGCTGATGATGTGAAAAAATTTGGTTATAATACTGAAAAAAAAAAAAAAAACTTTGGATATAACATGATCTGTTTGAGGGTGTAGTCCTCTGAGAACTGGCTCTACATCTTCACAGAGAAGTAAATACTTCACTCTTGATGAACTCAACAAACGCATGAAAAAGTTCCGCTACAAATGGTCAGACAAGACTGACTGATGCTCCACAGCAGGTCCCTCTGAATTTTGCAGCAAAGAAAAGTGTCACCCCTGAAAACTGATTCAGATTCAGATTCAGACAACTTTATTTATCACAAGAAGGGCAGTTCCTTTGCAGCTTACCCTGTCCATACACACAACTTAAAAACTCAAAGGCAAAGTAGTTACTATATGGCAGAGGCAACAGATCAGCATACTTGGGTCAATACAAGAAACAACAAGGGCAATTAAAATTTAAAATAAATAACAATAAAACAAGTAAAATATGTAAAAATAACAAATTATGTTACATTTTCTATAGTAAATAAATTATATAAATACATAAATGATTGAATTTTTAAATTAAAATTTAAATATGTCTGTGTTTAGTTGCCTGATAGCAGAAGGAATAAAGGACTTGGAATAGATGACCTGAGGGCATCGCAGTAAATTCACTCAGACTCTAAATTGGATGGTGGTGTGATTGTGAGCGTGAATGGTTGCTTGTCTCTATATGTCAGCACTGTGATAGACTTGACCTGCACAGGATGTACCCTGCCTTCACCCAGTGTCAGCTGGGATTGACTCCCCCCCCCCCCCACCCCCCGACCCTATAAGGATTAGTGACATGGATAATGGATGGATGGATGGATGGATGGATGGATGGATGGAAACAGTGGTTGTGAAGAGCACACTAGGGCCCAATCCCAACGTCCCCCCTACGGCCAAAGCCCTGAACCCTTACAGATTTCATTGACGTCACCTGGTGAGTGATTGAGTGCGGGAGGCTGCAAGGGCTCAAATGGTATAAAGAGGAATGCAGCACTTTGTGACACTATGATATCACATAAAACATGTTGCGTACAATTGTGGGTTTGGGACTTCTGATTTTCCATTCTTTATTCCCTTCCTTCACTCCCTGTTTGTAAACAAAATGATAATCAGATCTGGTGAAAGCAGCCTTAATTCCCTCAGGAAAGTCTGCAGAAATGTGGACTTCGGCAGTGGGACAGCCCTAAACCCTCATGGACTCAACGGGAACACGTCTCCAAGTCTGTGAGTCTTTGAGGGTGAACATTGAGATTGGGCCTAGTATTCATTGTTCATAAAGCCTGGTCAGATGACCATCTCAGGTTATGTCCATGAGAAAACACACACTGTGAAAGTGCTAGAGCCTGCAGAGCATGTTCCCTTACATGTTTAACACCTTACATGTTTTGGTTATGTGGCCTTCATGTTTTCATTCAGTTGTTTCAGATACATTTGGGATTTCTGACACCACGACTAAGGAACCTACCAAGTTTGTGTATATCCATGAACCTACAATAACTTTGACCTTAACAGATGTAGACATTTCCCTGTCAAGCATTACTAACGGTTCTCTTTAGCCTTCTGATGATGCCAGCTTATCTGTGTTCACCCATGACACATTGCCTGTTTCTCCAGGACTGATGACACACAGCGTAGCCCAGCGACGTAAATATAAAGTGAACAACTTCACATCCAAACTTCAAGGTGTTCTCTGTCCAGAAATTGTAGTGAACTCCCTAATGATGAAACTAGCACATCAACAGCCTCCTGATAAAAATGTTAAAGCCTGAAAAGGCTGAAGTAATTTGCCCACCTCCTCATCCTCATGGTGAAAGAGAGAGCGGGCCTCCTACATGAAGTGAGGAAAAGGGATCATTGCAAGGTGGTTGTTGAGAAAATGGCCAAGATGCTCTCTCTTCATAGGCAAGAAATCATATGTGAAGGGCCTGCACTGCTCTGCTTTATTTGATGCGACACAGATAAGCTTTTCTCTCATATTTTGAATGTAAAGTCATGATATTGATTGTTTGGTAGCCAAGTGACAACATTTTTTGATTTATTGATTTCCCATCTTCAGGCTCCCACTGGTCACACTTTCAGAACTTTATTAAAAAATCAGTTATTTAACATGCTGCAGATAGTTAATCAGATAGTTAATTTTAACTGTTGGTGCATTCAAAGCAAGAAATTATCAATTTGACTGTATCCTTTTCTCACCATTCTTGTATGACTCCTCTTGTTGTTTTTTGTATTTGATTTTCTAATAACAATCCTCATTAAGGCAAGAAGTAAAATACTTATATGCAGGAAAATTCTTATATTCATTAAAATAGATAAAACTGAGTTGATGCTTTAAAAATGATACTTTCTTTGGACCTCTATGGACAGACTGAATTTAGAACAAAAGTAGCAGTAGTTAGTACATACGTTAGAGCTGATTCATAACTTTTTCTGTTCCAAAGTAGTTTCATAGCCTTACTTAGTTTATTAATGTTATACGGCTTTCAAAAATAGAATGTAATTATAACCATTAGGAATAATGGACAAAACTGCAAAAATGGGTTTAATAAGGGTTACAATAAAATAATGGCTCCATTGACCAGTTGAATTCAGCAGGAGTGGCCTGTCTAAAAAGTCAGTAGTCATCCAATTCATTGTATCTAATGTGCTAAAATATGTTTTTGTTTGCCTTACATGGTCACAGAAGAATTTGAGGCAGGCCTTGATGAAAACTGCCTGCCAGGATCTGACCACAAGCCAGCAACCATCATGGTAGATGGAACCAAAATCCTGGAGGTAAAGGATATCCAAAGTAGGTGTGTGTTGCTGGTGGGCATAATATATGAGCTGGATGTAAGCTATTGCAAGGAACTTAAATATACTTTTGAAGTGTTTTAGTTGTTCGTTGAACTTGATGGACTGAAATCCAGTGCAAAAGTAATGAGTTTCAAAAACAGTGTCTTCTGAAGATTCCACTTGTTTCATATCGCAATCAGATTTTTGAAGTCCATTGAAGACACTACTAAAATTTGCGATTGATTCTGTGTCAAGTTGCTTGTCAAATAATAACAATAATTGTCAAACAAATCTAGTCTCGACAGTTAACAAAACAAAGATGATGTTTAAAGAAATACAGAGGGGGTGCTACAGTGTGAGATACAAAGAATGCAGTTTTGGAAAGGAATGCTGTGGATTTATTCATGTAATTACATAATGCAGCTTACTGGAACTTCAGAAAAGTATTGCTCATTGGCATTGGCTGTTATCTCTGTGGACACTCTGGTGGTTTTGAGGGGGTCACATAAGATGTATTTAGATGTGTATCAAAAATCTGTTGTACTGTCTTGTAATCCTTAAAGAAGTGCTCTGATGATCTGACCTTTGTCAAATTGACAAAAAAGGTTATTATATTGTGTGAAAAGAAGAAGAAGAAGAAGAAGAAGAAGAAGACTGGTGGTCCTTGAAAGTTAATATTTAATGATCACTTGCTTAGAACTTTGTTACTGTAGTTTAACAAAATGATTTTAAAATTTAAATTTGTTTGTGTTGTTTTTTTCAAGATTATGTGACACGCAATTGCAGTTCAATATAACGTTCTTGTTGTTGAATGAATTGATTTCTTAATTAATTACTACAAGAACAAAAACTGGAAAAGCTTTTTAAACGGTTGTCATCTTAAAAAATGTATATTCACATTATGCTAATGAAATACATAACACTTATAAATTGCCTTTAAATAACATGGCAAGTAAGTATGAACAACTTAATAACTTTATATGCTAAACTTAAGTAAGTGGTGATTAAAAATACCTTTGATTGTAGTGGAACTCACCATAGTTTCTTGGTTGAACACAATTTCTCTGTGCACACCTTTAATCTGTGTGCAAGACGAGTGTGTACAAGTGTAACTAATTTGGACTAGTCTGTTGATCAGGTACAATATGCAGTTTATAGAACTGGTGGGGGACCAAACCTATTCCAAATAGGCGGATGATGGTCCACAGTGGTGACCCTTCACAGGAGGAGCTGACACAAAATATTGTTGCAAGAAGACTATTTTCATATGTATTAAAGCATGTGATTTTTAAATATCTTTGCAGCTAACAGTATTTAGGTGCCACTTTCTCTGCCACATCAGGGTTTAGCTTGTTCTTGCTCAACAATTAATCTCACCTCTCATAAAACCTCATAAAACTACACATCTACCAAGATTCAGACAAAGAGGCACCGACTGCCCACACCTGTCCTTAAAAGGCAGGAAAATCTCCCTAACCCAAGCACAGAGGGCAGCATTCTCACCCTACAAGTCAACACATAGGAAAGTGACAAAGTTACCTGTTTTCAGCTTGGACCTGCTGCTGCAATATCTGACATGCTTTTATGTATTTCTGTTTTATCTGTCTTACTTGTCTTTCAGCTGGCAACTACTACAATTTGTGAACCACATGTGACACTTCAACAAATAATAATGATGCACAGCTTTATTTTTCAGAACATTTTCCAAAATCATTGCCTCAAACTCGTTCCCAGGGTACAGGTCATTTCAAGTCTTAGGAAGTTCTTTACAAATGTTTTCCTCTCCCCATGAGTGCGAGACGAAAACATCACACCACAAGAACAAGTTCTGCCCTTAAGATACATTGGATGTACCAAGGAAAATACAAATAACAGTGCCAACTGATGTAGAGGAAAACCATAAAAGCAAAATAACAAAGATTGTTATGATTTATATGGAAATCAGCAGAAGGCCTAGACTTTGCAACATGAAATGAAAGTGGAACCTTGGTGCTGATATGAGGTTTCATTTACTTTTGTTTTGTTTAGGTGCGGTTGAATCACACTTGGATACCTCCTCTCTTCTCTGAGAAAAGGGAAGAAAGTGATGAAATGTAAAAACATGTCCCACCTTGTTGCTTTATTTCTTCAGCTGTGTATTGCAAAGAACCCCAATGGAGCCACACGTTACCTTTCAACTAGATGCTGCTGCTTCCATTCATCAAGACAAAAGAAAAGATTAATGGTGTAGCTTATCACCACAATTTAGAATTGGCTCTAGGTGAAATGCGGCATCAGTCTTCTGGGAAGACAACAATTAATTATTTCATTGATTAAAGTTATCAATCTCATATCAGAAGCCATGACTTCTTGATTCAATGGATCTCCAGTCTCTACTTCAAAATAACACAACAGGACAACAGCTGGGTGTAAATAAAGAAGTTCATTAACTAAACTACTATCTACAGAGTAAATGCAACGTGTAATAATCATAAAGATGAAAATAATGCAGCGTCCGCCAGGACGTGTCGGAAGGACGAGTGAAGCGTTAACCAGTTTAACGGTTTATTACTGAACAGGATGGGTTACTGTCGGCCGTAACCACGCCAAAACCACAAACTCTCCTGCATTAACTGTGCTACAGCTCAACAGGAGCTCTCCTTTCCGCATGCTCTCTCACCACCACGCGCACGTTCACGTACCTCATGCACTCGCACCCCGCCCCTACCTGTTCTACACCCACAGGCCTGGCATTTTCACAGAACATCTGAACATGTACAACATTATATAGGAACATTACTGCAGGGTCGCTACAATAATAATGAAATGAGCTGTGTGGTGAGTTGACAATGGTTGGCAATGGCTATAAACTGGCTATACAGCTAGTGATGCTACACCTACGAATTCAATTTGATGATTAAATATTGCTATATTTCGATATCAACCCAGTCATGAGCAGAGTTTTAAGACCGGCCTACAGGTGACTGTGGTTGCCGTGGTAACACTAGAGACGCGGGATCTAGGTGGATTCTCCTTTAGGATGTGTCCCGTTATCACGGTGACGGGTTCTGCCGGTGTCTCACCGATTCAGCTCTGGTGGAGTTTGCCAGGCAACTTTCTGTCTCGATCACTCTTTATTTCTGGTCGGCTTCTCTGCAGGCGGTCGTGGTCAGATGTGTTATCTGCCGGTGTCTCTTGTGGGTTAAGGCACTTTAGTTTAATTCTAGAGTTTATCTATACACTCGCACATCTGTCTTCCACCAAGACCATAAAACATTAAATGAAATAACATATAAACCTAATGGCACTAAGAATGACAGACAGGACCAGTTCAATAACTTTTTCTGTTGGTTCGAGGGTGACAACAGTGCTGAGGATGCTACTCTGATGCCCTCCCCTCCCCTACCAACAAATGTCCTTCACCTTCTCAAAGGATGTAACCAACGGAAAAGCTCGGGCCCTGAAAAAATTTGTGGAAGTGTTCTAAAGAACTGCGCTGAACAACTTGCACCAGTCTTCACCAACATTTTTAGATCATCCCTCAAATTAAACAAAGTTCCCACCCTCTGGAAAACATCCACAATTCTACCTGTGCCTAAAGTTTCCAGACCCATTACGCACTTACATCACTGGTCATGAAGTGCTTTGAGCATCTAGTGATGAAATACATCATCTCACAAACAGAGCACCTCATAGATCCTTTGCAGTTTGCCTATCAGGCCTCCAGGGGGGTGGAAGATGCAATCTTAACATGACTGCACTTACTGCATACTCATCTTGAGAAACCAAAGGTCCATGCTAAGATTTTATTTGTGGGCTTTTCATCTGCTTTTAATACTATTCAACCCAGCATTTTAGCATATATATACTATCTACAGAATTCTCCCTTGAAGCCGGACTGATCTTATGGATTGTTGATTTTCTTAGTTTCAGAATCCAGCAGGTCAGAACGGGCTCATCACTCTCTGACAAAATAATCACCTGTATCAGAGGGGAGCCAATAGAAGCCGTCGTGGAATATAAGTACTTTGGTATTATTCTTGACCACATGAACACCATAACACAGCAGAGAATGTATTTTTTAAAGAAATTGCTGTCTTTTAACATACATAACAACATGCTGAAAATGTTTTATAGTGCTTTTATTGAAAATGTTGTAACCTTTTGTATCATCAGCTGGTTTGGTAATGCTACTGAGGTACGGAAACAGTTGGTCAGAAATGCTGTATTAATGGCAAGTAAACTGCTCGGGATCACGCTGCCTACTATTGAACACATTTACAGGGAGAGAACTCTGAGAAAGGCAAACAGCATTGTGGGTGACCAGCAGCACCCCCTTGCTCCATCTTTCGAACTATTGCCATCCGCGTGACGGTACTGTCCGGCCCCATTCACCAAAAATAGGTCAAAGTTTTAATTTGTACCACAAGCCATTAAGCTCTTAAACAAATAATGCACTTTTCTGTTTAGTCATCTTAGCTGTTCATTGTGCATCTATTCTCCAGCTGGTCTGGGCAGCAGGTGCGACCATCTTAGCCATTATGTTTTTAATAATGCTGCAAGGCGTGAAGTGGAAATGTTTCATGTTGTATGTCCTAAGCTGTCTTTATCATATGTTGTTTTTTCTTTTTTTGAAACGCCTGTGATAATGCTGCAAACCAATTTCCCCACGGGGACAAATAAAATACTACTATAAAGGAGTAATATGAGTGTTGATTTCACATTACATCCTTCAAAACCTGGAATTAATCATAATACAAGTGGTTAACTGATCAAACAACAATATAAACATTTCATAAAGCTAATAGTCTATAAATGTGGATTACACAGCAGTTCTTTGACTGTAATAATAATAATAATAATAATAATATGGACATTCTGGATGTCATGTGTGTTACCTTGTGTGAAGGATGCTGACAGTATGGTCACATGAAAGATATTGTCTACATGTTACATTTCAAACATTCTATAGGATAGAAGTTTGGGACTGAACTATTACATAGAATATAAGAAACAATCAAATATCATTAGACAGAGTCTTATTGTTACAAACTGGAGAATCTATGTTCTCCAGTTGCCTGGTGTCCATTCGTGGATCCTCTGGAGCTGACCCTTTGACCCTTGGACTGATTCTGTGTTCCTCTGGCATGTTAAAAGCATGGTCTGTTTGTGAGAGAAGGGTCCTTTGTCTCTGTTTCCTATCAATTAGATAGTTTGATGGTGTCCTTACAATGAAACTTTTTAATGTTTTGTGACTGATGCCAGGTATGTATGCTACAATGGCATTCAGCTAAACTAGGCTATGGTGGGTCAACACACTTTGTTCAATCTTCAGAGCAAAAGACAATTAAGTCTGAATCAACTACATCATCTCACGCAACCTTGTGGCTGTACTCTCAAGGCTAACATGAACTTTGATCCATAATACATCACTCCCAAAGGCCTCAACTCATTAGATCATTCAAGGATTTTAATGATGCTTTCAGCAAAGATGTATATGGGACCATGTTCATGTGTGACACCCCCCTTTACACCCTTTCCCCTGCTTAGCTAACAAGTGAGGTCAAATTAGGCTAGCGGCTGTTTAAAGGCAATGTCATAAAAGCTGTGTTACAAAGAATAGTCTAGGGGAACACAGGGAGTAACATAAAGTTCACAAGTTTACCCTAAAACCTTTGACCAGAGCTAGGGCACCACAACAACAAAAAAAGAGGTGGCTTAGACATGTAGCACATGTAGCAGAGGTTGGGGTTTATCACCTGAAGGTAATTAACAGATGTAACAACAATTGTATAAAGTGGGATTTTTTTTATTATAAAGCAGGTCTAGGTTCCATATTAATACTGTGAAATTATCAAAGTGCTCAGTCCACAGAGAAATGCACGCAGCCTGTATTCAGAAACTGAGCCTTAAAATGAACTGTCGTCCTGAACTGTCATCACAAAGTTAGTTCTGTAACTTTGTGATGTCGCAACAAAACCGTAACCAGTCTTAGCCATGCCCCACCCAGACCCACCATCCAACCTTGCAAGATTTAGTTTCTCTGAGTTGTTACCTGAACTCTGCTATATTTTTTTTTATTTGATCACTCAGAAAACAGCCAGAAGACTCAAATTCTGTCTCCTAACTGGCTTGCTGATCTGTTGTAGCTTCAGAGAGAACCCTGAGAGAGGAGATGTAAAGCTACATTTAGATGTTTTGGTTCTTAAAACCACAAATATATATTTTTATGGATATCCAAACTTCAAATAAAATACATTGTAAAATATGAGACCTTTAAGGGAAGCAAAACATTGGGATCTCTAAGGTCAATATAACAAACAAAACACCCTGCGCGAACTAGGATAAAAAACTGAGCCAATCTATATAGTAGTAATGCGCATATCGCAGTTATATTCACAGGCACTGTGGGTAACCCATGGATCGGGTGGTCCAGGTCACAAAATGTGACATTCTGATTAACAGCAGTGGGAGAAATAACATTATGTATGCGGAAAATATTAATTACTTTCTCTTGAATGTGAACATGTTTTAAGCTTCATTTTTCACTTTCACTTTTAAATTTTTCAGGCACGAATTGAACTCTGTGTTTAGACTGATTGAACTCATTATGTTTTATTATATGTATTGGGCAGCGGCCAAACTTTATTAGGAGCTTTTAATTTTGTTTGTGTTCGGGAAGTAGCAGTGACATTCAGAATTTTAGTTTGAATGGATTAAAAAATGTCAGCCTCTGTTCAGGCTATTGTGGAAATAAATAATGGTAATATCCCACTGAGACACAATGGTATTTTGTGATTGGGTGCACGGAAAATAATCTGTTCGGGTGGGGGCGGGGGGGTGTGGGGGGCCCGATTATTTATGCATACACACGGATTTGGATGACATCAGAACCAATCAGCACATCACGACGATATAGCCAAACAAAACAACATTAACCTCCATGACTGACTACAAGACCCAGCAGCAGCAGCACATCAGCTTCACAGGCAGCTGGGTGGCCAAATGGCCAGGAACACAAGTCCACTGATGACAAAGTGAGGATCAGCTGATAGTGATCAGGCACAAGTTTCAAGTGAGATGTTCCAGGCACTCAATGAGGAAAAGGGGGGCACGGTAAACCTGTAACACACTGAGAGACAGAATACACTGGAACATCAGTGGACGTAACAGACGGATACACAATTTCTTTTCAAAACCTCCCTCTGAGCCAGCTAAACGCCTGAGAAAGGGAAAGAAATGACAGCTGACAAGACAACACCTGTACCTCTCACATGTGTGCCAGTAGGCCGACAAGGACAGGAGCTACTCAAAAGGTAGGTGCAGCGTCCTTCAGTCTGCCAGAAAATCTTGTATTCTCTGTCCAAAAATTCACTGGGGAGAGCTTCACTGTCTCCTGCAAGGCCACCTCAAAGAGTGGCAGTGGCTAAAATACATCGCAGAAAGTGACAGCACTGTGTACAGTGTGTGCAGGTCAGTTACCAAGAGCAAGTTGGTATCAGAAACCGAGTCCCTTCTTCTAAGAGAAAAGCTTTTCCAAATAGAGAAAAGCAACAGAAAAGATTAGGGACAAAGATTGGCTGCACTGAAAACAACCCCAATTAATGTGCGTCTATCTAAAGCCATCGCATTAGAACATGTGATATAGGTGATGCCTCTATGATATGAACCATTTTAACTAAAGATGTTTTGTAAACATTCAAATCTTACTTTGTAGCTTTGTTAACAGCTGTTTACTTCTCAAATTATTTGATATTTGAATTAAAAGCCTTGGGTCAGGCTCATTAATAGCTTAGTCTAATCAGTGTTGGGCAGGCGCCATGAACTAAGTGATAATGGTGAGATGGGTAAGAAGTCTATAATGTACTTTGTCCCCGATCCCTGCGGAGTAATGGAGTAAACGGAATCACATTACTTTGGAACGAGGACTCACACAAGCACAACGAAATTCAAAAACGAAAGAGGATGAGGTTCAGGTATGGCTCCTCAGCTGCTGGGCCTCTTTGCATGCAACTTAAGATACTCGACACATAATGAGTTTGGAGCGTGGTGGGGTTTTGGAGCCTTTACAAAATCAAAAACACAAGCCAAAGTGTAAGGGATGGATTATACTTTGTGTTTCTCTGTGCTAATGCGAGCTGCAAATGTCAGCATGAGCTTATATTTTTCCCTGTCCTACTTATAATACAAGCTGGCTCTACACTGCAGTATAAAAACAATGTTTCTCCCTCATTTCCATCTAGTCTACAGGGATCAGCTGGTGAGGATGCCGACTTTTTTGCCTGGGATATGCAGCTTAAGCCTCAGTCTTTTAGCACCATATAATTTATGTAGGCATCAAGTGCATATAGCTCCAACCCTGTCTCCAAGGGATGACTTTTATCACAACCAATGAGTTTGGACTCAGAATGCACGACTCACACTTGGAGATCAGAGGCAGGGTCTTTAATGCAAACAGGTTCAGTACACAGGTAGCAGGCAGATCAGGCAGACAAATCCAAAGAGGCTAGGCTAAACTCGAGGTCAAGGAAGTAACTGGTCATAAATACACCAGAGGCTAAACACAAAGAGAATGCTGGAGCGCTTGTCACGGAGAACGAGGACGAACTGGCACTAAAGACAGGGAGCACACAGACTAAATGCAAATACAATTAGACACAGGTGCAACACATTAGGGGCGGGGTCCACAATCACAGAAGCGGGAAACACACAATGGTAGGAAGTGTAAATCTCAAAATAAAAGAGGGAAACGTTAGACACACCGAAATAAAACAGGATAGTGATAAATAAATGTGAAGAAATTAGCGAACATAACCTAAGTGGCAGGACGGGACGTGACAACTTTCATATTCTGCCAAACTATTTTCCCAGTTTCAATGTCATGACACGGTAATCACTGGCTGGATTATCTTTTTGTTTTCCTTCTTTTGTTTTTTTTTGGTTTTTTTAATTAAAATTATTAACAGCAGTGAGGTGGTTAGTCACGTCAGGCCCACCTCTAGGCATGGGCATGGGGGGGCAATGCCCCACCAAATGCAGATTGTCCTGCTTTAGCCCAAAATAAAAAAATTAAAAAAATAACTGCAAAGTGTTTAATTTTGTCCTTGTCCATTTGGCCAATCATAAACATGCCACATTCAAAAAAATCAAAGTTTATTTATATCTGATTGGTTGTACTTGTCATATAAAAACTGGATACAGTGAGGAGAGCAGTTGCTTCTCTATCAGTTCACTTCATCACTACTCAGATGCTTACACTCTGGTTGTCAGCCTACTTCACTCATACTCAGTGACTTGACTCTGATGAAAACAGCTTTTTACTGGTTTTAGTTTTAGTTAATCCATGAGATTTGATCTCTCGATCTGATTGTGGATTTTGTAATTATTTATTGTCAACCATTTTTGCGATCACCTTCTAGACATAGCGGTTTAAACTTAAATACATTATGGGCTTATGTATTATTAGATTCTATGGCTTTAGCTTTAGATTACATAATTGTTTTGGCTTACAGTCCTAAAGAACACTCAGAGTACCCCAGTAACAAGTCTTGAAGTCTGGCAGTCAACATCTCTCAATGCCATCCCAATCCAAGCAGTCTAGAACCGGGCCTGAGTCACGTCCAGAGCCCTCTGTGATTCAGGTGACAAAACCTCTTTTGTTAATGTTAGTGAAAGATGGTGGTTTTGATTAAGTGTCTGAAGTCACTGTGAACTTTTTCTGTATTAAATCAGACCAGGTTCTTTCCCTAACCTTAAGCAAGTGATGTGGGTGTCTAAGCAGAGCCATCAAACAGTTAAATAATGCTGGAGTCACTACGGGTGGATATTGTACTGTAAAATCAGATATTTCAGTGGAAAACAAACACGCTGTCTGTGAAAATGATAGATGTGACCTGAACGTATTTGTGTGTTGGTAGACATATAAATTACCATCATTTGCTCATTATGTACTTAGAAAAAAGTAAGTCTGGTCGGGGTTGTTTCCTACAAAACCAAGTAACTGTTGCTAATTAACTGGTACTGTGTATATAAACATCATTTCTAGGTGAAAACAAGGCAGTGTTTCTAACAGGCTTGTTAGCTAAGTTCAACTGAATTAGTTACCTAGCTACAGCAGATAATACCCTCCAGTGACTGCTGGCTGCTGGCTAGAAATGGGAAAACTGCTATTGTCTACCTCTGTCTGAAATCAAGGACCCACTCTTTCATACCTTGTTAAATCTGTCCCTGTTGTCATTGTAAACAGCTGCGCCATGGAAAAAAGGAAAAGGCTGCAGAGCAACAGAAACTAATAGCTACTGTACTAAGGTGGTAGAACTTAGCTAACAGCCAATTTTCACCTGACTTAGAATACATACATGAGACCGGTGCTTCCTTGCAACGTTCACGAAAACCTGCCTCGCCTCCCGCTCAGTATTTCCAGTGTTTATATCTTGTGTGCTAGTTAGTGTTTTTTTCCTCCTGGACAACTTCAGTTTATTCTAGAGTTTTTTTGCCCCTCGTGGTTTTTTGTGTTATTTTTCTTTTGTTGTTTTTTCCCTCAGCAGCCGCTTGAGTGGTCCTTCGTTGGTGAGTTTCAGTTTTTGTAAATAAACCTTGTTCATCTTCTGAATCTGCAATTGGGTTGTGGCTCTCCTTGATTCACACGTGACAGTAGTGTCTCTCCAAATGACACAGGAGTTTTATTGAATCATAAATGACAGATTTTTTTCTATCCTACAGTCAAGTTGTAATCGTTCACATGAAGTTAATCATAGAAACCATATAAAGAGTGTGTTAATGTAATTATCAAGTGATTGTAAAAAATGTATTTCACAGTGTGCTCAGTAGAAGGGATACTGACTTTGAGAGCCATGGAAAACACAATCTATCAATCTACTAACAGGTAAGGCAGCATAAATGGAATATGATATTTATATATATATATATTTTTTTTTTAATTCAACTTCTCAGTCCTCTTTTAACAACTGATAATATTCTCGCTCCATCATGAGGCATATCAAGTCATTTTATGTTAAGAGACACAACTTTTTCCCGGGTGACATGGTAATTATCAACTACAGCAAGCAACATTGCTGTGAGGCCATTTCTTCCACCGTGGGTAATTTTCCAGCCTTTTTTCAAAGCGATGAAACTCACACAATAGACAGACAGACAGAGAGAGAGAGCAGGAGATTCAGAGGAAGGCAGAGAGAGAGAGAGTGAGCAATCCACCAGGCAAAAATTAGCATTTGATTGCGACCGTACCATGGCACCTAAACTCTCACTTCACTGAAGTGATTGTGTATGTCTCTCATAAAACGTATATTACATTAGTGCTTCAGGGAGTCGAGGGGTGAGATTTAACAATACAATTAGAATTTATACAAGAAACTTGTATCTTCTGTTAATGTGCCAGCCAAGATAGAAGTTGTGTTTTGTTACATGAAAACAAAACTAGTTCTGGCAGGGTTTTTTTCTGCCCCCTTTCCTTGACTTGAAGGAAATTATAAAACTGCAGCAGAGAGAATTGGCATACATCACAGCGCTCGGAGCAATCAAATCTGGGCAGATAACACAGAAAACAAAGTGACAAACGAAGCCTCTGAGCGGAAGCCCTTCAAAGTAAAAGATTTTACAGGGAATACAAGGAAGAAGTTTCAATGCACCCTGGTTTGTGGACCTGATCCAGAATGAGGTGAATTTGAAATTAATTATGAGCTCAGTAGGATTATTGACAAATACCAGCTAGTCATTACAGCATGTGAAAAAAATTACTTTTCTTGGGAGCTTCCATTAATTTAGTTGAAATGGAACATTGCTCAGCAGCCACCTCTGGATCAATGAAAAGGAAACACAGAAAAATCCCAACGGATTCTCTCTGCTAAAATACACACGAAGGCACTGTAATGGCACACAACATGTTTGATTAGGATTCCACAAATCATTGACAGTAGCAGATGAACATTAATGCATTACCAATACCTGGCATTTCTGGCCTCTTACTTGTGAGAAAATGTAAGAATAGAGTGTGTTAAAGGAAACTTATTACACAGAGTTGCAAACTCCATGTGACATATGAGACTTATTTGCTGTACATTTTGTGTTTGCATATATGTTGTGCCTGAATGGTTATTTGGAATGAGAATGCAAACCCTCTCGACCCTCTAATTTCTAATGGAGAGTATATTATAGTCATATCCAGCCTCATGGTTGGCCATTTTCAAAGGGGTGGCTAAGGTTGCACAGCACATCATGACATGAGAGCAAACCACAGACACAAGCTGTTATTGTGCCATTAACAAGTGTGTTTCCATGTGCAATTTAAAATTGTGAACGAGAAATGGAAACATGAATTTCGAAAAAAAAAATGTACAGGTATATGCTGTTTGTCAGGCGCCTGCTGTATCATGCCCCTGCCGTTATGTTTTATTGGAATGATATCTCGCAAGAAAAAAAACAAAGCTTTATTCACATAACATCACATCAATTCAAACACAGACCACTCATAATTGTATTTTGTTGACTTTTCTAAAAAAGAAATTGCTTCTATGTTACGCAAAACTGCAATGGAGACCTGCCTACTGATTACCAGAGAGTAGGCATACAATATATTTAGACTGCCTCCCCAAGAACTAAATTTGGAGGAGTCGATGTAAATATCACAAGTTGTTTTCATCCTCTGATGCCTCAGATTTGATACTTTTTTCCGTTGGTCTTTAATATGACCAAAGCAAAAAGTGTTTCCTCTGCTTAATGGTCCCACCTCTGACATGGTCATCAACCAATCAACACTCCCCTCCTTGCACATGATCCTATTTTTTATGATATTATCCTATTATGATTTATATACTGTTGGGTTAACATTTTTATTTTGATATCTCATTTGAAATCTCACTTGTTCCATCCAAGTGAGAATCCAAATTTGATTGTGGCATTTGGAAATTATAGAACAAGGATTACCAATTCCTAGCGCTGTGGTTTCTGTGCTTATCTGTTTCTCACTTGGCACAGCTTCTTTGTGCATTTTTCAGACTCTGACCCTAAAAGAATCTAAATGAATGCAATCAAAAAAAAAAAATCACAGGTAAGTCCATGAGCTCAAAGCCAATGCAGGCCTGTTCTGATACAGTCTGATATAGCAGCCACTGGAGCGTATCATGCCTGTGCTGTGTATCCAGCGACAGCCGCTGAGTACAGATAAAGATGTGTGTGGTCAACGTGCAGACTCTGAGCTGATGCCCCTACTATATGAATAAGCAGCCAGTCATCCAATCAGGTACATGCTGTGTACACAGAGGAGCAGTGGGAGTATCAATCCTAATTGAGTTCTCTGCATGAGCCATTTTTTGATTTAATTAAGACCAACTGATGGGATGGGTTTTTTTTTTTTGTCTTTTTAAAAATTTTTTAACTGTTGTGGGGATGCATATGCTTTTATTGAATTACACTTGAAGCTTTGATCCATAAATGGAGAATCAATGAATAAGGGAAGACAGCAGGGACTGCTGTTAAAAAACCCAATCACATAGGGCAGATATAGGAAGTCACATAATACCTGTAATTTCTACCCAAAGACATTTTTTCAACGTCGCAGTGTCTCACATTTCAGCTACAGAGGCTAAAAAGCTTCACTCTCAAGCCACGAAAGCAAATCACAAAGCTTTAATTGCAGGTACCACCATGGTGATAAATTATCTCTAGCCCCTAGATATCTTTCTCTGGCTCTCCTCTCTAATTAGTTTAGAAAGTAAGATTTTCCCTAACAAAAGCAGTAATTGTTAGTGAAAATCTAACTTTCTGGATCATTTAAATTTAAGGCCACAGTAAGTCGTGTCAGTTCCCTGTGACTTCTGATGGAGGTTGATGATGTCAACAGATTACAGTCCACCTCCAACAATTGTTGTTTGCCTCAGGCGTGGCTCATTATATGTGCATAAAAATTTAACTGTGTTCACCCATAAAAAAGAGACCACACTGTGACATATAGGAAACCCATCATCAGGTGCCATAAAGCAAATATCACATTGTTGCTGAAGATGGAGACAGGATGTCGAGAAGGAAATTACAGCGCTGTGAATCTTTCCAGCAATTAATTGTCGCTTCATGCTGATTGAAATGCCGAAAGATGATGCTCAAGCCATCAGAAAGCTTGAAAGGAATTTTTTTCACGGTGGCCCTGAGAGCTCAACGCACTTAAACCTAAGAAAACACTTGTAAATAGACAAATTCAGAAAACATCAATTTGACAACACACGTGCTGCAAATACTGACGAAACAAACAAATATACAAACGCGCTGCAAACAGTTACCACGGAAGTGTTTCCAGCAGACACCAAAAAAAAGTGATGAACCCGGCATGGACGCACTTGCATCGATTGTTGCTCAATGCACGTCACAAAGCATTCAACAAGTGCGTCCCAGCGTTTGTGTATTTGGTTGTGTCGTGAGTATTTGCAGAACTTGTGTTGTCAAATTGAGGAAGACGTTTCCTCAATTTGTTTGTGTTTTGTCTCTTTGCAATGTGTTTTCTTAAGTTGCAGTGTGTTGAGCTTCCAGGTCCACCGTCCATCTCTCCTCGTAGTCTTTCTTATTTTGTAGGCTCACATTCACACTCCAAGACTGCAGGTCATAAACACCCCATAGTGTTATACAGTGGTTCAGTGTTTAGAAAAAAGTACGACTGATAGTATCCAGATGGAGCCATCTTTATCCTCCATTGCTATGATAACCAAGGATGAATGAAGTGGGGCAAAGGGCATGAGATACGTAGCAGTAAGTATATTAGACATGTGACTATAGATTATGACCATATACATAAATCCATGGATGCCGCATTGGCCGCTTCAGCACGTTTTTTCTGGATAAAAAAAACACTAACATTTATATTTTGCAATTGATTTGGCAGATATCAATTTTACCAGACAAAACCATTTTAATGAAATGTATAATACTTTTATTTTCATGAAAATGTACAGATATTCTATGGTTTTGTTTTTATAAAAAATACAAATGTTTTTCTGCCACAGAGACATACATAACAGCAATATTTACAGGCCCATCTTTAAAAGACTGGCTTCTATATTTTATAATCAGCTAGTTTTACATGGTAGCTAATATGTAGGAGAGGTTGCCTTTAAGGTTTAAATACTTTTAAATAGACTTTTTAAATAGACAAAAATGCAAACACTGTAAGCAAAACTGATTTGCAACAAAAACACTGATACATTATAGGGAATCACTGCAGACAAAATGTGGACATTTCATGCAACAGCTATCAAGAGTCTTTGGCTGGCAGACCAAACACGGAGCAAATAAGGGATACCAGTCAGATCAGCGGCAATTGAAAAGTGTAAAAAAATGTATAACGTGTTTTCCAATAAGGTATCAAGTCATTGGTGTCCATGCTCAATTCAGCCAAGACTCCAAAGCCACAAATTAGAAAAGTTCAAGTAATGGCAAGTAAAGATACCATAGTCCACTTTTGACAAAAGAAAACATGGATAATTTAGAGGTCCTTGTATCACAAATGATGGTGCTTTAGTTGTAGTTGGAAAAGAAGCAGGATGTCTAGGAGTCATCATCAGTTTTTATGACATGAAAGAGGGTGACATTAAATATTACCTGGTGTCCGTTATTCCAGGCGTACAGTGCTCTCTCTCTGGCGTTGTAGTCAAGCATGGAGATATGAAAGTACTGGTTGTGGAAAGGAATATCTATGTACTCATAAGTTGAAGTCTTGGTGGAGTAAGCGTAGTAAACCTTTGCTCCTGACAGGTGAGAGTTGGTGATGTAGAGCGTCCCACAGATCATGAATGATTCGCCCGCATTCCTCTTGGAGTATTCAGTGTTCCACGTCTTCAGGACCTGCAGGGTGTCGGGGTCAATCTGGGAGATGACAACATTTCCAGCATTTTGATTTGTTGCGTACACAACCCACATTCCCAGTTCGTCAGCCATGACATCAATGTCGGAGTATCCTCCCCATGTATACGGGTACATGTTGTGGAAGCCAGCGAACTCCAAAGCTCGCTGGGCCAGCACACTGCCTGTCTCGAAGCTGTACTTGACAATAATATTGCTCTGATACTTGTTGTAGTAAAGTGATCCATTGTACACAATGTGATTGGTTCCCTCCCATTTAAATGGAAGGCTGTAGGTTCGAGAAACCACTCCTACTACAAAGTCCTCCATTGTCTTGTACTCACGCACAATCTTGCTGTTGGTGTAACTGTCCATATACCAAACCTACATCGGAGAGGATGAAGAGATTGGAAGAGAATGGATGGTGAGCCAAACTCAAATCTGATACATCCTGATAAACAATCAAAACTAATCTCCTTGTAACCAATTTTTAAAAAGACAGAATATGAAAACTCTACTCCACATTAGAAACTACTAAAATCTGCTGTTGTGATATTCTGCCTACTCTGAAAACACAACACATATATTGCACACAATGCACAGCCCTTGGAAAGCACTCCCCTGCGCCCGTAACTCACCCTGTTGTTTCTGGTAGATGCTAGAGGATCAGTCATCCATGCCCCAAACCGGGTTCCAGATGTCTTTATTGTAACAGGTCCAGTGATTTTCATTAATTTCCCACACGCTGTTAATAAAGAAATGCAGCGATAAGATGTGCTGTGGTGGTTTTTGTCTCTAACTAGATTTCTCAAGCCAATTTCATGCCTGTGCCACCAGAGAGTGTGCCCTCTGTGCATACTAAGATAGCACTGGCAGCAAGCTGCTTTATTTAACTTGAAGCACAATGGTGCAACTACTGTTTGTAGCCAAAGGCAAGTCAGCTCTCTTATGTCTATCCAATATTATTTTTTTCAGTGCAGCTCAAGACTATCAAAAAGCTAGTAGATAGACCTCCATCAAAATCTTTAGTTATGAGCAGATTGTTTTGGTAAACTACAACAGATTTGCTTTGAGCACACCTATCAAATTAGTCTTTAATTACAATAAAATGAAAATGCTGTGTAAAACTTGCAGCTGAAATATACAAACTCTTCCAGAATTTCTTTCTCTGTCAATAGTGTTAAAACATATTAAAATGATATGTTTTTCCGGTGGTGCTTCTTCATTTTGTTTTGTCAGTTTGCTACAACATGATACTTTCAGTAGCTTTTCAGGTTTTGGCACATTTTACTGTTTGAAGAGCAAAAGGCTGTAAATACACCAACAGTCTGCAGGAAGGGAAGCAAATTTGCTTCTTTCCTTTATCTGCATAAGCTGAATCAAGATAAAAAAGTTAATTTTTTTGAAGGAAAACAAATTTTGGTGTGGAGGAAAGCATTGCAGCAACTGAGTAGGCTTTGAAAGGTAGCCTGGATGGTGCCTTGGAATGAACAAAGAACCCACTTCTCTTGTGGTCTTATGCTTAAAACTACAAGAAAGGGTGTCAAAGATGTACAATTTAATCATTTTTATTTACATTTCTCCTGTGACTATTTTCTTCTGCAGCAGCAAATCAACAGTAAACCATGAGGACCAAAAGTTGTTACTATGGCAACAATATGGATGTAACAATTTGGCCACTTGTGCTAGTGCTCTATATTTACTCGTACCATTGCCAGTGCTATCTCTGAATAGACTGTACAAAACAATGGACACTTGCATTACTAGAATACAGGAATATGCCAGCTTACTTAGATAACTCATACTACCATCCAGCTGCCTATAGTGTTCACTACTCACTGAGTTTGCCCATGCAGCTGCGAAGCCTGTTGTCCAATCGCAGGACTCTCTGGTAGAGCTCATCATAGTCATACGCCCCAAGTTCCTCCTGGATTCCTGTCAGCACTGCTGACAGGTTCCTGATCTCCTCCTTGAACTGGGAGATGAGCGCAGCATCCATCTTGTACTGCTCCAGCACGGGGATCAGCGGCTTCAGCTCATCCATCTTGTCCTGAAGCTCCTGCGACGCGACAATGACAGCAGCAGAAATGGAAAACAGAGAGAGGAGGAAGGATGTAGAATGGTGTGATGGTGCAATTTTTTACTATGATACAACGTTCATACGATATTCAAGATATTTGTTGGTGGTCAACCAAGCTCGTGGTTGTTCCACACAGTTATTTTCCCAACTCGTTCAGTATGTAGCAACATGCCACACCAGAGATATTCTTATTCCCATACCAGCTGTGCAGTGCAATCCACACCGGGCAAATGCAGCAATAAAACAGCCCCTGAAACAGCCACAGATGTGAGCGCTTGCTGAATAAGAGAGCTTCTGAACATTTTTTTGTTTATATTCTCTTTAATTTCTTGCTCACATAAAAGGTCCACAAACTGACAAAGAATTTTGTCCTCAATTTTGTCAACATCTTCCTCTGTGCAACTTATCCAGAGGATCTCCAAATAAAGGAAAAGAGATCCATCTGCCAGTTGGATGCGGCTGAATATTTATAATATATCCACATTAAAAAGGCCACACAGACAGTGATAGTGCAACACTGTGCAAACAGGTTTCATTACACAGGATTCATTGGCTGTGTAAAACTCAAAGAAGACTGTGTTGGGTAGATATGAGCCAAATGCACTGATTTAAACCTCAAGCTAAATGTAAATGTAACATGCGGTGTATCTTAATGAAACATTGGTCCATGGTGTATACCAATTACAAATAACATTTCCTGGTTTGAATCTGATCCATTAATTTGCCTGTTTTCTATAGTTCTCTTTTAAAAAATATAATTAAGAAAAAAAACTCCTATGCTGAATTAAGCTCAAAATGGCACTTGTGAAATGAATAGTGCACAAATCAATTCAGCTGAAAAAGTAAAAACTAAATTGAAAAGGGTTAGTTCCTTTGAACATTTTACCAAACCAGGTCATTGCTGTACATACCTGGAAGTTCCTGGCCATGACGGATTTCCTGTCATCCTCAATCTGTCTGAACTTGGTCCTCAGGCCCTTCATCTGGTTCTCCATCTTCATGACATATTGGAAATCCCTCTGAGTTCGCAGGTTCAGCACCTCAATGGACTGAGACATGTTCTGCACCTAGAATAAGACAAGCCACGATAAATAACGGAGTTATCGTGCACTAATTGGACATTTCGTTGTATAGTATAGGTAACTCTACAAGTGAAAAGATGATGCCTTCCCTCCTCTCCTTCCTTTCACTGCAACTAATTGAAAGGCACTTTGATGGCTTTTCCCTGGTGAACCTGTGTGTGAGCCTGAATGTATAACAACCTATTGTTGAAAAAGAACAAACGTGGCAAAGCCTAGCAGCAGTGCAGCAGTGTACCTAAAAGAACAATGCAGCTTTATTCCTCCATCATTCCCATCTTTACCAGGAGACTGTGTGTGCCTCTGTGTATATATGCTGCACTGGGGTGGTAAACACCCTCCTTAACTTGTGCTTACCTTCTCTAGTAGCTGGCGCAGCTGTCTGCTCTTGGCATCTCTGGAGCACAGGCTCTGTTCTGGTGCCACCACTGTGCAGATACAGCGCCCATCAGCATCCTGGGCCGAGCTGTACACCTGCCAGCCCTCCTTTGGGGCAATAGTCTGCAAGTAGAATCAAATACACACTAGGGTACACTGATATTAGATTAAGTCAGTAATTTCCTGTTTATGTGATATTGGTTCTCTTTTGAAAGCTGTAAGTAATTCTATGTGTATGAACAAAGACATGCTGCTATAAATGCGTCTACTGTGAAAGAACCATGGCAGACTCCATCAGTGGTGTGCAGCTACAAACACTGTTTCAAATTATGATCAGGAACAATTTCACAATTTTAAAATATAATAACTAGTTGATATTGCATGTCTGATAGGTGCCATGTGTAAAAGCTACATCTACAGACAAGGTCCTAAGGTTCAGTTTTAGGTCCGCTGTGTTTTTGTGTTTACAGTAAATTCATCTGTGGTGTATATTCTGATGTGGATATTAAAACCATGCAAAAAACCTTTGTTTTTAAGGTTGGATGCTTTTAAGATGAATACTGATGAACCCCCAGTTTCTCACAGTGGCTAAACACACTCATTAGTCAATCCCCAGACTAGTTCATTTGGTGCTACTTTACTGAGGTAATACCCTCATTACAAACAGTTAGGCATCTGGATTTCTGGCAAATTCTCCATCTAAGCATGTATGAATACATTTGACAGAGGGTTGAAGGGGAAACTTGCAGTAACTTATACAGAAAGAAGAATTTTATAGTAAGAGGTTAGAGGAGGCAAGCCTTCTCTCAGCTCTGTATTATGGGCATAATTTATAGGCATGTGGCTGCTTCCACTCCAAAATGCCTAAAGGCTGTCTGCCCCTCTGCTTGCAGATTCATTACAGGTGGCTCTTGTTCAGGGTATTGTATTGTACTGTATTGTGTCATGGTTTGCCATGGCAGACACCTTTTTGTTAGTTTTGTTTGGACTTTTCTCACTTTCTGTTTTATTTTGTAGTTGGTTTCCTTGTGTGTCCCTGTTTTTGCTTCCTGTCTTGGTCCTGTTTCTGTGTGGTGATTGTCTGCCCCGCACTAATGTGTTTCACCTGTGTTCAATCACCCTTGCCTCCCTTGTGTCTATATAGTCTTTGTGCTCCCCTTTGTCTGGGTCAGTTCGTCTGTTGATTTCTGGGTTTGTCCTCAGTCTGTTCATGACTGGTTTGTCCTCGGTCTGTTCATGTTGTCGGTTCATGTCTCCTGTTTAAGTTCTTGTGTTTCCCTGTGCTTCACCAGTGTTGTGGAAGCTCTTTTGTTTAAATAAACCTTTTGCACCGTCTCCCATGTGTTGGTGAGACATTTTGGGTCCAGCCTTACCCCTCAAACCCTGACATATTGTATTGTATTGTATTGTATTGTGTTGTAAAAGGGAGCCCAGCATTGTGAGGAAAAGTTTGCTGGTCTTCTGTTGTGTCTCTGCAAACTGCCCCCGTACTAACCAAAGAGCCTGAGGTTATTTCTGATCTCAGGATTGGCTCATACACCACAAACAAGATAACGATCTATCTTTTCATCTAGTCATTGTTATAGAAACACCTCATGGATCCAGACACTACGTTATACCTTTACTTTACCCCACTCCTTGAAAGTTACATTGACGCTGGGTTAGGTTACTACTGTGGGTAGTAAGCTACTTAGCTAGATATGCTAACATTTGCCGCTTACATTAGAAAAGACAGATGCACATACACACATATATACATATCCATTCCTTAAACTTCTGTTCTTGTGTTTTTGGTTTTGGAGTATCAGTCTTTATGCGGCCCGTGCTAAATCTTAAGCTTTACAGGCCTGCTGCACCTAATTACAGTTGCTAAGCTGTGATTAGACCATCACTGGTCAGGAAAGGGATTTAACAAATAGTCAATTACCCTGCGGCTGGGTGCGTTATTTCTCATAACTGTATAGGTTGGAGTAGATAATCCTGCATATAACAGGCTCATGGTTTTTTTAATCATATTTCATAATATGATTATAATAAAAAACGTTCCTATTACTACGTCACTAACATGCCATGTTAGAACTGTGGGAGAAGTGTCTGGCCAAAAACAAGTGCGGAACTTTGAAAAATGGAGACGTGAACTTCGAGTAACTTCAACTTTTTCTCAGTTATTCATAGGACCTGTGGCCATTCACTTTCTAGCAATAGAGAGATTTAGCTGACGCTTCAATCCAACAAAAACAGACAAACAAGCCTGAAGACGCCTTTGTATTCATATACATATTTATGTACTTTGCCACCAAGGATTCTGCTGGTAAACTTTGTCATCCATTATAATCCCAGTGGCACAGGAGGGGGAGTTTATGAACAGACAGAAGAGTTGAAGAGGTGGTTATATGTATATATATATAAATATATATATATATATATATATATAAACAGTAGCTGAAAAAACTAAGAAAAGAGGACAATGCTGACAAAGAAAACGAAAGACGACTTGACTGTCGATTAGAAAAAAGAGATAGAGGTAAAAGAGTAGGCATTCAGGCAGATATATCACTACAGGGAAGTACAAAGGCAGCCAGCACGAGATAATGAGATGAGGTGAGGGATAAACAGGAAGGGCACCAACGTGTACCGAAGAGTAAATGAAAGAGAAACGGACCGAGGGACTACATAGGGTTAGGCTCACAAGCGTTATTGGCAGTCAAGTCCATCTCAGTGATGCTGACTTATTGATTACAAATCCCTCACTAATGCATGACAGCACAGGCATAAAATAGTGCAACCAGTTCTATACAAGCACTGGCTGACATTGGTTCATTTGATTACCCTAAACTAGGACTGTTTCCTACCTGTACATGGGGAACAACATGTTTTACCTTGTGCAGTTCAACAATATTGTATTTTACTTATGAAAACGCGTTTGTTGATGAGGTGAAGATGAGGTGAATGTTTTTCAATATTTTCTATCTTGCACTATGTTAGATAGAAAATCAGGCTCTAAGGCTACAATGGTTTCACAGAGCTGCACGCCAAAGTCTAGTCATTAATCATCCCCACAAAACAGCATCTAGCAGCTCAAAGTGCTCCCCAGCCACCCAGCAGAGTTCTGCTCTCTGCACAGGCATCACACACACACACACACACACACACACACACACACACACGCATGATTGGTTACATACAGTATGTAATGCACACGCAAACACATAACCAGTTGGCAAGACACATTCATGTTTCCTATGCTCCCAGTCTCTCTTTGCTAAGGTTTGACTCATGGCTGATATACTGCACTCATCAATATTTTTTGAAGACGACAATAAACAAAATTTTGTGCCAGAATTCAATATGTTTGCAGTCAAAACCAGAGAAGAACAGCAAAATGTACCATCCCTCCATGGTTTCTCAAAAGATTTCTTCATTAAATCATTAAATCATTAACCTTTTTTTAAAATCAGACCAGTGTATCTGAGATATGACCTATGCTATGATAAACACAGCTACCTAACTATCCCTTTGCTTTATAGTCATTAAATGATTCCATTTAAAAATGTACTATGAGTAAAATCAAACTTGCAGCAGATCACTTCTTAACACCTAGTTAGCTTTCAGTTTTCTCTGTGAATTGTGGTTGATATGCAATACTCTCCCAGCCCTTAAACAACACTTTTCACAGGGGAAAAGCAATCATATGGCTTGCCAATAAAAGCAAGACTTTAGGGCAGTTTAAAAAGTAAACACTGTAAACAAACAAAAAACATTAATTTTATTATATCACTCAAGAGTTTTCCATTTACTTTGAATTAGATTGTATTCAAATCCCACTTCCTGAGGTTTCAAAGAGACAATAATTCATGCCATTGTGTCAAACTAAGACAGATTAGATGTGTATCTTATAGTGCAACTGAGACTGATTTCTACATGTTTACCTGCTGTCTGTCTCCTACACAAAAATCTATTCCTACACCCAAAACATTACGGATCATTCTGTTAACGGCAATCTTAATTACTTTTTAAACTTTAACTTAAAGGTCCCATATTGTATAAAGTGAGATTTCCATGTCTTTTTGGAATATAAAGTAGGTCTAAGTGCTATATTAATACTGTGAAACGATCAAAACATTCAGTCCACAGAGAAATTACAAGAGAGGCTCAGAGCTCTTTGATTGGTTCACCAACCTATTGTTGGTAGAGCTGCAGAGAGACGCCTGAAAGAGGAGATGTAAAACTAGATTGAGATGGTTTTAGTACTTAAAACCACAAATGTGGTTCTATATAACTGTGAAAAAAACTACCCATGCACAGCCAATATTAGCGATCAGGTGCTGGTAAGTCACAGGAAAATCCACTGCACACTGAGATGACTTCACTGTGACTATTATTGAGAGTGAACAACGCATTTTATTTGTGCGGCTGTTGTGTTGCGTATATAGTTAGTAAACTTAAAATTAATAATGTCTGTGAAGTCTTGTAATTATACTGAGTGAACTTGAAGAAGCCACAGGCAAAATGCGTTGTCAGTAAAAGTCACATTGAAGTCATTTGAGTGTGCAGTGGTTAAGTTTGATTTCCATAAATATACTGTGTCTTCTTATGAATATCAAAACAAATAAAACCCCCGGAAAAGTGTAAAATATGGGACCTTTAAACCTGATTTAAACCATTTTTACATGTCAATCTCTCTGTTATTCTTCATTTCTAACTTTTCAACTCATGAGGACATAAACAGCTTTAGGATGCCTGAGTGAAATCAGGTTTGGCATTTACAGTACTTTATATTATGACTGCATCTCTCATTGAGCCGACAAGAAATGACAGATGACAGAAAAAGAATGGAAAACTTATTAACATAATCTGAAATAACATGCTCAGTTTTATGTATTATTATCTTGTAGCCAGCCACAGGTTTGTTGTTTGTGTTATGTGTGTGTTGTGTTTATTGAACAGTGTAGTTCAGAAAAACCTATCTTACAGTCACGTTAGAAGAAGCTTTTCAGCCATGCTAGTAGCGTGGCTGTGTGGATGTGAGTCGATCAGTTGTGTCTAGACGGAAACATCTTAACAACTATTGGGGATGGACTGCCATGAATTTGTTTCAGACGTTTTTATAACGTAGACTTTACTTTCCTAATTATGGATCACTCAATAAATGCATACATGGTCAACAGTGCACCGATACAGTGTAAACAATAGTGGTATTTAATTCCTCCCTGTGGAAGATACTCTTCGCAGCAGACAGGTATCCTACCAATTACACACCTAATTTTCGGTTTGTTATTCTGTCTTGAACATGAATGTATTTTTCCTTGGCTATCACACAATTACCATTAACTTCATCTTGAACCTGTTAGTGTGATTTAGGGAAAAATGTAGGGAGTCAATGAGGGAGTAAAACTGAATAGATAGGTTAATACTGGTGTAACACAGCTAAGAATGAGTAAGTAAATGATGGCAGGGAGAATTAGCTGCTGTCATCAGAGCTGTGACTGAAAACACTGTTGAAAGGGGAAGAATATTAGATAGTGCTGCTTCGTGCTTTACTTTTTCAAGCACATCATTCAGTTCCAGTTAAAAGAACCTTGTTTTATCCTCTTGTTGTTTTGTTTTGCATTAAAAAGATCATTCTTTTTCTATCAATATTGTTTAGATAAATCAGTAGGTTTCATTCTGAGCATGTTCTGGATGGATACTTTAGAATATTTTGAATCCATTTTCAGTTTGTTATTCTGTCATGAATATGTATTTTATATATTTTGGAATATTTTCTACACCAGTAATTTTCACAAAATTTGAATAACACTTCTGTGAAATCACAGCACTTATGATTTGATAGATTTTGCTGCTCTTTGCACTCCTGCATGCAAAACTAAGACTTGGACTCTATCTGAGGAACAATTCTGTTTAGTGCTAAGGGGAAGCTGTTTTAGGCACTGCCAAGATTCACAGCAAGTTCATATACTGTAGCTGACTGCACTGTAAACTAATTTCCACCCTGCTGTGTATAGCCTTGGTCTTTTGATCTAATTCCTTCTGCCAGTCTCATAATGGCTGATTCCATTTGCTACACTGCAGCAGTATGAGTGAGAGATCGGTGCTAAAAAATTAAAAGAATGACAGTGGCAATGGCAGAAATCAATCTGTTATAAATACAGCCTTGAAATATAGCATTGGAGGTAACCAACTCCTTCAGCAGCATCACCTAGAGCTGCAGAGAGACAACAAATGGGCATATAATGGAAGTATAATGGAAGTGCTGTCTGGAGATAACTCTCAGAATTCACACATTCTTTTGATGCTCTTTGTCACAACTGGAAATCTCATAGAACAGCACAACTGGCGATTAAGTCTTTGCTTTGAGTCGGTCTCTTCTTAAACCTGGATCTCCATGTTAAAATTGGAATTTTTATGACATTAAAACACAAAAAAAGCCCAGTTAATAAATTTAGGAACAAATCCAAGTGCCGGCGCTGCCAACAAAACTAAATCTCATATCACAACAATACTGCTGTCCTGCCTGCCACAGACAAAGACCTAAACAGATGCTATCTATCCAGTCATCGATCAACCTGTCCAAACAAAAAGCCACCAAGATATTGGAGGCAAGTGAAGTGGAATGCGCATGTCAGTACTGTAACTGATGATCATACTGCTTAAATGAGTTAACATTTTTAGCTCTAATGGCAGGGGAAGATGAACTCACATGTGCAGCCAGCTCTGTAACCACACTGATGCAGACATCTAAGACAGCAGTGACAAATGGTAACACCTCTAAAGACAGCAGCAACAGCAATCCTGGCAGCAATAATCCTGAGGCCAAAAAGGTCCCAGACAAAAATACTGACAAAGAGATGCTGCATACTCTGCAAGGCTCGGGGGAGGGCGAAAGAGACAGCAAAAGAGAAAGCCATCTTTTCTCTCAGATGTGACTGTGATGAAAGGCGTGCAGGGAGATTAATTTCCTAGAGGCGTGCCACCTTCTTGCCGTTTTTGACCCCGGCAAAGAGAAGATTGAATAGATAATTCTGCAGGAGCTCGGCACATTCTGCCCCAGACAGCCTCTGAATGAGCTCCAGCATTATCTTGTTCACACCTTCGTGCTTCTTCTCTAGGGCCTGCTTCGATGAGTCTTCTGACTGAACGAGACGACATGTCAGTCACAAGCACCACGGAGGATGATAATGAAACAGTCATCAAACATTATCGGTGCAGCAAAGCTAGTGGACAGCTCCAGGCCACACTGAATGGCACATGCACACACAAGCAGAATACTAAACAGCTGTGACAGTGCTCCCACATAAAGTTATTTCACAGTAAGCTGAGATAAAGCCAGGTTTGAGGCTGTCTAAAGCTTCAGTGATTCTTTTTTACCTCTATTCCTTGTCATTAGAGAAGTGTCCACACTCAACACCAGGATGTTGGAGTAAGTGGGGTAAATCAGTGTAGCCAAAATTAAAACACAGGATGACGAAGTGTATGCTGGTGAATACTGGTGCATTTTGAATTTCTTTAAGCACCCTCATCTGAAGCATTACTCTTTTGGGATACATTTTACCAGAGGAGGCTCTGTAATTGGGATTTTTACTTATTATTTCCGTAATTGTGGTGGAGCAGTCTGCCGGGATAAGCACCCTTCTTTAATTCATGCGCAAATTAAATCTGTGTCATCCACATGCACATGTCTTGGCAGCTTCCTTGGGTAAGTGTTTGTAAAGTAAAAGCATGCTCATTAGTACTGCATAAGAAACTCAGAAAGTCTTGGAAAAGGACATCGCTTCCATATTAATTAATGTCACAGAATCTGCAGGCTTAGACAAGGTCACATGTTACAAAATGATGCAGCAAAGGCAGTTCACCTGATTCTTTCTTGCTCTTTAGCAACCTTTGAATTTTCTCCTTCTAATTATGCTCGGCAGTGTGGTCTGAATGCTGAGATGTTAAAGCTGTGTTTCACTTCAGCCTCCTTCCTGTAGCTGAAGCAAGAAGGATCGAAGGATTATGCATAACTTATGGATGTATGTGTTTGCACTGGTTTAGTTTAACCAGAGCAACAGGCAATAATTCCAATTATAAGATCTACTTGGATGAAACCATCAGAATACTGCTTTAAACTCTTAAGATACCATCACATTAGTATGGTCAATGCATTCCAGGAGATTCTTTGAAGTTATACTGCAATTTATTTGCTACTATTTCTCTTAAACTTACTTCCTATACTTTTACTGCAGTTAATGACTTGCCTTTCAGCAACTTCGAGAGAATGTGCCTAAATTTATTAATTCAAATAAAAGCAGGACAAATGGGCACTTGCTGTAAATATATAGCAGTTATCGGGCTAACTACTTTATGGACTGTTCATTGGTTTTGAAGAACTTACACCAAAAACGTTTGTTTATAATTAACATTTTAGACTGGTATTGAACTTTATTGTACAGTAGCTTTATAGACGTCAGAGGCGCCAAAACCAGGCGCGCTTGCTCCTTGGTGAATCGCTACTGGCCCAGTGTTTGACACAGAATTTCATTCTATTTGTGGCCAGTTTATTACATATTGTGACTGACCGGTGAGCCCAGTCCCGGCACACGCACGTAGCAGCTTTGTGCACCTGGAGGGGCGAGGAAGGGCTGAGTTTTGAATCACAACGTTGTATCACAATTACGACCATTATGAATGGGGAACAATGTGGCGGATTTACCAGGTAGCAATAAAGAACACTTCTCTGCGGAGCCTCATGCGTTACGGATGTCCAGGAGACAGTCATGATGCATGGCAATGTTGTGCAACACACAATATGCCACAAAGCAGCCAACTTGTCATCTCACTCCCCACTGCCAGGTTTTATGTAAGTAAAACTCTCCCATAGCCTTTAAAGGTGAATTTTATTTCTGTGATGTCATTATAATGTAAAGTCTGTCGGGTGAAATGGGGGCGGGGCCAGTTGGGGAAACACAAATTCAAATATACAATTTTTTTGAAATTCTTTTGGGTTTAAGCAATTTTCATTCAGTGAGTGGGCGCCATCAACATTTGAAGAGTTTGGGAGGTAAACAAATACTACAAAAAGACAAGAGCACAGGTGTAAGGAATGGAAATGGTGTGTTTATCTGTTATAACGTAGGTTGCAACTGTTAAATGCCTGGCTAACTAGTTTCACCCCTACAATAGTGACTTCCAAAGCCACAGAGCAAATCATTAACTAACTACATTAGTTTGTGGGCTTAAATGTTTAAAAAATGACAGGCTATGAAAAGCACATGCACTTTGTAGTTTTTCTCTCATCACACAACAAGAAAACATCTGTGCCCTCTTTATAGTTACCTGTGTACTTTACTTATAGTTTCCTGTTTCAATAATGTAAATTGAGTGGTTTTCTCATTTTTGATGAAAGACTTAAAGTGTAAAACTAAGTTCACTAAGTGTGCTGGACGTTTGTGGGAGCAGGGTGTTCTGTTGAATCTCTAGGTACGTTATTTAAATGTAATAATTTTTTTTTTTTTTCAGCTACAACTTCATTATTCTCAACTGCGTGTGAGTAAAGCCATATTTGGCATGTGTGGTGCTAAGTTGAAACTCAATTTAGACTCATGCTAATGTTAGTTAATATTAATATTAGCTAACATTAGCTAACTTGGCTACTTTAACTTGCCATGCTATTTCATTTGACAGCCTGTACACTAGGGTTATGCCGATGGATGGTGATCTTGGTGATTGACGATCATCAATTTAATTCAATTCAATTTTATTTGTAAAGCGCCAAATCATAACAAACATTATCTTCAGGCACTTTACAAGGTAAGGTCAAGACCTTACAATAGTCCGGAGAAATTTCCCACAATGACCAAGCACTTGGCGACAGTGGGGAGGAAAAACTCCCTTTTAACAGGATCAGAGCGATTGTCAATAGCTTATGACTTTGCCAATGTCAAGAAAATATTGGGTGTGTTTTTGTAATAGCTTATTATTATTATTTGTAATATTAAATCAATATTACATTTTAATTCCCTGCCATAATTTCACGTTGGCAGCCCCCGCATATAACCGATGCTTGCAACACTGATGCATGCACACACACACACACACACACTCCAACCAGCTGACTGTCATTTAAGCGTTTGTCATGTGTAGATGCCACGCTGTGATTAAACAGAGCAGAGGAGATCGATAAACAGACAGACAGAACATGCCACTTGATTTGGTTTATTAGCCTGCCGCCTTTTCATGGAAATTTCAGCCTTAACAGGGACGTGAAGGGACAATCAACAAGAGAGCTAGAGAGAGAGAGAGAACTGCAAGCCACAAATAGCTGTTTCTACGTGCCTCACCTGCTGATTTTGAGTGAATATTGTGAATGCACTAATTATTGAATTTAAATAATTAATGTTTTGTTTGTGATGACAATAAAGCCATAAAATGTACTTGTCATGCTACTGTCATCACTCAGGGTATCTGAGAAAGGGCAGAGAGACAGTGGCGAGCAAAACTCGACCCTCAAAATTTCTTCTACATTCAACAAGTGAGCAAAAATATGAAGGTGTGTGACGTGCACATAGGCTAAATTATAATTTGAAGTTATTATCCTTGGCAAATGTAAAATGACTAAAACATGACTCATTTATATTTCTTTAGGTGTACATGTGCAAAACAGATGAGCAGGAGAAATAAAAACCTGCACCATTTACACGGGCGTCATCATTCTGGATATTTAAAAGACAAGGCTAGATCAAAACTATGGCTGGACAGTGTGTGTTCAATGTGCAAAATTGAAGAGCATAGCTGAAGAACTGCTGTAAACAACGGCTGTAATGCCCCTCTGATGATGTAATGGAAATTGTTTACACTAATTCATTTTGAATCAGCAACAGCCAATAGGGAAACTCCAACACTCAATAAGTTCATCACTCAGTCAACGACAGACTTTTTGGGCTGGCCCCACTGTTGCAGCCAGCCAATAAATAAATGCTAACCTATACAGCTGGACTATAGAGACTGTCTGCAGCAGATGACACCCACTGAAATGATCACTGTGAGGACAGACAGGACAGAAACTGAAAGTCGGCTCATTGATTCATCTGCACTGTTTTGTTGATGGGACATCAGCCTGACATCTGCACATAGCTGTTAGCTGGTGTTTGCTCGCCGGCAGGGATAGACTGAATAAAGTAGAATCCACACACTGTTCACTCCACTTCCATGGCCTCATGTCTCATAGCCAGAGATAAAATCTCCTCAACATACACAAACTGAGCTCAGATCAGTCTGCAGTATTTTTGTCCCTCAGATGCCAAAGTCAGCTGACCATCCTGAGCCATTACGTTCCTGTAAACTGCAGCAGGTCCACATAGAGTCTAACTATTCACCTCACAGAGACTGAGGGCGGCTCATCATACAGCAGCTGTCACCTGAAAATAACCTTTTTGTGCTTGTTGCAATAACTCAACAAAGTAGACATTTTACACATAATGCAGCACGAACTGAACCACTAACAAGTAACCACTGCAGACACACACCATTTAGCACAGATGAACACATTTACTGAGAAAAGGCACAAATGCAAAGAATGATTTGGGGATTTTAAGAATCGATACTGGATTATTCAAATATAAATCACGATTAATGAAAATCGATTTTTTGATCCAGGCCTAACCTATCCTGCGTAGACTTGCATGTTTTACGTGTTTTTCCTTTTTGACTCATTTTTATTTGTTGTGTTTACTTTTTTTGTAAGGCGATTGGTTTCCTAAATTCTCCTGTTGAGTGAAGTCACACCAACTTTTTTATTTAAGTTACCAACACCTGGAAAGAGCAATTTACCACCAATTTACATTTACATTAGTTTGCTTAACAAAATAAAGTAAACAATTACATTTTAAGACATATTCTAAAATAATGGTTAACTTTACTTGACTTTTTCAAGGCAGCAAGTTTCCTACTTTCTTTAAATGAGACCAGTTAGTCAGATTTATAGAAATCTCTCATAATTTAAAAAATAAAAAACCTACTGTTTGAAATTACGCACAAGTCTTTAAGATGTTAGAATGAAATAAGAGTCTGATCTTACATTTTTCTCTTTTTAAAATACAGGGCTATAATGCCCTGGAATTCAAGAACAATCCTATTTCTTTAGTTACATGTTTTCTAAAGGGATCTTCACCTGGTGAAGACGGAGGCTTTTTGCCTGGGACATGCAGCTTTAGCTTCAGTCTTTAGCACCATATCATGTATGTAGCCATCAAACGCATTATAAAGACCCATTTTACAACATTTTCTATCGAGTCAGCTCGAGACATTAAAAAGTCAGCCAGAGTGTGTGTTTTTCACCCGCCAACGTAAGCTTAATTACCTCGGTAAAAGTCATCATTTCAGCTGGGAACACTGATAGTTGTCGGTTATGCATGAGAATCCTGCTACTGTCTGAAATCACTGTTTCAACATTTAATAGGTGGTAAATCTGCCATTGTTATGAGTATAAACTAAATATGTGCTCTGTGAGCACAGAAAGCGTAGCAACAGTAACTAAGGGGGATGGGATTTAGTGAATGGTCAGTGAGCCAGTTCTACACAAAAACCTGCTGGTATTTATAAAAGTTTGTGTTTACTTTTTCTTTAACTCAATTTAAGTTTTAGGTGACTCATATTACTACATCATATGACTACTTAATGCATTATATTACATTTTATCTGTGCTAGTAAGAAATTAACAAGCATAGCCCATAATTATCTCTCTGGCTGACTGAGTACAGTATAAATTCAGTGAGTCCACAAATGTCTTCCATTCATCTCAAGTCCAGCATTTCAGCTCTAATCCACTGACATGTGTCTGCTATGGAGACTGCTTGGGCTGTAATTATAGTAATTATAACGGAAACAGAGAGAGAGAGGGCCATAACTATGCCCCTGGTAGTTTCAACATCATGTCTCAACTCCTGTAATTATGCTTATGCTATTATTAACACAGCTGCATTCACCCAGAGGAGCGAAAAAGAGCTCACAACAAGGGAGAGTCGCTATAAACTGTCATAATAATCATATATAAAAAGAAAAGCATTTCATAATTATACATATTAATAATGGTTGTGTGGATGTACCTCTTTAAATTGGAATTAATAGTACAAACTAGAAACAAGAAAAAGGACAAAGCAACAAAATGCAAAAACAGAAAATTGTTCAGATATAACTAGTGGTCATCTGTCACTGTCAATAAGTAGACATATCATTACTATTGAACAGGATGTTCACAAAGTGTGCCGACCACACATACAATTGACACATCCCATAGCAAAAATTTAAAGTGACAGAAAGCTCATTACAACCTCACACAGGCTCAAACAGTCTAACATCTCTGTAAACGATTCACATCCATCATTGGTGAACTAACTTTCTTTATTTCCAGTCCATCTGACAACCGCTCTGACAACCCCCTCCCTGCTTCCAACATGAAACATGCAGCATCACAGCTAATGAATCTAATGGCAGTCCTGCGGCTAGATGTTTGCTTTGTTTGTGTTGACACATAGTTAGAGGGTGTCATCTTTAATTTTGCCCCTGGTGGAAACGTGACGTGAAATATGAAACCTTCAGCATTTTTTTTTGCTCCCATCGCTAAATGGTTGTGTGCATGTGAAGGTGTGTGCCCACAGCATCTCTCATATTTTAATATGGCATCTGTGCCAGACAATTTCCCTACCAAGGCTGCGTGTATCGGCCACATAAATGCTAATGCACGCTGAATAAGGATTTCAAACAAGCAAAGGATGACATCAGCCTCAGCAGACGACCCCTTCAGCTCAATAATAACTTTAAAGAATGCCTTTCTATGCTTTATGATTAATGATCAACAATATGTCATATAAATGAGAGGAAATAGCATCTCCTCTGCAGCCTTTGCAGCTGGGATCACATTTCAAATCAAATTTTTTAAGTGTGATCAAAGTCTGATTATATGACCTGAAACCTTTTAACAGAAGCTGAGCCTGAAAACTGTAACTCAATAAACTGGTATTTTAGAGTGCAAGTGTGTGTGTGTGTGTGTGTGTGTGTGTGTGTGTGTGTGTGTGTGTGTGCCTGCCACCTACTCAAAACAGCTAATACAGAGGGCAAGTGCCCACACAAAGCTCCATCCCACTGGTGCTGTAACCAAATCCCAGAGAGAAACTGTACATTAAAACATTCACATTACTCTCACCCTGGTTTTGCTCAGTGCATCCATGCACATCATTTGTTGTTTGCCAAAAAGATACAAACATATTCAGAAGAATTAAGGTTTATGATGAACTCTAAGAAAATATCATATCATCAAAAAAAAAAAAAAAACATCACTTACATCAAATCAGTGTGATTCAATCCAAAATCTCAAAATTGATTTTTAGACAAAATTACATCCAGTAGCTGTGATGACAAAGATGTGTTTATTGAATCTTAAATGGGCGATACAGGCCTGACGTCAGACTCCTGAAGTCTGTTAAGTCTCTCTTCCTGCTCTGATCAATATGTCCTCCAGGTGCACAATATAATGTGTAATCATAAAACATAAATTCCAGTCATCATTTTGATCATGATGAGAGTAACACAGTGCCGTTAGCAGCCACTGTGTAATTACTCGGCTGGCCATAAAGGAAAACTACACTATGCAAATATTTCATTATGGATCAGTTGTGTACACTGCAGAGATAATATCTGCCACACCACCACAAGGAGAAATCCACACCATTAGCCCTAGCTTTAGCACTTTCTTCAGGAAAGATCTGGGTTTGTCATCATTTTAACCGTGCTAACTTAAACCTGTGGGATAAAAATCAAAAAGGCAGCACTAAGACATACTTAAACTTAAATGCCAAGAAGCAACGGCTGCCAGCCCTAACAAAAAATGAGCATAACCTTGTATACAGGGTCTGACAGCCTGTGAGTGACAGTGACAATAATTTCCAGCTTAGTGTAATGCCATAAAAGGTTTGCCTTTCCCGATAATTTTTAAACCCTGAAGTAAAGGCCTTTGGGGCCATGCTAGCAATTTGCATGCAGCCCTCACTCAAGCAATGTCTCACTTTCCTCAACGGCAGTGGTGAATTCATTGATTTAATCATAAACAGATGAAAGATAGAAACTGAACTGGATGATAGTCGTCATAGGTAACCACAGGTAACACTTCAGAAACAAATTTCTGAATCATAGAGAAAATGACACAGTAGATATCCAGAGCTCTCCGTAAACACAGTGACGAAAATATGTAGATGCGATTATTATTATTATTATTTTCATGGTTAGCCTATCATTTACTTTTTCAATAAATTGATTAACCTATAGAGTAACAAAACTGATGGTGTGAAATTGCTCTTCTGTGTACCCACTGGTCAAATAACAAAAGCAAGTCCTCACATTTGAAGAGCTGTAACTAGGAGACATTTGGTAGTTCCACTTGATAAATGACATAAAAGATGAACTGATAACAAAACTGCCATCAGTTCATTACTTGTCCATGGACCAATTGGTTGACAACAGCATGATGAATCTCAACCCTCTGAATGAAGCACTATGCGTGTGAACGGATGGACAGGATTTTCTCCCTCTCTGTGGGCTGCTGCATAGCCACAGACAATGTGCAGTGAAGTTTCAGCACCAGAGAGTGGACAGCTCCACACCCACACCTTCAGAAGATCCATTGATTTATCCGTTAATTATAAGAGACTGTAAGCAGAGTTCAGTTACTCCATCTTTTCCTTAGTACAACACTACAACTCACTGCACATGCTATTCCATTTTCCTCATATCTGCTTAAAGTTAAGCACAAGTCAAACCACACAGTATAAAATTCAGACAGAAGAGACACAGTCTTCATTGGGGGAGAAGGAGGTTGTGTCACTGTGACATAACCATGTTCCTGCCGAACTATTACCATCAGTCACAAATAGAAGCATTTTTACACCCTTTGCATCACCATCTATTAAACAGCAAACAATCAGTAGCCTGTGCTGAAATGCTTGTGCAGCCATATGTACTTCCTCTCACAATTATATACCACATTATAACCAGTTTAGCTTACAAACAGAATTAGATCCACAAGTGGATGGATAATAACAGGTGATTAGTCACAAAAGAAAATGTTGTGTTTCAGCATGAACTTGAATTTGCTGCATACAATTAGCGCAATGCTTTTCAGGAAAACAGAGACGCTAGTTCGATGTTGTGCTCACGATGTGACTGATACAGGACATTTTTCCTCAGGAGGAAAAAATGACAAAACTGCATTGCAAATGTGGCAGTTTAATAATTTGTTGCTAATGTGGGAAATAAATATCCCCGCCTAAAACAGCATTTAAAAAACTACACGAATGGACATCATAGGCATAATCTACTATTTATCACTGTATTTTCAGAAGCCCTCAGAAGTTAGAAGCAGTAGAACTGATTATTACGGCTTGTTACCGCCTAGGTATGTGGAGGAGGACTGCGGGCGTACTGATTAGCCTACTATTCAAAGTTTAAATTAATAGTTGAAAATAGGTGCATTGAACCTACCCCGAAGTGTTGTGCCTCCTGTGGATTTGTAAAGCTCCTTAAATCTTGTCTAATAAAGTTTACATCACTGATGGCAAATGATGGCAAATATTAAATTGTGGGACTTTTCAGTGAAGTTTGGCATAACAGCCTCCTTACATGAAACAGTGGCACGTATTGGGGTGATGGTTACTGTAGAGACACTACAGGCTGTACGTCCTCAAACCCGAGTACAATAGCTGTTGACAGTATGCAGTCATGAGTATAGAGCCTCGCTCCGAGACGAAACAAGTGGCAGAAAACGAGCAGAGAGAATGAAATAAGAAACTCACCATGGAGGGATATAATCCGAAGATGATGAGGAAAAGGACGGGGTACAGGACGCTCAACAGGACCCGCATGCTGACGGGCTCCGGCCAGCCACTTTTCTCCAAGGTGCAGTCCTTTAACATAGAGCTCCTGTCCTTCTGTTCACCTTTTTTCTTTTTTTCTTTTTTTTCTTTTTTATCGTTGTCGAACCGCAGAGAGAGCGCTCCGGCGGCGGCACAGCGTCCACACGTTCACCGGCATCACACTCACCGTTCCCCGGTGCTCCGACTGAGGGCAGTGCCAAGGAAAAAAGTTTTGAGCGAGAGGGGAAATATTCACATATTTCAGGTCTAGCAGACTGCAGGGGAGGCGCAGCAAGGATGTGACATCACTTGGGTTTGAGGGGCTATCTATCTATCTATCTCATCTATCTATCTATCTATCTATCTATCTATCTATCTATCTATCTATCTATCTATCTATCGACCTTCAAATTCACCTTCAGATTTTGGCTGCCCACACCTTGTGACAGTTCTTGTGACACTGAGTTTCTACACATGTGGTTTTATATGGATAATAATGATGGTTTAAAAAAAAGTTGTAGGAAACTGATTAACTACACCCCAAGAAAACAAGGAATAATTCATGCAACAGTCCATACATTAATACTGGTGCAGAGTTGTCCCCTTCTGTTTAACTGGGCTTCACAAACATGTCAATAAATAATCACGTTGAAATGAGCATTGTGCTTGCAGAGATCCAGAGCAGGTGTGTTCCATGGATATAGTGTATGAAGTTGTCCCCCATCTGACAAGCTGAGAAGGGTTTTTTCTCACTTTACATTTTTATTCAGTGCTATGATCCTTCAAGAAAGAAAGCATATGTGAGACAGTGTTTACAGTAACAAAAACCCATCACTGATAAAAAAAAGAAAAAAAAAGAAATTGAAAGGTCAGTCACATTTTCTGTAGGAGGAGAGGGAAGCAATAGAACGAGCCTTGTTCTATCTGACTTTCTGATTTTCGCTCAGAGCTGGAGCTGAGAGTTTTTTTTGTTTACAAGGTCGACAAAAGAGGGCTCTGCACACATATGTGGTTACCTTCACATGGTGTCCCGAATATCTCCCGCCTGACATATTCATGAAAGAGTTCATCAGTTTAGCAGCGGTCAGGAGATGAGATGTAGGCTAGTGTGATGATGCAGCCTCTAGAGAAGCAGCGGTACAGTGTTATGAGATGGAGTGCTGGCAGTTGCAGTAGGCTGGATTCTTGACAATCATGGTTATCAGCTGTGCGATGCTGTGCCCCTAGGGTTGTTGTCCTGTGTCAAATTTATTTATAAAGCCCAAAATGAGAAATCACAAATTTGCCTCAAGGGGTTCAACAATCTGTAAAGCATTACAACCAGCCCTGTCCTTAGACCCTCAAATCGAACAAGGTGTCCTCAAGAGGAATCTCCCCTCAGACACAGTATATATCCTCCTTTCCTCTGTGTTGTGCTGTGCATTTTCTGCTCATTTTGTTTGAATTTGTTTTCCTGGCCTCCTGCCACTTTGTTCGTCTCTTCTCCACTTAACTGTCTCATGTCTGTCTTTATGTTTTTATACACTTTGTTCAACCAGTCCAGACAGCAAGCAGTCACTGTTAAGAATGCTGCACTCTCTGTGAAAGGCCAGTGTAGCTCTGGTAGAGAACTTTGACTCTGTGCTGTAGAAATACATACAGCTGAAAGTAATAGACCAGTGTAAGACTATTCCATTTGTCACCAGGATCATCTGCGTGTTACTGATACTGATAGCACTGTAGCATAGACTGATGTGGCGCAAAATCCAACAAACCAGTATACTTTAATTGACTTGACTGGACTTGCTGCCCTCAACACTTCCTGTACACACCAAACTGCAGCCCAAACACTGAAGAAACCACTTTGGGGATTTGTTCATGCACTAAAGACAATAGCCAGATGGATATTACTCCTGATGCCTGCTGCCTGGGGACTTTGGTGTTTGGACTTTGGACTCGCTGCTGCAGATGGATAAAGCTACACAACATTTTGTGTCTGTTAGTGATAATAATTGTTTTGCCTTATGATTTTTTTGTCTTCAGGTTATTTTGATTTCTGCTACTGTCAGGAGTTGATAGATTTTTATTTACTGTAAAAATAACAAACATGTACGCTACTATCGCGGTGAGTTCAGTGTGTACTATACTCTTGTGATCTGAGACAATAACCAATACTTTAAATACAATTAGAGGTCCACATCCAGTATATACTCAAATATCCTGGAACTAATCCATGATCCTCCGAGGATGACTGATAATCTGACTTTCCATCTATTTTAACATCTATAGAATGGATTTTATCTGGTACAAACCTTTCTGTATCGAGATGAACTGTAATAACTTTAGTGAGATTTTAATTTTTCATCAAGCACCGTCATTATAGAGCAGAAGAGTAATGAATAGAGAGTGAGTAGAAAATATCCTACTTTAGCTGTCCACTGAAGGTGAAGGATTTATTGCTCTGTAGAAAAACGGTGGTTTCACTCAGGTCACTCAGCTTGTGTCTGGTTGTACTCGCAAACAACCAAGGTTGGTGTCGGATAGCAGACTCAAGTGGGAACCAGGCTTTCTTCTCTGTATGGGAAACTTGAATCCTCACCCCCATTTCTAAATACTTTATAATACTTAATACCATCTTTGGTGACACATACTTAAAATACTTGGTGTTCGTTGCATTTTCTACTGTTTCTTCGTCACTCCCATTTTACTATGGGTTTAACAGTATACAGTATCTGGCATGTTTGAAGCAGTCTGCTATTTCAGGTGGCATGCTGTGTTCAGACTGCAGTGTTCCCTCTGTGGCAGACAGGAAAAATCTCCTTCCATAAAGCTACAGTGAATGACACTGCTTTTCAGTTCACCCGTTTAAGCACAGCTTACCAATGAGCTCCACAGAGCCAGCCTCAGCCCCATTTTGTTTAAAGAGGAAACTTTGACTCTAAAAAGGAAACAGACTTACATCCATGCTTGCATGTAAATTAGACAAGCATGACCTCTAGTTTTTGGTGAAATGATAAAAGGAATTTAATTCAAATCTAAAAAAAAAACAATCCAGGAGCAATGCCATGCCTATTCAGAGCAGTATAACGGTGTCTTAATGGAGCAGGTTTTAATAGAGCTAGTTCAGACCGGGAAGTTGGAGTAATTAAAATTAAACAGACCTTATACTGGAGGAGACCAATGGTCTTATTTCTATATTCTTTCAAAAGATTGTATTTGTGGACTCCAGGATCTGCTGTCATGTCTAATGCTATTAACATATATCTATATATAATGCTTTTGCATTATTTACCACTCCATTACAGGCCATTTATTGGACAGTGCTATCTTGCTAATTAAGTGTCCATCTCATCTCTACTTGTTTACACCATGAAACAGCTCAGACTCTTACTTACTTTCCTTCTATCCCCATCTTTTCTGTTGTCCTTGACAGAAATCAGTCAGTTTTTTTTGGACTCTCTGTGAAAAAGCAGAACTGAGCTCTATAATGTATCAAAAAACAAGTCTATGACATAACACCAGATTCTTTTCACATGTAGCAATGTTTGCATGTGGGTCTGTGTAGTGACCAGATTATCAGATGTGAGCTGGTGGTTAAAGGGTAATGCATCGCCGAGGGACAACTGCGCGCCTGCGCACGCGTGTGTTTGTGGACATATGCTTTAATTTGCCCAGAGGGAATCTAATGACTTGTCTGGGGAGTAGGAATGTGTCATGGGTTTGTCAGTCAGATTGCTGGTAAACAAGCTTTACCAATACACGCCACAGTGTTGTCTTCCAATGGTTTTGCTCTAAACTGAACAAAGCATGAAGGATTTAATGTAATTTGTCATCTCATGAGTGCGTGTGTGGAGGCATGAGCAGTAGTCCAAATATACTTGCTGTCAACACAACCTTTGCCTCGCCTTCCTCACCTTCATTACGACATGTTCCCACCCCAACACTTGTCACATACCTTGAAAAACCTTTACATATACCCTGAGGAATCAATATCTTTAAAGCCTCCAGAGACTGTGAAGAAGCATTTGGTGAACACAGCTAATAAACAAATGCTGACATTCACCGTGTTTTGGAATGGATAATCTGCATTTAGTTTGTTGAAGGTGAGGCTGCTCAGCTCACATTCTCATAACAGACACTGCAGAGTGCCACAGTTACTGAAAAACAACATTTAAGCAGTGTGATTTGTGGCACTGACATAATGGTTCACAAACAAAAAAAACAAACTGTCAATCTGCTATAAATTTTATGTATTCTGTTATTTTGTGCAGAACTGCAGGAGCATCAGATCCTCATGTGACTCTTCCAAACCGCACTGAAAGCAATGTCAGTGAAATCTTTTAAATGGGTTAGCTGCTTATTAAAGGCAGGTCTCATTTCAGGTTTTACCAAATGTTGTAAATCCCTCCAAAGCACAGAAGAATATTCTTACTGCTCTGCTGCCTGAAATAAGTCACAGTACTCGCATATAATAATGTCAACTAGAATTGTATCCTGCATGTGAACGATTTGGGTGTTATACTGCAGTACTGCCAGTAAAAAAAACAACTTTACAATTAACAGCAGCAGTAGTTAACGCCATAGTGACCAATTACAGTAGGTAATGAAACCATGATTCTCCAGAAAGTCACACTTGAGATGAAATATTCCAATTTTTATCTTGTTTACACGTAAAATATCCATCCAGCGTGCAGTGTTCACTATTTAAATACCCTATTTTCATCTTGTTTTTCTTTCAAATCATCTCAAGGAACACACACAACTACAAAGCATCCGACTGTGACAAATACAGAGCAAATATAACGGACAAATGGAGAGAGATCACAAGCCACCCAACCAAGAGCTGAAGCAATAAGGAACATGACTGCACTGTGCCAAATCCTCAACAAAGCCAGACAAGAAACAGCAACTCAAAATTCCCCCATAGTTCCGTCACAATCAAATCACTTCTCATGCAAGCTTTATTCAAGATAAAGAGTCATGGAACAAATTATCCTAAATAAATAAATCTCATCGTCCTGTAACGGTGGTAAAATATTTGAAAAAACGTGTTTACCTCACATCCGAACAAGAGGAAACTGAGAGCAACCACAGACAGGCTGTCTGAACACATCCATTGGAAGCTGGAGAAGAGCAGCCTGACAATATATTCTGACACTGAAAAAGTGTTAAAAGCAATATAACAAAAAAGGAGTTAGACACAAACAGAGAGCAGAGTCTGTGGAAACGGGGCCTTACTTTGGTTGGAGGGATATGAATGCATGAACAGAGTAGAAGCTATTATTATTGTTTACACACACACACACACACACACACACACACACACACACACACACACGTGAGAGAGAAATACACACACAAACAATTATAAGCGATAAGAAAGTGAGTCTAGGCTTCCAGACTTGCTAATCACAGATACACATAATAGATGGCCAACGGCAGGTTGATAATTTTAGTCGTAAAAATGTGTTCCTCATGACCTTATGGCAAAAACTAAGCAGAATCCCTTCAGTATGCTCCCTCTAAGGAAAAAGTATGGGTCTCATGTGCTACATGCTACAGGCAAAAGGTCTCAGCAGAAGCAACTAAAGAAGCACCCGAGGGACACTTGGACATTGAGGTGGTTTAATTTGAGATTTGCACTTGAGTAGTCCAAGCACCCCTCTGCTGTGACATGAAGCGTGGTAATATCCCTGTAGGGTGCAAGCACAACCTGGTTAAATGATGTTTGTAAAGAAGCCAGTTCTGCAGTCAGCACAAAAAGAGCAAGAAGCAGCATAACATTCACTACGAATATGCCCTAAATGACCACATTACAATCATGGAACAAAATGCTAACCTCAGATAAAACTCTTCCTAAAACCTTCCTGCGTCTGACACTCTTCAAACACACACCGTCCCCACATCATGTCGTCAACAGAAAACACAGCGGTACATACACATCATAATGACGCACTGAAATGTATCAACAGTCTTTCCTGCAGAGAGAAGCACAATTGACCACTGACAGCCAGGAAGCTAGACACACACACACACACACACACACACACACACACACACATACACACACATACACAAAATGAGCCCAACAGTGGCACTAAGCTAAGACAAATGCCTGTCACTTTCAAACAACATCTATGTTAGTGTTGAAGATATAACCACAGACACCACAGTTAAGCATTATTACGAAAATTACCTTCATCACATACACAGCATGCTATAGAGTTCGTTCTTTCTTCTTCTTCTGCAACCTTAAAATACAGACTGACAGACATTAGGTCACCATCTATACCTCCCAGAAAAAGATATGCATGTGTTTCATGTTTGTTATGTTAGAGCTTGACAACATTAACAGGCCATTTTTATTTAAGTTGTTCTTGCATACTCTCTACGTTTCCCTCTGCATTTTGTTCTAGAATTGCCTCCCTGTCCTTTTGCTCTGCTCATCTTAAAAATCTTGTGTGCTGTTGCCGTACCGTCCTTCCTCTGTCATTCCCTGTGCTGTGTTATTCCTTTTTCATTCTCCCCCTTGCTCTTTCCTGGCATTAGTTGCTCGGCAACATCAAGTGGTATTTGGTGGTACCGAAAAATAGTGGGAAAGAAACAGCACATTCAGTGGGAGGGGGTTCTTTGTCATTTTGCAGAGCTCATGGGTCTGAAAAGCACTTGCATCTTTGAGTGGACCTCCACTAAGGCTGTCATTCACTGATTAAACAGTTCTGCTATTCGTGATCTTAAAATTACCCCACATTTGAAATGGTACTAGTTAGTGGTACCCTATGGAGTATTTGATCATGTGTGGCAGTGTAGAGTTGATTTTTTGATGGTTAGTTGTCTGCATTTTCATTCTATTGTGCAAGGACTCACAGACACACAGCATGAGTGATGCACATTTCTGAAGACTGCTGACGTCAGTGTGAAGAGCTGGTGGCAGCAATTTACTGTAAAAGATTGTATAGCATCATGAAGAAGAGGAGGAAGATCATGAGAGGAGGAAGAAGACTGCAGGCTGGCATCACCAAAACATTTGAAAACATTCAAAAGAGCTTTTAAAAGCTTAAAAAACATACACACCTAAACAGGACTTGTCACTTGTGTCCAGCTAGACCTGCTCAGGTTGAAGGCTGGCAGAGACATGTTGCCAGACTTAGTATACTAATGAGACTGGGTGCGCTCCAAAACCTGGTCAGTGCATTGCAGCTTTGTGCCGGCTAGGTGTGGTTTCCAGTGACACATGCTGTGTCTGCCAACATTGATTGTCCGCCTTGTTGCTGCATTCCCGTCATGTGGAATGATGGGAAATATTCCCCTGTTTACAACGTGTGAGCATTCATGTTATCACACAATTCAGGATGGCAGCTGGGAGTCTTCCTTTGCCACTGCAGATTCCAGCTGTATTCATCGACAAAACGCAACAGACAGGCACAAACATTTGCTACCTTTCTTTCTTTTCTTTCTGAAAAAAAAACCCTATTAATGGCTACTATACAGAAGTGTGATTTGGACAACGTGTAATAACAAAGTCATTGCATTTAATTACCTTCAACAACGGCCTCTGGCAGCAAAGCTGTGCCTTTAAGCACCAAGTCAGATTCATCAGAGCTTCTAGTTATGTTGATATGAACGTTATCTAAAAGTGAGAAACTGGTAATTATGATGCAGCATGTAAAAAAAATACCACGTCTCCCAGGACTGTTTACTAACCTGACTAATAAACACGTATTACACATTGAGCCTGCTGCTTTTAGATTAACATCTGATAAAGACTCAACAGCATAACCTGCCCCTTCAAATATATGATGCAATGACGCTAGCAGGACTGTCAGGGAGATGTGCACTGTGTACATGACCACACAGGCCTGAAACAAAAAGATGGGATCAGTTGAAATAATCAAAATCACCTTTGTGGGTTTACAGTGTAAACCCTCATATAACTTTTTTCAAGGAAGACTGTTTTACATGGGAGGGAAAACCCTGGTGTAAATCGCGCCACGAATGACATCTGAGTTTCATTTAGTTGCATTGGTTTCAGGGTTTTTATAGTTTGCATGCTGATGACAGTGAGCCATTCATTTTATCATTTAATCTGTGCTGTCCCTGTTGTGATATGCAACTTTACAGAGGTGAGAGTATGGTTATCATTTATGACCGCTTTAAGATATAAAACTTTTGACATGGTCTTACTTCTTCAAATGAGATTCAAGAACTTTCAACAACACATACAGTAGATCTCAGTATGCGCAGCTAATTACAATGTACAGAGCACCAATTAGCTCGTGTATAATTGCCTCTTGAATGCTGGAAGTTGAGTGGCCTCTGGAGTATGACTCTTCCTTTGTTTGAATCAAATTTAGATCTCTATTTATCCTCCACAATAAAATATGCTTTTGCTTATTAAAGAGATTTGATCTAATAAAGTCCTAGTTGTGATCTTGACAGGGAAGTTTAATGCATCCTCCCTTTGCAAGACTTTGCTATTTTAGCCAAAAGGTTAGAGCAATTAAGTGAAAACTAAAAAAGCCTTTCTCCTTTCTACTTAAAGCGGTAATGAATTTCTGTGTATCTCTGAGAGGAAATGCAGGATCCTCCCTCTGGATTTCCTACATATAAAGATCTGTTTCCACATTACAATGCACATAAATTGCTGCCAGTAAAGAGGATCTGTACATGTGAAAACATATACATTGCACCAAGTATACACTTAACTGAGATGATGCATAATTCAATTGCAGTTAATGCTCTAATTATTATTAATCAGTTAATGACTTCCTGTAGTTTATATTGTGGAGTCATATTGTTACTACTAAAAGTGCATGGCTGGGGCGTCGTGTGGCGTAGTGGTCTAAGCAGGCGCCCCATGTGTAGAGGCTGCAGTCCTCGCTGCAGTTGGCCCCGGTTTGAGTCCGACATGGGACAGCCTTTGCTGCATGGCACTCCCCTTCTCTCTGCCTCCCCATTTCCTGTCTCTCTGTACTATCCTGTACAATAAAAGCCCCCCCAAAAAATGCATGGCTAACCAGTATAAGAACGATAACTGTGTCTCATAAGTGAAGTTTAATAAATACAAGTGAAGCCTTCTAACGTCGGGCTCTCTGTTTGTGTAAGGTACACTCAACCAGCCAACCTGTGCTAAACCCGCCAATGACTATCGATCTGACATAAACAGGAGACATGAGGCACCTCCAAACTGACTATTCCTCCCACACAAACCAATGTAACAGTATGCCTGTTTTTCATTTTCTTCTCTTATGTCCATTTGTGAGAGAGGACAGTGTAGCAACATGATTTTTATTCCAAAGCTGTGGTCCACTGAACATTGGTGAGTTTTGTGTCTTGCGGCCTCATTTATCCTGGTATCTTTTGTAGCTATTGTACTGTTTGTGTCACGGCTGAAGCCAGGAGCACAGCGAAAGGACCCAAATGCAGACTCACAAGCAGATTCAGTGAAGATACTTGAATAACATAAAGATGGCTTACAGGCGGATGAGGTGAAATGGAAAACAAGAAGGGGCAACTGGTACAAGTACAGGTTGAGGATTCAGACAGAAACTCATATGAACTGAAAGAGATGAGCTCACAAAGAAGAAAAGAAGGGAACTGATACATGTAGTCTAAGGTAGATTACAGAATGTGGTGAAGGTCAGAAGAGCTCAAGGTACTGCGGGGATGATGATCAGTGAAAACAGGTGTCAGGATGGAGGGGGCAAGCAGGTGAGTGGGAGATGAGAGCAGAAACATGGAGATGGGCAATGTGAACACGGGCTGGGGCCAAGGGGAACTGAGGGGCAGTCTGTGACCATATACTTATTATTTAGTACACTGAACTGAAACTGTAATTTTAACTGTTATTGTTTTCATTTCTGTTTCTCTTTTTTGTTGAGATCTCCTCATAAGCCCTTTTGGGTTTTCTAATCTCACCAACACGATCCCTGTTAAGTATTGTGTCTTTTTAATACTTGTGCAAGTAAATAAACTAAAACCAATTTACATGTGCAGTGTGTAGAGCTCGGTATATAGATCTAGCTACATGTAATGCAGTCCAGGAGCCCTGCAGTATACCATTACGAAGCTTGTCTGTCTATACAATTCAGCCTCAACAGCAGATACAGCCTCCAAAGTACCAAAGAGCTGAATCAACACCCATGTGACACCATTACTTCTTTCAGGGAACTAAGCACTGCCTGACGGTTTGGAACAGAGAAGAACCGCAGGGTTTAAGGTGAGAAAAGGAACAAGAAACAAATACTGAAACCTGTACAACACTTGAGTTAAACAAGTGTAGACTCTGCGCCTGGCCCTGGGAATCTGCTCTCCAGTCTTCCATGCCAACCAGGAATGTTAAGTCTAATATTACGGTGTAGAGAAGAACACCCTGACTACTTATGATGACGAGGGTGAATTATTCTGCTGATTTTCCTGCTGACTGCTCATCAGTGGAGCTGCATGATTCATGATGGACTGAAAGCTTGCAGCAAATGTTAGAGTCTTTCTTCGGGCTTCTCTTCTCCCCTCAGGTCACTTATCTCTCCATGACACTGTAATGTCCTCTGTTTGAAATGAAATACTGTACGCTGCAGAGGTGTGTGGAGTAAGTAAGTAATCTGACTACCTGCTTGCATGAGTGAGAAGACTTGTGGGAAATGTTAGCTTGCCCATGCTGAACCACAGATGAATCATAGTCCTATGGTTGAGCCAAAGTAAACTCACAGGCCACAATTAATGGTCCAGTACTGGCTCAAACACCAATATATATCAGGCATCCAATCCTCAACTCCCATACAAACCATAGCCCTAGGCATTTTCAGAGACACCCGAATCCAGTGAAGCCAGTGAGAAGCTCAACCGCTTCTCATCCACAACATGTCTCATTTACTTGTTTGTACTATCACCAGCACTCCTGTGCTCTCCACCTGCACAAGAAGGAGCCGTAGCATTAAGAAACCATCAAATACCAAATAAGCAGTGGGGAAGTTCACAGTACAAACACCTGAACTTTTAATCAAAAGCTGGATGCAACACATTGAGGCCCACTCTCTGGGGATTGGTCAAAGTCCTTGAGGGAAAACAGGAAATTATTAACCAAAAAGAAGAAGATAGAAAGAGTCTACAACAGCAGAATAACAGCAGTATACAACAGTATAGTATATTCCAGTGACTCCTGGAATATACTGATTATCTCAGAGCCTGTTATTCAAGGATGGATGTTTCCATTAAGACTCAAGCTATTTTTTAAGGTTACTGATATTTATGAAAACCGCCTTCACCTTCATATGGAGATGAGACTCATAACAGTTGAGAATAAGGTCAATGGTGAACAATTAATTGCTATTAACAGCTGCTCTTCATGTTAAAACTGCCAAATATTCTGCTCTAATGATAATTTGCTTAATATTTGTTCTGACTCTGTTGTATTGCGGTTTGACAGAAAAAAAGTAATGAATTTGAATTTTTTGAGTCCATGCTTGCATAATATATTGTATTTGTCAGTCTTTAATCTGTGGAGCAATAGTAACAGCAATCATAGTTATATTTCTAATTTATAGGCCTACTCGTTTCCCAGCTTTCATGAGCTCCATGTTAATTCTTGCCCAGGAGGAAAAGACTTTCTGAAATTCTGAAGATGAAATTAAGTAAAACATACAAAAGTATCCATGGGTTCATGTAGTAGGCCATTCATTGCTGGAACCCCATTGCTAAGTGTAGGCTAACAAGAGCAGTGTCCTTGCCCTTCAGTAACCCCTGTCCTTCTCCTGGATGTTCTCTCTTCTGTGATGTTCGGAGTGAAACATACTTTTCAAAAATATTAACAACACAGTATGAATTTAAACTCTGCTTTATTTGTATGTAAGTGATGCTGCTGTATAAGGTTGTTAGACTATATTATTATAAAATAAGATCATCTGACAGTAGGCTAATTCTTTATTTCTGGTGAGGATGCACACTTTTTTATCTGGATGTGAAGTCTGTCTTTTAGCACAGTATCATGTATTTAGCCATCCAGCGCATACTTAAGACCATATTTAAGTCCTATTTTATGAGGAAGCTGGAAATAGTAAAACAACAAACACAAGTTTTTTCAACCAACTCATGAAGCTAATGCTAACTTAAGTAGCTAGCTAACTGCAACTGTTAAAGTCTGCTACATTTCATTTCAACATCAACAGTCACTGGCAGAAAATGAGAAACCTGCTTTTGTCTACCTCTGTCTGAAATGAGTCACCCATTGTCTGAGTGGTAAATCTGCTACAGGTATTATTGTAAACTGTGCTGTGCGAGGATGGAAACAGACAGGCGTAGCAACAGTAACTAATGGCGGTTTGGATTAGCAAACAGTCAGTTGCATTTCGAATGCTGCAGAGGAAAAACACTGAATGAAATCCTCAAAGAGATAAAATAAATTGTGTTTTGTGTGTGTAGTCAGGGTCTGGTGGTACCATGCCCTGCCCTTCAATGGAGCTTTATACAGGATACTGACTCATCATCTTCCCTGTGCCACCCCCCTACCCTCCTACCCCCTACCCCCCAGTCCTGGCATGCATACAATGTTAGCTCTGGAGGATAGAGCATGTTAGAGCATGCATATTATCATATTATCTAAAGCCTTCCAGCACACACACTTTTTTCAAAATATGTGTATGTGTGATTAAGGTGAGGGTCAGTTTAGTCCTCTTGAACAAACTGAGGACAGAAGCGCTATAACCAGGCCACACAGATGAAAGCTACAATTAACCCTGAAGTGTGTCATTAAAATGTCACCTCGACTAGCTCGTGGTCAAATGCTCAAGAATGATCAATTCAGCTCTACCCCATCCCTTAGTGTTTTCATTTCCAGCTTTACTATATATACACACACATATATACTGTACACACACACTCACACACACACACACACACACACACACACCCACACACACACACACACATATATATATATATACTGTATATTCATAAATGGGGGAAGTGATGAGTGTTTAAATGAATGACGTGAATAAGCTCAATGCCTTCACTATTTAATTTTGAATGGATATAAAATGCAAAGAGATTCTCCTAGCACTCGAAGACAGGAACAACATTTTTTTCCATATTCTTGGATATTGATGTCCACTAAACTAAAGGCTGTGTTTGTTTCTCGTCAAGTCGCTTTATGTCCTCGATAAATTACTTGCTTTGTGAAAAATTGACGCTGAGTGTGGATAACAGATTAGATTACACCATGTCATTTGGTTGTGCATTGTGGGCATTGCAAATCAGAAAAACAAGCTCATAGTCTCAGAGGAGCTGTTTCTGTGGTACTATCACAAACTTACACAGTATAGTAACTCATAAGGGACGACAGCAGGTGCCTAAACTTATACATTTGAATACATATATACATCAAGACATAATGTACAATCAGGCAGCATGGGTTACAGACCATGCTGGGCTGCTTAGGAGGGCTTTTTCAATTCAAAGGATTAGACCACTGATGTGTGACATCATCAATTTTCAGCTCAAATAAGGGATTTAGCTCAAATAAGTTTTCCATTGCCTGGTCAAACAGAGGTACATAACAACTGCCTCTGACTATGTCAGCTCTGACTTCTGGCTGAATTTATGGATTTAACATGGATTTTTGTAGTAAGTCAGATGAATGTGAGCTCATTTTGAAGCTGCAGAGTGAAGCTGCAATGTAATAATATTGTATTGATTATGTTATTACTTCAGAATTTGATGCTAAGGTCACCTGTTCTGCAGACCAATGCAATTTCGATGACGGAATAAAAAAATAAAAATTGGAACTAGAAATGCTAATCATCGTCAACACTGGTGAAAAATAAAAAGGGTCTGGATATAACAACAGCACTTTGTTCTGGTATAGTTTATTTGCAAATGAAAATGCCAGTCTTTCAGGTAAAATATTTTCCCTTTCTGAATTTGACAGGACTTCAAACGGCCGTGATGTGAATAAGGCAGTAGAGGAGATGTGGGCTAAATATCAAATCCATCAGAGGCGGGTCGATAGGTGTGACCTTGTATAGAACATTCTCCCTAACTTGTCTCGGAGGGGACAAATTTCTCATAACTGTGACAACTGAGGAGAAGGGATGTATTCCTCTTAGATGATTGTTATGGGTATCTGTATAGCCATCTGATTCATGTTCATGTCTATTTCATTTTTGGCCAAGGTAATAGCAGATACATGAAAGGTCTCATTAGCACTGCAAATAAAAGAATCCCTCAGGCTTCGAAGTGATGTAATGTGAATGTAAATAACATGTTAAGAAGCATGCTATAAACAGTGATGTGACGTGATTGTGCTTTAGATTCTTAAGATGGAAAACTGTGATTTTAAAATGAAAATCCAAACCAACCAAAATTTGTTTTCACTGCTCATAAACTATTTACTCATTAAATCCTGGCGTTATCTTGCCTAACACTGTGAAACAAAAACTCAGAGAGCAAAATAAAAAGAGAGAAATGGAATATCAACACATACACACACACATACAGTGGTAATTGCCCAACCGCCTATCCACGGCATTTCCAGAGAATTAATAATTCACAGAATCAATTGTGCAGCTGGTCACACAGAGACATGCAGGCTGTGCTTCAAAGTCCATAACAACCTTTACACAATATGCTTTCGCTTATAAAACACCCACACTGCTCAGGTGCCAGTTTAACCAAAGCAGGATTATTAAATTATTATTCAGAGTTGTTTTAGTAAAATACAGCTATCCTCCATTGCGACATTTGTTTCACTTAATCCTTATTCCGACATTATTAATTAAATATTAACATAGAGATCTATTGCCTCCTTGTGCTGCCCATTCCTCTTTCTCTGCTTCTATTTCCCCAAGATCTGTTCTTACCCTTTCAAGGAAAGAAAAGGCTTTTGAAGAGTCTACCTGTTAAATGTTTTAACAGGTGCTGCCTGGATCTACTCTGTGCTGTCTTCCCGCCCTGTGAGATTTGCCTCCCTTGTCCTTGGCTGGTAAACACAATCTTAACGCTTGTCCCTTACCTTCTATTTAAGAGCACAGCGGCTCACCAGCTCCCAGGCAGATGCACTATAGGATTTATTGGTAGGGAGGTCAGAGAGCCTGTTGTCCTGTTCAGGATTCATTGCCATGCACAGCTGCAATACCTCATGCACAGGATGGGAGCGTGCAGGGCTCATCTGAACTTATTCAAATGAAAGCATGTCTTTGAAGCATTGCATAGGGTGAGCTTTGTTATGGGTCCCAGTGGATCTGCTGTTGACAATCTCTCAGGTTTTCTAAAGAGGGGAGCCTTGGCATGTGCCTTAGGGCTTGTTCACAATCACTTGGCCTGCCTCTCTGATCACTCCCTCCGCTTCTTTATCTCCACTTTTAAATGTGGCCTTGAAGTCCACTTGGGGATTTTGAAAGGCAAACATAGAACAAAAATGTATACACTAGGTACCGGTTCAGACATAATACAAGGTTGTCATTTTGTCCACTGAATCATTCAGAGCAGTCTAAGGTTTTTCTCCAAGGATGTTCTGAGAGTGACTGATGCTTGGAGTCCACTCTGGTTGCTGCACTGGATTAAAAAAACTCTTACACAATCTATCATATGACTACCACTGCAGGCACTTCATGGTGTACTGTAGGAAGAGATTACAACATCTATCAACATTCAGGAAGCCATAATTGTCGAAGTACAATAAGTATGCAAAAGGCACTTAGATGAGCAGATCAATACCACTCTCCTGTCTCTACGCTAAATCTAAGCTACAGGCAGGAGATGTTATCTTAGCCTAGCACAAAGCCTGAGTCTGCCTGCAGGTAACAAAATTCACCGACCAGTGTTTCTATAATCAGCACATTGTATTCCATTTGCTTAAATTGTACAAAAACCTCAATGTAAAAATGACAGCAGAGACTCCAAGAATTCAGCGTACCCAGCTAATAAACTGCCTGTCACATAAAGCTGCTGACAGCAGCTGGTAAACTAAGCTTAGCACAGAGACTGAAATCAGGGGGCAACAGATTTCACAGATGAAACAAAGGAGATACAACAGGTTGATTAGTGAGCTTTCGACATGCTGGAAGGTAATTTTGATCAAATTCTGGACAGTCTGGCTCGTTGTTTGCAGTTTTTACGCTCCCTCACTCTCTCCCGGTTGTAGCTTCATATTTACTGTACAGCTACGAGAGTGGTATCAATCTCCTCACCCAACACTCAGCCAGAAAGATAGCTAGAATAAATGTGTTTCCCATAATGTCAAACTCTTCCTTAAATGGCTGTACTTCTGGCCCTAGAGCCATTTTAAGAAGCAGAATGTCTGAACTAAAAGTCACAAAGAACCAGAGTTAACAGGAAATCCAGTCAGATCTCAAAGATCATGTACTCCATCTGAAAGGACATCAAAAAGACTACACCACATTAAACTATGAAAAAATGTCGGCATCAGCAGTATGTGTTGCACATTCACATTTAACAGCAATTTGTCAAAATCATTAGTCCTTTGTCCTTAAGGTACAGGGCTGATCCTGGGGCTAGTCCTGCCCAAAATTAATAACCCAGTATTTTGTACTGGTATTTTTGAGTTTAATACAAATCAAGTTTATCCTGGTACGTTCTGCCTCCAGGAAACCGCCAGAGGCTGCCCTCTAAAGTCTGACATTGATAAAAGCTCTGCACCTACTCCTGACTATACTCAGCTTTTATATGTCACCAAACAGACTCTCAGACGTATAAATGAATCATTACAACCTTAAATAATAGAATACTGTGTGAGAAATTTCACTTTAAGCAGCACAGGTGGTTACTGACCCCTCAGGGCTTACCGTAGCTGTGTGCGCTTGCTGCTGAGACTGTTTACTCCTACAAACCCATTTAAACCCATATACTATATGACTGGAGTCAACTCAGCTGGACTTGGACTTACTGCCAATACCAGTTGTCATACAAACTTGCTGCCATCCACACTTCCTGTACATGAGGACATTTTTGGTTAAACTACACAAATTTAAATGTCTGTTAGTGTTAATAACTGTTGTTATGTTGTGTAAATACTTTTACTGTTTCAAGATTATCTTTTGTTTCTGCTAATGTCACGAAGCAACATACACAGGGGTTGGTAGGTATTTTTTTATTCAACATAAAAATAATACAAAGTATCAACAAAATTATCACAGTGAGTTCAGTAAAAACACTGTAATTTCATAAGTTATCAGCTGTATGCAGCCTGCGGCTTCATATTTTGTGAAAATAATGAAGCATATTGTTTAATTTCCACCTGATACTGGCATATTGTGTTAGTGTGTTAGTGTGTGCACTCTTGTGGTCTGAATGGTGAGCACAAACCAGTACTGATAATACTTGATACATTTAGATGTCCTAACCCATATGCAGAGGTCATATAGCACTTGAAAATCCAAGCATTGTAAATAAGCAGGCTGCTTGTATTAATGCCAACGAAAAGTAATGCCCACGTAATTCATGAGCCAGGAGGCTGTGATCACGTGACCTATGCGCTTGCAGATTGTTTTTTCTGTTCTTCTGATTTCTTTTATATTCTCAGTGCAAAATGCAATATTTTATGATAGTTTTGGCGTTAGGGTTGCTGCAGGCGCACTAATCGCTCATGTTTCTGTAAGATATGACCCTGAGAGCTCAACACACTGCAACTTTTTTTTTTAATTATTTTTTTGGGCTTTTTATACCTTTATACCTTTTACAGTAGAGAGAGACAGGAAATGGGGAGGAAGAGAGAGGGGGAATGACATGCAGCAAAGGGCTGTCCGATGCGGGACTCGAACCGGGGCCAACTACAGCGAGGACCTCAGCCTCTGCATATGGGACGGATGCTCAACCAACTTCACCACTCGACACCCCATCACGCTCCAACTTAAGAAAACACATGCAAATACACACAACACAACCAAATAAACACTGCAAGTATAGCACAGTTATATACATCCATGAAAGTGTGTCCCAGCCGGATTCATCACTTTTTCGTGTCCCCTGGAAACACTTCGGTTATGTTGTGAACATTTGCAGCATGTGTTGTCAAAGTGAAGAAGCTATTTTCTGAATTTGCTTGTGTTTTGATGCAGTGCGTAGAGCTCTCAGGGCCACCATAGATATCAAATGAATATGTTGAAATGAGTGACATGTACCACATGTGTAACTTGTATTGTAGTTATCCAGCATAGACACAATACCAACACTACAAAGGCAATTGATTTGTAATGAAATTAATGGGCAAACAGAAGTCTTCACAGTTAATTCACAAAGGTGGCAGTGAATAACATGCAACACACTTTTTTTATATTGTATATATTATAGATTCATTGTGTTAAGCTGAAACTTTGTGCTGTTTAAAAGATTTTTTTTCCATTTAAAACAAAAGCTCACCATATTACAAATCAGATGGCTGATTCACCAAGAGGGAAATTGTTTTAGCAAAAATTCACATCACCTTAAATCCTTGACAATCCCAAATACCTTTGTGTTTGACAGACCTTTATTCACTGTTTTGCTGCTGATGCCCTCACGATGTGATAAGAATATTCAGACGACAAAAGCAGTGTTATTGACTCGTACCTCCCCTTTCCTTCTTCTCTCAGCAGGAGTTTTTAACTTGTTTGGAATATTTTCAAAGTGTATAAATAACTGCAAAGGCTGTTTTTCATTTGCTTGAATAGATCCAGGCTCTATCATGACTCTGAACTGAAGGCCTTGACAGAATCGGAATATCAAATATTCTGTACAGTCCCACAGCAGATATGTGGCAGTGACATATACACATGTAATTGTCAGTTGTTATGAAAGTAATTTCATCTCTCTGGCTCCCTACAGTTGCTGATCAGCCCCTTCATCTCCTCTACAGAGAATACATCAGGCTGCTGGGGTTGCTAATTAACCGAATTACAGAAATAGCTTACAGCATATTACAACCACACACAGTTTGCTAAGTATGGATGTGATGGTGACAGAGAAGTTGGAGGTCACGGAGCAAGATCATTCACTCAACTGCGGTGAGTAGATTTCCCAGGCTCCCTTCTGAAGACTGTGTGGAGCTGAGCCTCAGGATCATGCTTTAAAATGATTTCCACTCACTCACACACGCACTCACTCACTCATTCACTCTTAGTGCTGACCAAACACTCTGCTCGCATGTTTAATGCACTGCTTTGGCTAGGATAGTGAAAATGAAGTGTACAGCTGATGTGCCATCTGTCATGCAGAGATACCTCCCTCTGCATATGATCTGCAGCAAAAGGTGAAGAGGAATCAATCTTTAAAGTATATGGATGATATGAGAGTTGGTACAGGGAGAGGCAAACTGAGCACCAATGCATTTGTGTGGGATTTTATTTAGCTTTATGTGTTTTGAAGATTGAGGAAAGGGAGGTCATTGAGTTGTATAACATTGTTCCTGAAGTTATCTTAGATTACAGCTGGGGAGCCACCACTCAACTGGTTTGCCTCATACGAATCAGAGGAGCTGCTGTGGCCAATCAGAGCCCACCATTGTGACTGTGACTTATGAAATGTATTCAATTAAAGACCTTTTAACTAAATTGCATTTGCTTGTGGAACATCATGAAGAACATTATTTTTGTTCTACTTGAAAGCAAAATTATGATAATTGAGCAATACAAAACATTTAATTAATTTTTCAATAATATACTTCCCTGGTGTGTCTCGGTAAGCCATCAACCCCCAACACACAGCATGTGTGTATTTGCTGCTGACATTCAGGCTTTCTTTTCAGCCTCTCTTTATCACTAATTGCAAATAGCCAAAATAAACTCTTGAAAAGGTGACATTAGAATATTGAAGGGGTAATATCATCACAGAGAAATACAGTTGAGTCATGGCCATAGTTGGTTGGAGGTGGTAGAATTTTTTTCAGATCACATAGTGATTTCACCACTGCCAGTATAATGAGGCACTACAAATATTAGATCTTAAAAGAAGGGTGACGAATAAAAATGTCTTGCTGCAGATTGAGGATAATTTTTTTCGTTTACCACCAAGAGCAGCCAAACTTTAACATTACACTGATTCTATCCAAAAAAATCATCTCCATACAGTTAAAGGGCTCATAAATGTGAACATTGCAAAACATTGTGAAACTCATATATTTTACACGGGAAATAGTAGGATGTATTTACTGTGCCTAACGAGGTGCCTGCATACATCTACACCCAAGTTGCTAACACCCCCATTCTCATGTAATATTTAGACCTGTATGTTATTTGCTAAAATCACTTTTGAAAAGGTGACTTAAAGTGAGTTTGATTGTTCCTTGCTGTGTCCAAATGGAGGATTGCTGCTCTCGTTTCAGATGAGTATCTCAGCTTCACTTTAAAGCCCACTGTGACTCAGATGTCCCTGTGTGATCCCTGGGGTGCTGCCTAATCTTTTCAAATCCTCTGATCCAGAGGAACTGAGGAGCAATTTGGACCGCCACAAATGGTTTTTCCTTTCTTCTATGTTGAGGCAACAGTATTGAGTATTGCACTTGCAGAATGTCCTTGTAATTATGTACATACTGTACAGTCAGCCAAAATAAACAGCTGCTAGTTACTATCAATGTAACCGAGCTTGATAAGGTCAGTGCAAGAGTCTGAAAACTAAAAATGTATAAACTGCATATAAAAGTAGTAGTTTTAAGTCTTGATTTCCTGACTTCCTGTGTCAAACTGGTCACTGTGATCTGGACAGTAGCCATTAAATGCTATGAAGCTGAGATTTAGGAAAGTGAAGAGAGATGAGTAACCAGCAGGAATCTCTCAGCATGGGATCCCTTTGAAATTTCCTTGTGGCATCTTAAAAAAGTGATATACCTTCTCTTTGTCGCTAACAGGCTGTTGTGACAGTTTTTCTGCATCACTCTTCTAAATGGTACTATTGAGATTTTGTCCATATGTAGTGTTAAATAAGAATGACTTTTTGTTGGTAGTACTCTTTGTCTGTTGTCTTGTCAGTCGTATAGGCTTCTTCTTCTTCTTTTACTTATTCTAAACTAACCAGAAATGTAAAAACAAACACCACTTCCTGTGGGCCAAAGGGTTTTTCCTCAGAAGGACCAACAAAAGTGGAGGCTCTTACAAAGCGGATATACTTTAAATTGCTATTGTGTTTTGTCAATCCGTGATCAAGAATAGCAAAAGTGACACTTATTTATATGATAATGTAGGAGATTATCACTCACAACAACTCATGGAAATTTGATTGCTTCATTTAAATAAAATGTGTGTGTCTTGAATATGTAAAAAAAAAAGATTAAGGATGCAAGTATCTCCTGAGACAAACAGTATTTGTTTAAAGACTCAAAAGCAAGTTGAAAGTAACACGAGTGGAGCTAAATCCTCTGGAGCCTTGAGAAGCATTTTTCTGATTGTTTTCCTTATGTGGGTTTCCACATGAGTATTCTCTTTGGTTGCTTCACCACAAAGACCTCCACCCCAAAGAACGAAAGACATAAAAGAAAATACAAAGCCCATTTCTTTTGCTGCTTCACACAGACTTGTCACTTGTTATTATGTGGATTCCTTTTGCACTCCTCAAGGAGAAAATAAAAGGTTTAGTGGTGGTCAGTCCTTTGAAGTAACACAGGCCATTGCTAACGTTTGTTTCAAGCTGACAAGAATACTGAATACTAATTTGTTTTTTTTTTTTGGAAGGGAGGTTTTTTCCTTAAAATTCATGGACAATTTTCAGAAGATTGCAGTGATGTGGCTGCACAGCTGAGATGGCATTAGAAACACTTTGGACACAGGATACATTCACTTAAGCAACAGAAAGTAACAGTATGATGTTTATTCACTTTCTTGCCAAGAGTTAAATGTTCAGATCAATATACCTAATGTCTGGATGGTAAATATGAAGCTACAGCCAGCAGCTGCTTAGCTTCGCTTAGCTTAGTATAAAAACAGGAAACAGGGGGAAACCCCCTGATAGGTTACATACTGGCATACTAGAACCTCAAAAGCTCACTAATAATATTTTATGTTGTGGTTGTTTAAACCATAGGCTACAATAAGCAATACAATGACAATTAGCTATTTTATGGGGGTTCTACCAGACCTTTTTTTTTGGCTGGGAGCTGTTTCTGTGCAACTAGCAGAGAGGAAGTTATGGTCACAACCAAGAAAACATCTGGTACATAACTACCCTGTAAAAAGGTGAACTGGATTAAACAAACAAGATGTTAAATAGCGAGCTTTAGAGATGCTGGTAAGCAGATTTTTTACATTAGCCATGCTAGCTGTTAGTTAAGATAACCTGTTTCTGGCTGTAACATTATATTTACCAAATAAATATAAGAGGGGTATCAATCTTCTCATCAAAGCCAAAAAAAAAAAAAAATTGTCCACAGTTTTTTAGAACTTACAAATGTGTTGCAGCATCCCTTTTTACTTTGAGTTTTAAGGAAGATAATTAATATTCAGTCCTGTGGTTTTGTATCATTGATTTAACCAAGGTTTGTGTTAATTTATGATTTTATTTAGTGGGATTAGCTCTTTAAGCAGAATCATCTTCCCTCTTCCCAGCCTTTTCTACCAAATCTAACTGTGCAACCATTTGCAATAAATGGTCCTTTCACAAGTGTCTCCGACTGAGACGAACATTAGTGATGGCATCGTCATTTTAATGGACTGAACCCCTAAACCTAAACCAAGAATCAATAAATAGTCCTCTACAAAACCTGTAAAAATGCAAATAGTTGTTTTTAATCATACTCTTAACGAGCAACATGTTAGTCATTGAGCTTTACATGTGCTGCTAGATGGATGATTTTGCCTTTGGATAGAGCCAGGTTAGCTGTTTCCTCAGTTCCAGTCTCTATACTAAACTAAGCTAAAATAACTGGCTGCCAGTTCCGGCTTCGTGGTTACTGTACGTTGTGAGTTGTATTACGTTTGTTTGAAATCACCACAATATGGATGACGAGTTTGAGAACAATCCTCAAATCTATATTCCTGCACTTTGTCTATTCCCCATGAAGCCAACCGATCTCACCTAGCTCTACCGCCACTATTTTAACTCATAATTCAAATTATGATGAGATTATTATGGTAAAATCCATCCTACTGCAGTCAAGTCACCCTTTGTGTATGAGCCTTGATGTTGACATCTGAATAGAAAAAAAAAAACTTATCCAGTATTAATCTGTTTTGTAACCATTTGTCTCTGTGTGCTTTTTGAATAGGTAAATTCATTAGACTCAGATGGTGAAATATGGAAGTCTACAGCTAATCCCTCTCAGATGCACATGAAATAAGCAGCAAATGAAGGAGCAGCTGAACAGGCAGGTAATTTTTTTCATTCTTCCTATTACAAACAAAGGGAGACATTTTATTAATTTATGTCCATTCATGTACTCAGAATGAAAGGAAATTATTGTAAGATGGTACTTTATTGGTTTCAAGAGAGATGGAATTGCACCAGCCCAGAGTCTTAGTCGAATTAACATATCTTTGATTTAAGCATTTGACATGTACAGTAGGTAGATCTACTCCAAAGTCATCTTACACAGACCATTGAGACATTAAGTTCACTGAATCCAGTTTTTAATATTTAAATGAACTATAAAAAGCACATTAAAACATTTTCTCATTTTAGTTACAAAAATGGGTCACCTAAAGGGCTTCTCATTGCATTCACAGAAGGATTTGAACAGTGGATGTCTAACAGTTAATGTATTTCTCTCTTTAAAAAATCCCCACCCAAAATATATAAACTTAATTGCTTAACCAAGGTATATACAGGGCATAACATCCTTGCATCTTAAAGGTTATCAAGAAAGTTTGAGGTATACAACCAAAATAAAAAGCCTGTCAGAAAACAAAACAGAAAAAAACAACAAATAGAATTAAATAAAGGAAAATGAATGCCATGATTTGCTTCCTACTAGCACAGGATCACAACATTAGTGGGAGATGTTGCCGCATACGTGCTGGTGTGATACTTCCAGTTGTTTCACCTATGGTCACAAGGGCAAAACAGCAAATAACCTCAAGCTTTGGACTGTCAATATATACAAAGGGCATACAGTCTAATTTAGCAATGGAGAATTGTTTGAATGCTCACTTTATTTGCTTCGTGACAGTTACACAATATGTGTTGAACAAAAAATACCAGAATTATAAATTTATTTGATTGAATGATGTCTTCAACTTACACTGTATATCTTTGAACCAACACTGAAATTAAAGAGCCAGAAGCAGAATCTGATACACATGCAAGTTTTGAAAGTGGATTCAGAAATAACAGTATTGTACAAAATAATAATTACAGTTTTTTTTTATAATTATCAAAATACACCTTCTTTCTTAGCACCTCTTTATACTTTTGTGTGTTTTGAACAAGCACCATTGTAGTCGTTTTCATACAGCACCTGGAGAATCCAGAGAGGGGGTCTGTGTCCCCTTATGTCGCCTGACCCCCCCCTCTTGGTTACCTCCGATTCACCCTCCTCTGCCACGCGTTCAAATGTCCTTCACCTTTGCTCCGTAACGTGGTTAAGTCATGTGGTTCGAGCCCTACAAGGGCAACAAGTATTTTCCTGGGTTACACGTACATACATGGAAAGACATGTTTGCTACACCATCTCTTATTCAAAACTTGCATGTGGCATAGAAAAGGGTGGGGGGCTAGAAATGGGGTTTGGTGGTACCCAAAACGTCTCAACTTGACTTTCTTTGCTGGCCCCATCAAGTCCTTTTTTTGTTTCTTTTTTTCGTTTTTATTTAGCCAAGGAAGCAGACGGGCCCAACTTCAAACCCAAACTTCTGGTTAGGGTCCCCAAAGTCAGTCAACATGACATCGATGATTGGAACCTGATCGATTTTGGGAGTATTAATCTCCATCACAGTCTTTCCATAGCCCTTCCTCGTCTGCAACAAGAGAGACATTGACATAGAGAGAAAGAGGAACCAATTAGACAAGCAAATCCCAGAAAAACACACACAGTTTGTCACATTTCTCACTGCACAAAACTGTGTGATCACACTGCAAGCAAGCTGATCTTTTAGTCAGCCCCTTCAATAAAAGGAGCCGGGCTGTCATCAGCTGAAATCAGTTATAATCACAGCTTTCCACTCCTGCTTGTTGCACTACTAATGTGATTTCATTTCAGGAGTAATACTTAGCAAGTGCCAAATGGATGAGAAACTAATTATGACTATTCAAAGCTTCCTAAACTTTTATTTCAAACACCACAGGAGCAAATCAGAAACAATGCTTGATTTTTGCTGGAAAATAATCTCCTAATGGTATTTTTTTTTTAATAGCACCCAGTAGGTAGGTTAACCCATCCAAAAAAAAATCTAACTCCAAAGGCAAGTTTGAGAAACTAGCACATTAATTTTCAATGATGCCAGAGACAGACTGAACTCATCCACCCCCTGCTCATTTTGACAGATAGTATCTACGGACAGGGCTTACCGCGCATCCGTCTGAGAGGGCCTTGATGTAAGGGTTATTGTCATAGGACATCTCCTCATCATTGGCGCCCAGGAAGCGCAGCGCCTTGTCGTAGCTGTCGCTGGCGGCATCGTGCCACGCCACAGACTGGTGGCAGCTGTAGGTGAAGTTTTGCCTGGCCGAGGCTGTCAGTAGTCTGAGGAAGGTCATCTGTACCATGTTTATTGAGTTTCCATCTGCGTCAACATAGGAAAGCTGTTGGGGGGAAAAAAGAGAGAGAGAGAGAGAGAGAGAGAGAGAGAGAGAGAGAGAGAGAAAGATGTCAAATGTAAGAGGCAAACATCCACATTTTCACTGAACAGTTGGATTTATTTATTTGTTTGTAAGTGAAAAAATATTAATATATAAATTTGAAAAATATAAAAACACAAGAAATATAAGAAAGAAACTACAACATAAATGTGCAAAAATACAAAGGACCTGTCATACATACTAATACAGCATTTCAAGGACAAAACAACCGTAAAAACATTTTCCACTGCGATAATCAACACTGCTCCGTTATGTATGTTCCTTTCTGACTAACAGCAACAGTAGCAGATGTTTACCAAGAAACTGCTGAAGGGTAGAGTGAGGCCTAGTGGAATGCTAAACTTGTGAGGTATTCTACTCGAATCCTCTCTTTGTTCTTCATATGGAACAGGTGACGAATTGTAATGTTCTCACAATAACTGAAAAAATGCGCCAGTTCAAAAGGATCCAGATTATTTTAACTAAAAGCCAACTTTGTACATGTTAAAAGCTCATCCCTTGGGCTTTGAGATTATCTCTGCTCTGGCTTGGCCTAAAATATGAACACACTCAAACCATTAGGTAGTTCAGGATGTCTTTATGGGGAGCAACTTTGGGTCACTCCTCTACAGTTTCATGGGTGCTGCTGCTATTTGAGTCTATCATCAGCTGCTTGCCATTTTACAAGCATCTTGCAGAGCTCCTGCACAGGTGTATAGGAGAAAGCAGGGAAAATAGGAGGGATGGGGGCGAAACATTTAGTATAACCTTGAGTGAAGGAGGTTCTGCTTTGTGCAGGAAGCTGCAGAATGTGAAAGAAAGAGAAGAATAAAGAAGAGACTTACTATTTTACCACGTTTAAATTCACTGAACCATGACCCAGGAACTTCTTTGGGCCATGAAGATATTCTGACCTGCAGAAAACAAACAAAAGCACACAGCGTCCATCAATGACAGACATTATTATGGACTTTATTTTGTTATGAATCATGCAGCCAACATGAGAAAAGCTTTCTGTGTGAAGCACAGGCTCAAGGGTAACATCAAAGTTTATCATCTGTTTTTTATTTTAATGTCTCTGAAACATCATTTTCACAAACTTCAGAGAGTCAAATCATTTTACACTATTTGCCTTTTGGTGTTTTTTTGTGTTTGCAATAAAGTGAATATCAAATCTGTACAAGTTTAGCCCTGAAGAAAATCAAATGGCTCCCTTTGACAACTTCACCCCAGTGCCTCGCTGACTGTTGATGAGCTGTTTTAACATGACGGCTTAATATTCGATGAGAAATCATGATTAGAAAGAGGCAGTTAGGAATCTTGTGTGTGTGAATCCAGAGTCACTCACTCCGTTGGACTTCTTATCTGGATAGATGCAGGTTTCACCCCCGGCGGTGAAGTTACAGTAGACTTTGAAGGAATCCCCCGAGCAACCTTGGTTTGGATCAATCCAGTATTCGCCTGAGGAGAACCAAACACACTCAAATATCCTGTTCAGATGATGTCTCCATTTCAAAAGTAAGTATGCTTGATTCCTGCACCCTATGTGAAATTCTGCTTAAAAGTTTATTTACTACTTATTTTCATGGTTTACACACTGCTGGATAAACTGTTATTATCACGCCTGAAACAAGCTGTAATTTATGTGCAACAAACTTGAATTCCTACAGAGAAAAGTAAAGACAAACCTAAACCAATCCATGCTGCTGTAAATGTCAACTTTATCTTTATAATTGCTCCACTTTACTCAGTTAAACTGCAAACATTTAGCAAAATAGACAAGAAAGGCAAAAGCTCTACCACTGATGAGTTCAGTTCTTTTTGGGCAGGGCTCTCAATCACAGTGCTTGTTTTTTTTCACTTGAGTATCAGTTTGTCAAAAGAACGTGTGTCTAGAGTGTTTCTCAAACTTTTTCAGACCAAGGACCACTCAACCATTAAAATAAAACTCACAGACCACCTAACTCCCCCGACATCCCCAAATCCAATAGGGCCCACTGCTTCAGTAGTGCTGTGGTGAGCTTGACTGTCACCTGGGACAGAACTTTAATTCACGCGCATGTAGCATTAAAATAATGACACATGTATGAACACTGGCTGGATGTAATCAAACACTCTATGCTTTTCAGTAGTGGTGAGTGCATTACTAGTAAAATTTAACAGTTAGCACTTGCCAGTTGTGCCCGTTTCATTCTGTTTCATTTGATTTTTGTTTATCTGACTCAGTCTCAAGCCACTGGCCCATGATCTTGTCAATTGTCTGTGTTTAATAGTTAATAGGCACATAACTGGTGGAAATTAACACAATCCCAGGGCAGGCCAACCGTTAGCGTCTCCCACATTTCCTTTCAAATGTCACACTGATCATTTTTGATGTAAATCATAAAACATTAACTGTAAACTGGCGTAGCCACATCAGTGGTAGGCAGAGTCGCTAAACAATTGGTTACATTAAAGTCCAATAATACAGCAAAACAACATTAAGATAATGTTTGAATTTACATGAGTTGTCTTCACATTGAAAACAACAGATGTACACTATTCACTAGTAGGCTTTTTGGTCACTTGCAGACACTTTGAGAAACACTAAATTTAAAACATACAGATACAAATTCAGGCTTTGGGAAAGGATGGTCTAGACCAACAACAAAAACTGAAAGAATGGGGAGGCTCTTTAGTGTCCCACTTACAGATCAAGCTCCTCTCCAGTGTCTTTGTGAATTAAACTAAAAAGACAGGTGTGTTTTTATACGACGATCTGTTCCAACATTCCTTCTGAAGTGAAACTCTCCTGCTTAGATTTGACTTACCATCAGGGAACTCTGGGTGGCACAGCTGCAGATCTTTGCACGTTCTGGCCGGGTTGTTCTGTGTGCCCATGGGATACTTCATGCGTTCGATGTCCTGTTTGAGGTTGTTGAGTGAGCCGAAGATGTCCTCCATGCCCTCGCCATAGTCCATGATGGTACCGGCCGCATCTGACTGCATGTCAGCAGAGCGTTTGGTTTTCTTGGGTGACTGGATGGGCAGGGGCTGAATCACCTCACCTGGTGGGCCCTGCATGGTACAATGAGGAATAAAGTTTTAGATTTGATACGAGAGGACTGACTTGACCAAGTTCGTACAGAGCTGCTGTGAGGATCTGAACGCAGGGGAATCAGAGGCAACGGCAGCGGTCTTAAATACTCACAGGAGGACCAGGAGGACCAACTGAACCAGTGTCTCCTTTGGCACCAGCAGGACCCTAGGGACACATGAAGCGAAATATATTATCCAAGCTGGATTTAACATACACACTTGTTAACATAATGGCAATACACCTTTAAAAACACACTGATTCTACTCACACTTGAACCCTTGGATCCCTTGGGACCTTGAGGACCCTGCATTAGATGAGACATAAGCACATCAATTTGGCAAAGTCACTCTATCTGTGGTGCAGAATTTAAATGAATGACTGAATCAGTAAAAGACTTACAGGCAGACCGGGGGGACCTGGGGGACCGAGAGGACCGGCAGATCCGCTGATACCCTGTGATATGAGATGAAAGCAGAAGTCAGATATATATGAAAGAAACACTGAGACAAAAGTATTATATTGAGGCTTTTATAATCAATGAACTGAAAAATCTAGAATATGGTGATGGAGCGTATACATCTGTTCATGAGCTGAATGAAGCTTTCACATGGAATTATGGAGTTTTTTATGAACTGAAATATAAACAAAGTCTCTATTTTAGTCACCAGGAAAAGGCCAAACCCTGCACTTTGAACATAGTCACAATCTCACAGCTTGGTTTTGTCAGGAAATAAAGCCAAATGATAGGGGGACTATTTTTGTAGGCCCTAAAATAGAAATGGTCAACTGAGTGAAAACTTTTTTGAAGCCCTTTTGCTCTGACAAAAGGGGACATTACAGTTTCATTAGGCTTAATCTCCAGATACTTCATCCATGCCATCACTTTAAATCACTGAGCCAGGGCAGGCTGGGGGCCACAGCAGGACAGAATATCATATTCAGTCATTCTGCAATGTTTATTTAAAAATGGATGAAGGCTCACATCAGTCCTTTATCGAGACAGAGGTTCAACCTTCTTTCACTACTGCTTCCTATTTAAGTGGAGGGCTCAGTAGTTAAGAAATAATAATACAATTTTAATGGTGTAGTTCAGAAGGAATCTCTTATCAGTGTTTTCCACAATGCAGCATATGATATTATCACAGTGGTTATCAGTTACACAGAAACTGACCACAGTGGCAGCATGTGGTAAAAAGAAAATCTGTCATGTTCACAATGTTCAGGCTGCTCACTGGACGACTGGGAATATGTGAAGAATAATGGTTGGATATCTGCTGGGTAACAGTGGAAAATTAAAATAAATGAAGCTCTATCCACTCGCAAGGCTCTCCAAATAGATAGATGGAGAGATAAATAAATAAAATAAATAATAATATATTAAAATACATTGGATAATAATAAAAAAGACTCAGGTGGCCTGCAATGCCTTTTTCAAGGGGTTTTAGTCAAAAGCAAATGACTGTAGCTGGACTTGCAGCCACAGTAGAAGGGCAAATGGACTTAAAAATGGCAAGAGGTGGAGGGCCAGTGCGGGAATGGAGTCATCAATCACTTACACCATCGCCCTTGCCACCAGGAGAACCCTGGGGTCCAGGCAAACCTCGGTCTCCCTTCTCTCCTTGCTCACCAGGGGGTCCAATCAGACCGATCAAACCTGGGTGACCCTGCAGGACGAAAACAAATGTTCACACAGAAAGAACAATCAAAGATTACAGCAATGTCCGTTTGTGTTTACGCCAACTTTCAAAGCTACTGCAAGCAAGTCTGACAAGGACAAAACTGCTTTTTTCCACAAAAATAAAATGCACATGGGAATCTATGAAGGTGAAGTTTCATTACAATATAAATCCTCAGGCATCACAATTGAAAGGTCTCTCGTGCAACAGATCAAAACTCACAACACAAAGATAAGGATCCAGATCCGATGATTGGACAGTATTAAATAGAAACATAGACCACACTACATGGGGCTTCTTTTGTGAGCTTTTAAACTGCTCTCTCTCTCTCTCTCTCTCTCTCTCGCTCTCTCTCAAACCATCATGTCAGTATGTGGGAGGCAATTTAGACAGAGTAATGTGTGCTGTCTGAATATCCTGTGCAGTTATATTTCACAGGCAAATTTGACAGCAGCAGTGAAGAAAACATTAGACAGATTAGAGTGATATATCGCATTCTGCTACATATTCAGTACTGTTAAGAGGTTTTCTCTTACAGCAGCTACAGCAAAAACTAATTCTGTTTCCTTAATGTTAACATAAGCCTTTATTGGTATTAATGCTGCTTTCCAATTCTAAAAGACGTGTTGCGTTTTGATCATTTGCAAAGTCGCAGAAGCTGGGAGAAGCCTCAACTTTAGTCTGAACCGAGATCACTGTCCAAAGGTTCCTCTCACTGTTTTCAGGTTTATTTTCCCAGGCTATTTGGAACCTGGGAAATGAAACAGGAAAAAGGGCTAAACTCACCTTTTCACCCTTAGATCCAGGGTCACCTTTCAGACCAGGAAGACCCGGAGGACCCTGAACAACAATAATAGAAGTTAAAAATCAATTTTGCAGAGAAAAGGCAGCCAGTGTGAGGAAAAGAAGCGAGACAGAAATTTTGAAATAGGGAATGAGACAGTAATGACAAACATGAAAGGGACAAGAGAGCAGTATGAAAAAGAGAGAGAGAACGAGAGGTGTGAAAATGAGACGCCACAAAAGGGGAGGCAGAAAAATCATTATATCAGTTATATAAAGAGGAAAGCAGAGACAACACTGCAGAACAGATGAAAACCACACATGTATTACACATGTGACTTATGGGGACAAACTAGATGTTCAATAGCAACTTCATGTCTGTATGTTCAGTGCAATGAGACTGTCGGTCTGGAATAAGTTCAACCTGACTTAACCTACAGACTGGAGAGGGGAAGCAAGGGGAACCTTCTTGCCTTGCTCTGCCAAAAGTGAAGAAATAAACCTTCCAACCAATCCATCTCTAGCTCCCAATAAATACACAGATTGATAGAGATAGATAGAGAGACAGAGAGAGAGAGAGAGAGAGAGCGGTAGAGATAAAGAGAGATTATGCATACTAACCATAGGACCAGGTGGACCGTCTTGTCCTGGGGAGCCTGGCAGTCCTTGTTCACCCTGTAAAAAGCCGTTCAGTTGTAGTGAGCATTACAGCCTGCTGTATTTTCTCTAGCCTGCCATTGATTTTCTGAGCTCAGCACGATGATTAATAGTCCAAACAGGGGGGAAAAGTGTGCTGGAATAAACAATTGAAACTAACCTATAAGCCAAATGGGAGTATTGATTATTCCATGAAGTCCATCATCATGTCTTCGCAGGACTTTTCTATGTGTGTGCACACTGTGGATGTGTGTGTTTTAGTCTAAGCATGCTGATTATATATGTAGAGTATCACAAGGAGAGATCTTTGGTGTAGCTCAGACTTACAACGGGGCCGGGGATTCCACGTAGACCTTCTGGACCGGGTTTTCCTGAAGGTCCCTGGGGCCCAACCGGTCCTGTTTTACCTGCTGGACCCTCTGAACCAGCCTCACCCTGTATGTGGATATACAAGTGATGTGAGAGAATGACCCAGGCTGAAGAATATGACACAAGCCAAGAAGATGGTATTGTAATAATATTAAATATTTATTTTAACAGTGATCTGTAACTTTAAAAGTAAAGTTAACCTAATGTGTAGCACTAATATGTCATGAATATCTTTGATCAAAACTTATCAAATTAAATTAAAAAAAGTAAAAATAAATAAACTTAGAACTCTCCACAGTCATTGATCATCTAATTATTTGTAATGATTGGTAATGGTATAAAATAAAAGATCAGCTATGACTTCTTAAATCTGCAGCACATTTACCTCTAGAGCCTCTGTGCATCTCAGAGTATTTTTATCAGGATTCAGCTGTGGGCTGCTTTTAGCTTTAAATTATGCTGAGACCGTATGCAGCATGTAGACTGGGTGAATGGGGACAAGTAAACAAGAGTCTGAGTTATCAAATGAGGCAAAGTGCGCCTGCTCCTCCCAATGAGATTCACAACAAGAGATGGAGCTACATCCCACTTTGTTTTCACTTCGAGTAAATTAAAAAATTAGTATGGCAACAAGATCAACATGTGGCAGAGGTGACCAGCTGTGACCTGCAATACATCAATATACACACAGCACATGGAAATAAGATATCGAGTTTGAGCTGCAAGGTGTTTACAGATTACAGGCATCCATACATCAACACTCATGTAACCAGTAGAGAGGTATCTTTTTGATTTACATACAGCATGCACCAGCTTATACTAATGGATTTAGAACCTGAGGAAACCAGGAGACTGATGTAAAACAAGCACAGACTAAAGAGAAATTTCATGGAGCTCTGATTCACATGAAAGGAGAAAAGCATGGTAACTCTGAACACCTGAGGGTTAGATAGAAATAGCGTTGACTCCTTTTGTCTGTCTTGAAATTAAGCCACAGCACAATACAAGAAACAAGTGAGTCTTAGTTTTACTGAAAAAGGCTGTGTCCATAAATTTCCATCTAATCTATGGTGGAAATTAAATTACTTTTGCATTTTTGTGCTTTTAATTCAAGAGGGGGGACGATGTGGGTATGGTGAGGGAGGGGAGGACAGCCGAGGGACTTTCTGAGACACTTCTTACTGTGCAAAGGATGAATCGATTTTGTTACCTTAGCGCCCTTCTCTCCTTGCCTGCCCTCTGCACCTGCAGCCCCCGGAGGTCCCTGAGGAGGAAGACAGGACACTGCTTTAGCATTTCAACTCAGCATCAACACACACCAACTATACAACAGGACTGTACAACAGAGTATCATGTGTTCTGCATCAGCTCCAGCAAAAATGTTGCTGGGTCGTCTCTCCGGCATCTTGGCATTTCAGTCTGCTTTAATTACATTTCATTTTGAGCAACTGTCTTGCTTGATAGATACTTGGTGGGCACTGTCTTTGAATGGGGAAGATAATCCATTGTCCTTGAATGTGTACTAATTCAGTTATGTCAAGATCTATTTGAATGACTTGCATGTGCCTTTTTCTACAAACACAATCATGCAGCCACGTAAGGACACACACAGAAAACACACATAACCTTTATCAGACACACCCAGGGTTGGCAGGTCGTCTTTTCTCTCTGGTCAGGATCTTTCTTACAACAATTTCTTTCAACTCCACCTTCAGTCATCTCCCTTCAAAGCTGCTCTTCATCCAAATTCCACTCTGATCTGGCCGACTGCAGCCTGTGTGCTATTGACTGAGAGCCCATAATGTGAGCTCTCCTCCTGTCTTGGAGCTTTCATCTTCTCCTGATGTGTACCTCTCACTGGTGGTGAAGAGGCAGGCTCTTGATCAGCACAACCCGCACAAAGAGCCTTTTCAGTAATGCAATATACACCGGCTAAAGTCAATGTGGGAGATGTTTTCTCCTTGTCAAGATTGCCTTTGTGTTGGCTCTGCAGCATCAGGTGTTCGAGACACAGTTTATGACTGTTCTTGATTGCATTAAATTGCTCCTAGTTACTAAGAAAAGATAAAAGGGTAAAAGAATTAAGGACTGACCTGAACCCATAAAAAAAGAAATTAAAGCTGGATGAGGTTAATGACTTATTCCGTATTTCTTTTTTTCAAGAAGCAAAGGTGAATACATTTCCAAAATTAAGGCCTTATCAAATCATTTGAAACTAAATGTACAGCTACACTAAACTGACTTATTCAGAATCAGGGGCTGAGAAGACACAAAAAAGAGCCAACAGATCCCTAAACAAGCATTCCTAGCTGTGGAATTATGTATTCAGAGGAGCAACCTGTGGCGGATCATCTCAGGTCCTATTTTTTTTCCTCAGCGAGTTGAGAGCCAAGTGTGATAAAATAGCCCTTTTCCTTACCATAATCCCCAGGCCATTTAGGTGCAGCAAATGCTGATACCATGCTAAATACTTAGAATGTAAATTTCATTGGGCACATTAGAAAAGCAATCAGCCCCAGTTTAAAAATGCATGGCGTGTTTTCTTCCCATTGGACTGAGTTCTTGGAGTTTCCCTTTGAAATGCAGTCAGTCACTTGATATTGTGACTTTTCTTTCAAATTCAGGAGAATAGCTGCTCATTTTCATGGGGACTTTGAGCTTCACATCATATTGGAAATATGTTAATGTCCACTGCAAATGTGCATTCAAAAAGCAACTGGCTTTGATATTTCACACAGATACCTCAACCTAATAAAGTGCATAAAGAAGCTCTCCTTACTGGAGAGAGCGAGCATGGACATCAAAGACACATCAGCTTTCAATGTGTTAAAATCTTGATGTTTTATCTTAACTCAGACTTGTAACCTTGAGAAGTTTCACCAAAGCAGAGACCTACTGTGGTTCCTCTAGTAATGGCTGACCATGTGATAATCACATCACATGGCAATCAGCACATTCAAAGACTTAAGCTTCTTATCATCTTATTTCATTATTTTGTTGGTGCACATCCTTCTCTTCTCATAACCTCTCAACAACTTCACCACGTCCATGTTATGCCTTTGTTTTGCTCCAGCTGTCAGTCAACAGCCACAGATCAATAATGTGTCAGACCTGCTACATCTCTCTCCCTCTCTTCCCTCTGTCACATGGACGTGAATGAGGCTCCATTTTTCCAGCTGGTTTGTGGTAAGCCCTTTCAATTTCTCATGATTTTAACATCCCGACGTTCATCTCTGAGTAGGCTTTGAGACGGCTTTTCTTCGCAGGCAGCACAACGCCCTGACCCATTAAATCTCCCACTTCGTTTTTCCCCTCTGTGCTTCTACTGAGGATGAATCTCTCCTGCTTTACTGCCAACAGTGAGTTGTTGAGGAGGGGTTGTTGTGAGGTGAGGTGGGAGACTGGACCACTGGCTAAGGGGCCAGTATGCTATGCCAGCAGACACACATTCTCTGCATCTCACAAGGGCTTGTTGACTCATGGCTTTAGCATGGACAAAAGCTTTGGTCAGCAAGAGATTTCACATCAAAACAGCTCAAAGAATGTGAAATTATGAAATACCAACAAACTGAGACCATCAGACAAGTCAGTCTTGGATTATTGCCAGAAGCACATCAGTGAGGCATACACAGAAATACTGTCATAAAATTTATCTTAATAGCCACAAACTTACTCTCTTGCCAGGTGGTCCAGGTGGGCCAGCTTCTCCTGATGGACCTGGAGGTCCCTGAAAACAAGCAAAGCAACAGTAAATGCCAATAAAAGAGTATAATAGTATAATAGTTTGTATTAAGCAACGAGTAAGAGCTGATATGAATTTTAATGAGATTGCAGCTTGCTTCACTAAATTTCTCATTATGTCTGCCAAAAGGACACTAACACATAGAGCATATTGACATTTAGAGAGTATTCAACCCCTGGAGAGTCCAGAGGAGTTAAGCCAAAACCCACAATTGGATGAGGCGGTGCACTGCCTGAAATGATACACACTGTGCTCCCTGAGACACTTTCATCCAATTATCTCTGAGTTAATTGCAAGCAATCAAAGCTATTTTTTATCATTTGCATTAGTAAATATTCACAATACTGAAAACAGAGTTTTTCAGCTGGTTTATAGGCTGAGTACATGGTTACATATAAATATGAATAACAGGAGGATATGTTTTCCTGTCAAAGAACACAGATCATATTTCAATATACCTTGTAATCACTATTTTAAAATTTAAAATTTCAGCATGAGTTTACAAAAAAATTCAAAAGTGTTACATTAATTTAGTAAATAAAGATTTTTGTGTTTTTATTTGGCAAAGATAAAGGCTAATTTACATTCATGAATGCTAATAAGAGTTGTTATTCGTTGCTCTTTACACAGGGCCAGCACATTACTGTTTTGCTTTTATTTCTAATCATACTTAATGAATCTGCAAAGCACATAAGTCTATTTACCCTCCACCCAAGAGTATGAAGTAAATATCATTAAAATGCTGCAGAGAAAATGATTTACTAAATATAACTACAGCTTTTACTGCAAGCAATCTTCTGGTGGACTACTACATTATAAACTAAATGTAAACAAGAGATATTCATGCTTACTCATACACAGACGAAGTAGCAGATTCTTAAGGTAGTTAGATTATATTATGTCCTTGTAAAGTGTCCCTCAAGTGAACCTTAGATAGGAGAAGGAACCCATGCAGCCATTTGTTCATTACAAATACGATAAAATAACAGCCACTTACAGGCTGACCGGCCTCCCCATCCTCTCCCTTCTCTCCTGCTTCCCCATCAGTGCCCTGTAACAGAGAGATGCACAGGTTAGATTCCAGTTGTTGGACATTGGAAATATCTAACCAACATTGTAATTACTATACTGTTTAATTCATGGATTTAACATGATTCACAGTACAAAGATGATTTACTGGAAATGGGCCGATATGGGGTAAATATCGCTTAAAGGTTTCATACTTACAGCAACACCTGGCTCTCCAGGAGGTCCAGGGTCTCCAGGGAATCCGACAGGACCCTTCAAGAGAAGGAAATGAGATGCATCATTGTAGCAAAAGAAATGCGAGGCTGGATACAGGCGTTAAAGGCACAGTTAGTAATTTCGACAGTGATTTAGTTGTGGTGTACCTGGTTACAACCACTGAAGGCAATTTGATGGACTTAATGATGTTGTTGCAAATCCATGAGAAAAGGCCTCACTGCATTCCATTACCATGCAGGCATAAAATATAATCTCCTGCAATAAAAAGGCTTTTTAGCTCTTGAATATGTTCTAGGATAAAACTGCCTGCCTCAAGGGTGGGGTGGGGTTGGGTTGTGGAGTTGGGGGGTTGCATTTCCTTTAAAGCAGGATGTTTGAGCCTGTGTGACTGAGAGCCAGAAAACGTCCTCTGCAGATTTTGAGAGTATTTGGCAGACTTACAGGATTGCCCTTTGGACCGTCATCTCCAGGGGGTCCTTTGGCACCAGCGGGTCCAGCAGCTCCTGGGGGGCCAGCCTCTCCTTTCTCTCCTCTCTCACCTTTGGGTCCCTAAAGTGGTGGAGTGGTGGTGGAGGGCATTCATTACATCAGAACCACACCTATGAGTTTACACTGAACTGAGTATGGGACAATAGGTTTTGTCACACACAGACATGCAGACCTGATGTCAGTGTGTGAGAAACAACAACTCTGGTTGGTAAACAGTGTTACTGTGCCTCTACAGGGCTAATACAAAAAGACAGCTTCATCTCAAAGGTACAATGTGAAGCATTTCAAGAATCAATGAAATTTAGATTTCCCTATGAAACCATACTCGCTAATGAGAGTAAATATAATGGACATGATTTTCATATCTGCCTTTAATCTGCTTCACCATCTGTCCTTGCCATAAACTTCTAAACCTCCAGCTTCTGTAGCTCTGTTTGTGATGATGTAATGGTGTACTCTTCCTGTTTTGTATGATGAAGCACTTTCCTTTGTGGCGTGAGGGAGTCCAGCAGATTCTCTGAATTGTGATTTGGAGTAAAATCTGCTGATAATTTCAATACAAGGTTGTGCTGTATGTTCCTGTTTGCTGCTACTGGGCAGTCAGCTTTTTCTACCGAGGCTACTGCTCACACAAACTCAGACGACAGAGACGAGCTGTAGTAATATAATCACTTCTTTTTCACTTTGATGATCATGATGTTTGTGCACTCTCCCTAAAGTTTGGTAACATTCACATCCTGATGGTGTTTAATCATTTTTTGTTTATGCATGTATGAGGTGAAATGCTGTGTAGGCTTCGTGTCTGTTTGTATAATGTACATCATTATTCTGTGCCTGTTTTCAAATGTGACCTGCTAGGAGACTTCTACCTGACTCAAATATATTAAAAAAATCACAATAAAACAAGTGTCTTCATAGTAAAATGCATTTCAATTCAGTTGAATTCAATTAATTTATTTTACTTAATACCATTTGTTTACTTTGTTAACAGTAACTAATGTATAATGAGGTCTATATTCTATTTTTATTAGTTATTATTGTTCCAATGTAATCAATACTAAAATTTTTGATGTTTGATGTAAAAACAGAGGTACTGGAATGGGGTTGATGGTGGGGACTTAAATTGCACACTGACTTTGGAAATGTCACCAGCAGTTTGATGGGGAACTAGCAGGGAGTTTTATGAATGCTTGTAATCACACTCCTCTGCCACTCCCACTGGAAATGGGCCAAATTTCAATCTGCTGTACTTCAATAACGATAAATGAGACAGCTGCACTAATAGAGCCATCAATAATTGGTGTTTAGGAAAAGTATGAAAAAGCTTATCAAATTGTCATAAATTTCTGGCAATAACAAATGCAATCATATAGATAAGGTAAATTAACATTCAATCTTGTAAATTAACTCTAAACATTAATAATATAATCACAACAATTTAAATATATGGTTCTACTGCTGCCAAAACAGGGCAGATCACAGCTAAAAGCTGGACTCAGCAGAGTGGGGGCTTGATGTTGCTGTTTAACTAGCTTCATGTTGACTGCATCATTGTTCTTAAGGACACGCGCACCAGGCAATATCCTCCTGGTAATTATGTCTTAAGAGTCTGGGAAGAGACAGTTTGGCAGGCCATGAGGACATGGAGTGCAGAGCAAAGGAGCCATGCTGAGATGAACTACCAGCCTCAACGTGAGGAGCAATTACTTTTACTGTGATGAATACACAGTGTCACTCTGAAAAAAACAAACCTTCTCATTAAATTGGATTTTGTTCTATATTTGCCTAAAGCTATCAATTAAGCAACTGTTTTCCTGAAGATAACCTACAAACATGTGTTGGTGATGTTGCTGATACTACAAGTAACTTTTAAAAAGCCCCACAAATATTCATTCTAAGGTTGTGTGGTATTTTAAAGACTGTGTTGAAAAGCAAGATGCACTGTACATGCAAACACACAAATTCTAGCACAGAATACATAAAGACGCACAAGCATGAAACATGCCGCACATATTTAGATTAACATACTAGAGGAACAAAAACAGAGCTTGCTTACCCCAGTTCCAGGCTCTCCAGGGGGTCCTGGGTTTCCGGCCTCACCTTGTTCACCCTGTGGTTAAACAAATGTCAGTGTCTGGACAGATAAACCTTCACCCTCACACATGGAGAGTTTCCAAATTCAGAAGCATTTAAAAAAAAGTCACACCTACTACAAAAATAGTTAATACTTAATGTTATTAATATCAACAGAAGCCAGATATTTAACTTAACTAAGTCTATAACTGTAGTTGATTACAAGGGTGTTAAAAGTTACTGTGTTTCAAGTGCCCTCTCTCAAGTGTTGGGAGCCCTTTATGTGTCATATCCCTGAGTCATTTTAACAGCCGTGGTACAGCATTAAGTATTTATAGTGCAGCCGCCAAATGGCAGTAAAATGGACGAATCTTGTTGGAAGTGTTGTAAATTACACATTAATAGTGTAAAAGCACTAACTCAGACAAAAAGCCTGGCCATATAGAATGATTAGACTGCAGGTGGAAACAAAGGGGGTGGGCTGGCAGGGGTGGGCCAGCAGTATTTCAGTCCCAGTGACCAACGTCACGCTAGGCAGGCAGAACACCCTGGGGTGCAATGTTGTGCAATGATGCTTACCTTCTCACCCACAGATCCCATGGGGCCCACGCCGCCCGGAGGACCTTGTGGACCCTGCAGCAGAAAATAAAGAAAGAGATGAGTCATCATCCATCACCTTGGGAGAGGACGCATGATGATATCCAGGCTTTTCAATGTAAGACAGGTGAGGTGAAGCCATTAAAGATGTAGTTATCATTACGTCACACTAATTTTGTATATACACATTTTTATCAATCAGCCATACGTACATCAGCTCCACTAGGACCCTGAGGACCTCTGGGACCAGGGGGACCAGGAGGGCCCTGCAGGAGAGAGATACAGTGTTGTTAAAGTGTATTACATTATTATAAGAGGACTTACACAAAGCAGATGTGTCTCTTACCATAGGGCCAACATCACCGTTCTCTCCTTTCTCACCAGGAGGTCCGGGAAGCCCCTGAGGACAAAAAAATGAATAAACAGTTATCTTATCAGAAATGAAAAAATTATGTTACAAGCACAAGGTGCTGCTGCATGAATACGCAACAGTGTTCCTAATGATTTCAATTTGTTTTTGCTGCTAACAGCTGTTCCTGCTTGAGATTTAATTTGAGATTTGATTTGATGGTGGAATATATTATAATGATGCACTGAAATATAGGATACAGTATATCTGTAGGTCAGAACATGCAGAAATGAAGCACTTGAAACTATGTTTTAGCTGCAGTCTGGTCCTATCAATGAAATATTCAGTGAGAATGTGCTGATAAAGGTCAACAAGTGGAACCAGAGAACTCTTGATGGATTTGAGCGGAATAGAGCACTCAGGGTTTCAAAATCAGCGCAACCTATATTGCAAAGAACAGGATTCAAATGTTTCCTTTAGCTGGATTTTCGGCAAAAGGTGCTTAACGCGAGACACTCATATCAATATCTATAACTCCAAACTTCAGGGTGAGAACAGCAGGGGGTTTAATCTTCCGTACAAATACTCAGATGAAGGTGAGATGCTTTTATTCTGAAATTCTGTTCTTGGCCCCGTAAACTTGTACGACAATACTCCTCCTGTTTGTTCTCCCGTTTGCAGCCTTTGACTTGTTCATTTTCACTCGTAGGTGCAGACATACTGTAGATCCTGCTCACTGATGCAGGTTAAATGTGCGGTGTGGTCAAGACCTCGTATGTGTGTTTGATCCCTGACATTTCTAGCGGTAATTGCCGTGATTAAATTGCTGTGGCTTGCTTTACCCTCTGTGTGTGTGTGTGTGTGTGTGTGTGTGTGTGTGTTCTTGATTCAGAGGAAGTTTGTCATCAGTGTAAGGTGTAAAGTTGTGAGGGAGGAGATCAAAGAATGCATTCCTCTGCATTCAAACTTCAAATACTCACACACTGAGGAAAAAAAAAAAGATTTGCTGACTTTGTGTATGTTTGCATTGCCCTACAGCTAAGCATGTGAATGTGTGTCCATGCCCCTGTATGCAAGTATTTTCTGTGGGTGCTAAAAAGTGTGAGTAGCTTCATGCTGATTTTTCCCGTGCTGCGAAATCTCATCTGCGTAAAGGTCGCCTCTAGTCTGAGATCGTTATACTAATTATGCAGCATGGTAAATGTACTCGATGAGGAACTGACTATCAGAGCAGGTCAGTCCACGCAATTAATGGGATTGCGATGGGAAGTGAATTACTTCCAATTAAAAGTCCATTGAATACAATCCTGCAGAGATAGGAACGAAGAGCAGTGGTCCATGTAATTTCATCAAGTCAATGACCCCAATCTCTGCAGTGAACTCATGTTTATCTTAAGAAGTTGATTACTAATGAAACAAATGATCACTAACAAACAGGCCACCTTGTTAGATTATTATTATAGTGCTACAAAACATCATTAAGCTTACTTATATTGTAAGGTCATATTTTCAGTCTGGCTTAAACTATGCTGTTGGACGGGTAGAGTCACACACCAATGAATAACATAAAATCCTGGAAATCTTTTCCTAAAGCATTAAACACTCTGACGAGCCTTGCTGCTCTGTGTGAACTCTCTGCGAGGCGTAAGACAGTGCAGACATCTTGATGAGAAAGAGCCTTAACCCCGGAGGTGTTGGAGGAGGAAGGATGTTGCCAGCAAATAAAGCTGAGGGGTGTAATCATTGCAGGTCAACGCAAGGTCACCATACAACATAGATTCGATTAAAGCAGTGTTTACAGCATAGACAACTGTGTAAGCGTGAGTTTGTCTGTCTGCTTTCTTTTGTACTGTAGAGTGGTGTGGGATGGATTTATCAATGAGTGACTGGAGTAAATAATAAGAATGAATTCCTAACTCCCTTATCCCCTGTATTCAACTCACTGTGTACTGTAAGTCAGTTCTATCTGTCCTAGTGGCAACTGGTGATTGCTGTATAATATTGGAAAGCAGTTAACAGTTGAATGGCCCTGAAAACTCTTATAACTTATAACTTCTGAAAAACAATGTTAAAGAGTCTCAAATACACCGCCCCAGCAGCCCAGTGGTCTGCCATATGACTCACGTTACATGCCACTCGTAGCACAAACCAGATGTGTGGCAAAAGGATAGAGCACAATATGAAACACAATATAAAGCATATAAAATGTGATGGATTCATGATTGGACAGTGTGCTATTCCTCAACTGAGGAGTCAGTCTCACCAGCTACACGTGACTCAACAAGAAATGTCTTTTTCATGATTACCTTTATAAAGCCAGGACTATGGCTCATACAGAACTGGATATTTTTGTACCTCAGAGATGAGTTTCTCATCCCATGTAACCGCCATAACACCACAGAAGAAGAAATGCTAACACATGACAAGTGAAAAAAATCCAGCTACAGTGCAGTAGCGGTACAGAGGGAGGAAGTCTGAGAAAGATCCTGGCGCTTCGAAACTGAAAATCAGCCATAAAATATGACGGTGGCAACAATGGAGGGGCCAATGTATGCCTTGCCATCACCTGTGAGTCGCTTTACACAGAAAATAATTGGGATGATCTTTTCAATGCATAGCATATGCCACTGATATGTGCTGGGAATAAATATGGATGAAATTTATGTAGGCAAAATTATGCTAAGTTGTTTTATTTCCCTCTAGATGGGAAAATGAAATATAAATTATTTAATCTCATCGCTCATTGTTTCATGTTGCTGACATTCATTCTAGTTGTAGAGAAAGTCCTGAAAATCTGAAACTACAGTAAAAGCCTTGTAAAGGCAAGTGTCTGTTGCAGAGAGATGTAGAGTAACTATGTAGCATTTTAGTAAAAGAAAGCCAAAAGATGGCTCTTTAACGGCTCTTACCATTTATAATCATAGCTGCTTACGTAACATATAGACCTACTCTTGAAAGCGTTATCCCAGACAAGTGTGTGTATGACACAAACAGGAATACTGTATATTTAAGCCACTATTGTACAGAATCACTGTGAGTTACTGTGTGTAGCATGTATGTGTGAATGGTACTCACCTGCAGGCCAATGGGACCAGGGGGTCCAGGGAAACCTCTGGAACCTTCATCTCCCTTCTGTCCAAACATACCCTGCTGACCTCTGGGACCAGGCTCTCCATCAGCTCCCTGCGAAACAACATACACGCATATTCATACTCAATGACATTTACTCTCTTTACACTCTCATTATTGAATGTATGTCAATGTTAAAGTTGTTCATTTCTCATTACTCCTATGGCAGTGTTGGAAAAATGCTGTTGCATAGAAAGTATCATAGTCCTTGAAATTTTCATATACATAAAAGTCAGTGTATAATTTTACTGATATAGCAAAACAGAATCCACTACACGGCTTTTCATTGTGATGATTTCACACACTTCATATCTGATACTGCAAGGCTTTATGTGGAAAAATGCTCTGGCTCATGGAAAATAAAGTTTTGCAGATTACAACTCTCACTTATCTGCAGTGTCTACTATTGAGAAACACTACAGACGTATCTAGTATGCATGCTCCTTAGTGCAGCTCCTTACTGTCCTGTCTGTCTCTCTGTCTGGATGTCTTGCTATAGACAAAGACATGTTCAGACATGGTCCAGTGCAGCAGTTTCATCCATGCAAGACAAGGACAGATTTGAGCAGTACTTACAGCAGGACCTGGGGCACCTATGGGACCTTGGAGACCAGCTGGGCCGGGAGGACCCTGAGCACAAACAAGAAAAGGTTTCAACCACAACATCCCAGAATGGTCACACAAACATAAGAGCACTGATGTATCACTTTGTGACATGTAAAACACAACACAGTCTTAAGATGACAACACTGGAGAGTAAATATGTAACATCACCAGCTCCTTAATTACTGCTTCCCATAACGCACCTGTTCTCCCTTGTCAGCTTTGCTTCCTTTCTGACCGGGCTCTCCAACCTCTCCCTGGGAAAAAGAAACACACACAGACAAACACACGCAGTCAATCATCTCAGCTCAGTTTTGCTTGTTCTCCAAATGTCAGCTCATGAAAAATCACTGAAAACCCTCAGCTTAACATAAACAACCACTATCTGCACAAATATGCATATTTAAGTTTGTTGTCGTCTTGTTATTTTCATAGCAAACCTCTGCAGTGACATGTGTTTGGCAGCTGATAGTAACCTTAAGGGACATAATGATTGTCGGAGATGAAACGAGCAACAAAATTTCACTTTCACATCTCCTCTAATTGCATTTGCTGGCACATTTGGTTATGAAGATGGATAGGCAACCGTTAGTTAAAGAGAGAGACATATTTTCATACAGATGGCCCGAGTGAGAACATGGGGATGTCGACTGATTGGAGAACTGGTTCAGTCCCAAAACATATTCTAGTTTTGGAATGGAGAAGGAGTTGTAACTGGGCCAACATTATGGGAGGGGTGGCGGTGAGTGCGGTTGACTGACCTTGTCACCATCCTCTCCGGGTGGACCCTGGGGTCCAGCAGGCCCAGGCAGGCCAACAGGACCCTGGACACCATCACGACCAGCTGGACCTTGAGGTCCTTTCTCACCCTAGAGGAACAACAACATTTGCTGAAATTATATTTAGTTTAAAACAAAAGCAGCAGAAGGTGAAGGTCAAAGGAAAACAGAACTGAGAAATTGTATTGGAATAAAACAAAACTTACAGGTGCTCCCTTCTCTCCAGCGGGACCTGGGGGACCCTGAGGGCCAGGTCTACCGGACAGGCCAATTGGACCAGCTGGACCAGCAGGGCCTCTCTCACCAGGAGAACCCTTTGTGGAAAAAAGAGAGTGAGACATGATGAGTAACAACTATAAAGAGGACACATAAATATAACCCCCATATGCTGAGGAACCATTAAGACATGTACAAAGCAGCTGAGATCTACTGCTAATGGATTCACACACCTACATACAGAAACCATTTCTAGAGGAATATTGAGAAAAATGCAGGAGCGGCACACAGTAACAGCTGCTTTCAGGTTCTAATAAAGCAGCGCTGCTCCTTGAAAGCAGCCAGTATTATCTGCTGTTAGGGAGCTGACGTCTTGGTTGCTCTCTAAGCTCGGAGCAGCTCACGTCCTGCTGCTGAAAATGCATTTCTGAATGATAGAGGCTTCTGTTGTGTATCAGGAGCTCAGTATTCACCTAAATCCATCCAACATGATGACGAATGACACTCAGCATTTTTTATCTTCCCTGCACTGAGTCAACTCTCTGTTTATCTGCATGTACTCTACCTCTCTGTTCCCAGAAGGAGATCACCTTACCAGAAATCTATACATGCAGAATCAAAAAACAAACTTAGACAGTTTTTTTTCTTTGTTGTTTAATGAATTTCTGATGTAAAGGCTGTGATATATCCTCTGTCATTGAAGACGTAAATCACACAGCTATCCTTAAAAGAGTTTGAGTTTTAATCTTCCTTGATAAATGTTGGAGGCTTTTCGATCCTGGTAAGAATGAAAATCTGGGGGGAACACAAAATGAAAAAAAAAAAAACTACTCTACATTGTGAAACAACTGGCATTTGGTTTAAAGTGAGGGTGGCATGATGTTAAAACAACATTTTTTGTTCTGTTAATATGCAAATAGTTAACTAAAGTCTGGGTGCAGGTTCAATACATTGTTACTTTAATGAGTAAAATGTGTGGCTTTGGATAGAAAGTTATGAATGTATCAATTCACCAGGGCTGTAATTACATTGCTGCTAAATTATTCTGAAAATATTACATCCAGAGAAAAAGAACAGTTGAGTATCATGAGCATCATCAAAATATATGAAACCTGACTTATTATTGCAATTAATAACAAATAAAATTTGATTTGCTATTTCAACTGTATTTTGTAGTTTTGTCGTCTAATGTGCTATAAACATCTCTGGTGACATTAGATGACTTAACATGTTTTTATTCTTTAGCAGTTTTATTGCTTTGATAGCTTATTAACCATATATGTGGGTGCAAAGTGAAAAAAGTAAGTCTACAAGTCTTGATTACCAATAATCTGTTGTGACAGGAACAGCCAGAGACATGATGCTAACCAATACATTTTATGAAAACCTCTAAAGTCTCTGTGACAAACTGAGACAAACGTAGGAACACAGCATACATAAAGTGCCGGGATGCAGCCTCTGGGAACAATGAGGGATGTGTTGGAGCAACACCCAGGATGACTAGACACTGTGACTCACCATATGGATGCTCTCCTGGCTGTGTGGTTTTGTTGGGTGTGTGTGTGTTTGTTTGTTTGTTTGGGTCTGTGTGCCAGAAGGCAATGGAGCAAACAGTCTTGATATCCAGCTACTGTAGCGCATGATCACTTCAAAGACAAATCGCTGTGTGCAGTGGGGAGAGCTGAAATCCGGTGACGCTTTTGTTGGAAAATTAATACATAAATAATTGATGATATGATCATCATAGCTAAATGAGTTCATGAGTATTACACATGTATTAAGTTCACCTGGTTCAGTTGAATTTGTTTAGTGTGTTAGATTTTCTGCCTTTAATGTCTCTGTGACTGCAGCTCAGCAACTCTGATTCACCTTCATCAGATCTGATTCCTGTTGTGGTTGAGAAGACCTTGGCTCTGCTTTCTATACAGCTGCACTTGTAATGTCCTTGAGCAAGGCACTTAAACATGTTACTACAGTAGGATATAAACTAGACATCTGAAGAATGTGTGAGTGAGTATGAGTTTGTGAATTGGCACCACGGCCCTGCTGAAAAGCAGTTTACCTTGGGCAATAAAGGTCAAAAGAAATAAATAAAGGTAACTTTCTCTCATAAGTTGGCTTTACCATAAACAACAATCCTCCCTGGTGGTGATGTCAAAAGGAAAGCAAAAATAAAGTTGACATAGCAGTTAGCCAAGGTAACTTTAAGCCATTTTATTAAAGCTTTTCCTGTCCAAATAATATCAACTGCCCTTGAGTGCTTGGCATAAAATGTGAAATACGCTGTACAAGCCGCCACACTAATCAATAACACAAATCACATATAAAATGTCATCAAAAAATACAATACATTTCAAAAGGGTACATCTCAGGTAACAGTGTACTTACAACAGGACCAGGTGGACCTTGGGGCCCCTCTCCTCCCTTCAGACCTGCTGGGCCCTGAGGAAAAGAAGGGAAACACAAATGAGGACTTCCTGGACAGAGCTGTAATTTTATATCAGCCTATGCATTTCAACAAGCTCCATCATCAGACGTCAATCCAGCCAGGACTGTCTTCCTTCCTTTACTGGTTTGTCACTTCAGACATATCCACCAGAAATGTGCTTTGTGTGCATTTGACCTCACTGCTCTAGGAAATGTCATTGTTATTGTCATTTTCATCGTGATAGACCACCAGCACGAATCAGAGCCCAGAAATATCTCCATGATAGGTAACTCAGCAATATGTGGCACGTTTAAAAGAGATATTGTTCCCTTCGGGCATGTAGTCTAGTAGATACTGTAGCTACAGAGTGGTGGGATTTGGATGCACAAGTGATAAGTGCACATGACTGTGTGTGTATATATGTGGATTTATACAGTGTTTTCTATCCTGTTCTGCACATACAAGCTTGTGAATTTCATTTTGCACATGCGGGGGGTGTGTATAGTGTCTTCCACATTTGTGTTTTCTTGTATGTTTGTCAATGCACAGAATGTATGTGTGTGTGTGTGTGTGTGTGTGTGTGTGTGTGTGTGTGTGTGTGTGTGTCGTGTGTGTGTGTGTGTGTGTGTGTGTGTGCAGCTCCCTTGTGGGCCACAAAGGAGCAAATGACAGTATGGGTAATGAGTCTCTTCTGGCTCTGGCTGTGTGCTCGAGTAAATTACAATGGCAGAAAACAATCAGCGGTGCTGCTGGCCTGCAGAGTCTGACTGACCTTCAGGATGCAGGCAACACAACACTACCTTTCCCTACACTATATCTATCCCCACATGACACAGTCTAATTGCCTATGTTTCCCACTTAATAATTAATTAAGTAAATACTGCATACAGAGACAAACAAATAATTTTGCTGTCCTTGCTCTCCAAAAAACACTTACATTGACCTGTGTAAAAACGAGAATTTACAAATGGTCTCCCAACCAACAACTACCTACTTCTATAACAGAGGCCCATGATGCATTGCTGCCATTAAAACAGTGGTGTCAGTGGTGGTGGAGCGATGCAGAGGCACGCCTGTTCATTTGTAAGATGTCGCTTTGGATTTCTCCTGTGCCGGATTGATTGCTAGGAGTGAATTCCAAGGCTGGTGTCTCTAATGAAGTGAATAGCTCAAAATAGTTGCTGGCTCATTTGTTATGTAGCAATGTTCTGTCACTTTCTACTCGCAAACACATGTAAAGGGAAGTGATGATGAATAGGTGTAGATAGGAGGGGAGCTCTTACCGTGGCACCAGGTAAACCTCTCTCTCCAGGGAAGCCACGAAGGCCAGGGGGACCGTCTTTACCGGAGGATCCCTGTGGTCCAGGGTCTCCCTATACACACAATCACACAAGGAGTTAGTGTGGTTCACATATGATGCATCAATACAACATAAAAATTATAAGTAACTGCTTTTTCATGCTTTTTTTCTGACCATGCTTTGTTTCATGACTGATTCTAATTAAAGTTCATCAAAAATGTCAGACCACATCTCACAAGTCAAATTTTCACTATAAGATTCAAGTCTGAAAAACTTATTCCAATAACCAGTGAAGTCTGACTGGACATGTTGTGGACCAAACTAAAGGAAATGTGTAAATGATGAGAGAATTGTCTCTTAAATTTCCAAACCTCAACAACTGTTTAAACTTATAAACATTAAGCTGCATGTTATTACATAACATAACATTACATTACATATTGCTCTCCTCAGTTTTACCGAGAAACTAATTTTAGTTATACTCTATGAGAAATTTGACAATTTCAGCCATTTTCCAGTTTGAAAATTAGAAGCAAAGATTTGAAAGAGCCCATCAATCACAGTCAATTTGTCAGAGTGTGTCTGGGTGGAGGAGAGGACTTCATCTATTCTGCTGCCTTCCCGGAAATTATTCCCATCCAAAGAAAATGCCAACTGAGCCTTGCCAGACAAAGAGCAAAAACTGAAGGCAATACCAGACTACCAGGGTAAAATTCTAACATTAAAATCTAACTCCTTGCCTTCTTCCTCAGACAGACGCCACATGACAATCAACTTCATTCCTTTTTTATACAGGAGACTGGTGTATGATAAGCAGTGCTCAAACTTTGACCCTATCATGAGGCTGCAGCCACAGGCAAATCTTTGGTCACCTTCTACAGAAATTTGAATCTGTAGTTGTTGCTCCATATTCAGCGTGCTTCTCTCCTCACACTGTGTCAGTCTCTGAAAGGGTCACCAGTCATCACTGCTGCAACCATGTGGTCTCATAGTAAAATAAACTCATAAATCTAGTCTTTGCTGCAGAGAAATTGAGAGAGTGGAACTTTGCTGTTTTAGTTCACTCTACTGTTTTCGGTATTCAAAATTGAGTTATTCACACTCTTATGTAACTTTAATGGTTGGGAAGTGTTGAATTGGAGCTGGGATTGTGTCGATGTGCATTAGGGGAGGCAAAGCACATGACAGCTAAACCGTGTATTTGAAAGCTGCACTGCTCTCAGACTGAACCTTGTAAATGAGAACTTAAGATGTATTAATACTATTCAAAGATGCTCAACATCCAGCTCCTCTGGTGAAATGTGTGCATACAGGTATGTTTCAGATTTTATGCATTAACTAAAGTTCTACACTACACAGCCTGCAGCTGAGCAACAAAGGGCTCTGAATTTAATAGAAAAAACAAACTGAATACAGATTGAAAAGCATATGACAAGCAAATATAATATAACTAATGGCTTTGTCGCACCAGGAAGAGAAGCCTGCTTGTTTTGTAGCTGACATTCATCTTAATGGGCCATTAGCTGCAATTAGTTTGAAGCATGTATGTTTTCTGTGGAATCATTAGCACTGTCACGACACAATCAATGCATAAGCATCAACTCTAATCAAAACCAGTGCACTGTCGCTTTCACACAATCAGCCACAACATGAAACAGAGATGAGTCTTTGAAACTCAGTATGTTGTTTTTTTTTTGTTGTTGAGTTTTTTGTTGAAAACGATACATAATACAAAAATAACTTAGTGCTGCTTAATGGATAAAAGCTAAAATGTGATTCCACATAACACAAAAAACATGCTGCCAAAAATATTTTTTTGACTGAAGAGAGCACTGAATGCTTGTTCACATCCTCTCCAACCTTCCCTGCCCTCACCTCAGATACTGAACTCACTTTCTTTTGTATTGCATCTGCAAAAAGGAGTAGTGCCAATAATTGCAGGGCAACCATAGTTTAGAACATTTCTAAAACAAGACTGCAGAAAAATTTACTTCTGGCTTTGTTCTTGTTTCTTTTGTATTGGCAAGCTGACTTTATCTGCAAACAGGGAGCCACAGAAGAGCGGGCTTGAGAGGTATAAGAGGATTTGGGCTCTGCTGCCAAGACCTCCACAAAGTGTCCCTGGCATACTGATGCACAGGTTTGAGCAGAGTGGGGAAGGAAAGTGGAGCTGTGAGTGGCGGAGGGTTTGGAGTTAGCCGATGGACTTGATTAAACTGTCTGCTTGGGGAAGACGGGAAGAAAATGAAAGCAGGAGACATGGTGGGTCTGAGGGAGAGAATGGGGAGCAGGGCACGCTGAGAGATCCTGCGAGTCAGATGGGTGGTTTGGAGCAGCCCATACTTCTACAAAATGGCTGCTGTCTGCTCTTAATGGGCACTCAATATGTGGGCAGCAAGGGCCAGGGAGAGAATGTGGGCAGACGCTCCCAAAATCTCAGCTACTGTATCTTCAGCAGTCACTTGCTAGAGCCTTGTGCGGTTCAGAGAGTGATGGTGAGATGTGGGTGAATGTATTGCTCCAGATTGATTCCTGCTTCCTCACAGTTTTATTTAAGCAATCCAGCAGTCTATTGAGCTTTGCATGCCCTCAAGAAATATAACTGCTTGCGAATGCAGCTGGCTCAATCTGCAAAATCAAATCATGTGCGATAATTGCAGCTGCATAAGTTCAATTTGCAGCCCACCTCTATACTGTTGATGTCTCTATCAACCTCCCTGGCTTCCTCTCTTCTGTGTAACTGACTCAAATCTATTACAGTGTGTGAGAAAAGCAGTGGAGGAGAGAGGGGGAGGAAAAGGGCATTTCTGGTATGTTGTGGTACTATAGAAAAGAAATTAGCATTTTTTTCAGATTAATAATTTTTACACATCTATCTACTTTCTTCCCTTCAGTACAGGATACTGGGCATTAACTGTGACCTAGCGTGTATATGAAATAAGTTTAAGCACTCAAAAATAAAAGATGGCCTTTCTTGTTCTTTCTACATACCTTCGCTCCCTCCTTGCCAGCAGCACCTGGAAGACCCTGTTCTCCAGGTGGACCTGGGGGTCCGGGGTGTCCTCTCTCACCAACGGGACCAGTCTCTCCAGTGGGTCCCTAAGATGTTATCACACAGTTTGATATTATTTACAGTTCAACATAGCAGCAATACATCAAATCTTCCCTGTAGTTATATAAATCATGAGATACAGTTATTAATGGCCGATTTCACTGATAATTTACACCAATACTTTCATGAGTCCATGAGTGTCCAGATAAATAAACTGTCCATTTCCAAAATGAGAGATGTTCTGTTCAGATCCAAAACAGATCAACCACATTTCTGTTTAAGTCCTCAAAAAATATCCACATGGACAATTACCTTTTACATGTCATCTTTTATTTTTAAGATACTGATTATTGAGGATTGTGGACTACTGCTGTATTCCCTTTTTCCAGACAATATTCATTTACTGCGTGGAATTACAATGCCATTAAGGCTTTCATATCAATTATATATTACATTTATTTAATAATATATTTAGCATAATTTTACATCGTTTAATAATACATTACAGTACCTGGGGCCCGACAACACCTCCTGGACCTGGTGGGCCGGTTTTTCCTTGGAAACCCTGAAAGAAGATGATAAAGTCTTATTCATATGGTTTGTAAAAACAGAAACTATTACGCTTATCTATTAAAACCCAAGTAAAGAAACCAAAGTGATTCATCTTGAATTTATTTCAGCTAATAAGCAGGGGTTTAAGTTCTGGCTCATGTATTTCCTTGACGTAGGAACAAGGAGCTTTTTCAGGTTACATTCACAATCAAGGATTGGATCAAGGATTCTATTAAATTACAGTGCTGGCTAGTAAATAACTTCAGGCAGATGTCAATTATTTTGATAAAAATAAAGAAAAAGAACCCTGTACATGTCATTGAGCATGACAATGACAAGAAATAAATGTCTCTTTAACGAGTGTACCTGTTAGTGGAGATTACCTGGTGCTATCAATAAGCATTGCAAACAAAATAGACACCTAGAGACTATTTGCTGCTTTTAAAGCCTCTGAAAACATATTTTCTTATTATGTTATTAGGAGAGATGTGTTTTGGTTATTTTAAAATGAGAGATTTCAGATTTTCTGCTTTTGTCCTTATATTTCTGTTAGACACAGGTGATGTAACACATTTTCATATCATCAGAGTTTGACAATATTTCAATAAAATGTGAATCTGACCAAAACCACAGAGTTCTGATGAAGCCATTAGTTCAGTATGAATAAATTTTAAAAAATTATAAAATAAAAATTTTCTAAACTTTGACTCTGAATTTTGCCTATTTTGTCATAAACTTAATGTTATAAAGAAAAGAAAAAAAAATAATTTCAGATGCTTTGAATATTCATATATTATATATATGATATTAGTATAATTATAACTCTGCAGCTCCGAGCTGATTTTAGGTTCTATTTTAGGTCTACTTTGGTTAATCTCTGGCTTGGATTAAATTATAAGTAGGTGTTTCCATCAAACAAGGTCTGGAAAGTTCAGTGCACCCAACCTGTCCAGTGCCAAAATAGTGCTTGGTCAAGAAAATAGAGTCAAATAGCAAAAGATCCCTTTAGTGATCTCATGAACCAAATGAAACCAGAGGTAAGAGTGAGTATTGGACTTTCTTTAGTCTGGTAGCACGACACCTGACTCCAACAATATGGTAATGTTGCTCAAAGTCTGCTGAATGTGTAATTAGGCATCTATAGGCATCTGCTATAAGAGTCTTCCTGCTCTATAGCTGTCATATCACACATTAACATTTATAAATCTTTGTTAATTAAAATTGAATTTTTGCCAACATTCTAAAACACTTTAAAAAAATCAGCTTTTACTGATGGACCTATTTGAATTAGGTATTGCTTATTTTTGCTGTTGCTTGCACAAAAACCAAACAGCTTCACTGTGCATTTTACTTCTCGGACTAAAGAGCTATTTGAATATAACAATGATAATAATAATAATAATAATAATAATAATAATAATAATAATAATAATAAGAGTTAGCACCCAGTGTTCTGTGTGTGCACATTTAGTTATGGTAAAGTTGTTGTGTAAGTTTACATTCACAGTGTGTGGTTGATTTGCATCGATTTGTATTCCCTATGGATATACTTAAGCAGAACAGGACAACAAGTTCAACATCTTGAGTATCGACACCAACAATGCGACACAAATCAGATGAACTTCTGTCTTCTGGGGGAGGAACAATCCAATCTGCATTGGCATGAGACTTCTTCCAAATACTCGGTATATTCCCCAAATATCAACCCAGCAGGATGCTTAGAATTTAGCTTAATAAGTGAATTAATACATTAAGATTTTGATAATCAAGAATGACTGGTGTCCTTAACATAAATTTCATATTTTAATGGAGACATACTAAATTCTGTAATGTTTTAGGACAGAATGACACGAGTGAACACTGACTTTCACTTTGACATTTCCACCACTTGCCAACTGATCAATGAATCCCTCAGTCATCAAACTCCATATTTATCAATTTTTTCACCAAGGTATTACTTTTATAACTCATTTCATTTATAAGTTGCTATACTTCAGCCAAACAATGTCTTCAAATCCAAGCTGTTAGATCCAGATTTCTTAATCCAGGCTTATTGATCTGTATATGTTATGACTTGTGCTGATGAAACCCTCAGGCCATTCTACTACAGCATCGGCCCTGACTCTGAGACATCAGCTCAAATCTTTATCTGCACTTCCTCAAATATAACTTGTGTTGCCAGGGCTTGGTGCCTATGAGCATCTTTATTGCCGTGATCAATTCTCATATTGGATGCTTGTGGAGCCCGTTCATCAGAGCATAAATCTACATCCATAAACACCTTAATAAACACCCTGTCGTCGTTGCTTGAATAGCGGCAAAGGCAGGGAACCACTCGTGTGTGGTGTGCTACGTTATCTACAAGAAAGAGGCAGGCGGAAAGGGAAGCTTTAATGATAAAAGTGATGATCTGTCAAGCTTTTAGTAGAATTTATTGCCCTCTGAGCCTCGTCAAACCAGGGTGCACTGATGCATACAAAGTACAGAGGAATCAAATTTGAGAGCAGGGGATGGCAGCTAGGTGTGATCAAATCAAACTTTACTTTATTTTTCCTTTGTGTCACATGAGATATGGCATCATCGGGGCAGATTTAGTGCAGCCATTTCTCATTAAGCTCATAACTGATAACTGAAATAGCTGTTTTGAAAAAAACGACATGAACCATTGTTCCATGCTGTTACAACAAATATTAGTAAGAGTTATTATTGCTCAGTTATTTTTGCTCAGTTACACAATCTGTTGCTGCTGGACAATCTAGGTCTATGTCCTTTCATTGGATATTTGCAAAGTAACAACAAGCCAGCTCCATCAGAAAAGGATGTTTCCTCAGCTCCTTGGTGTCCATCTCTCTGAGATAGAAGTCTGAGCCATCTGGCTTTACACAGACAGAATGCAGTGTGTGTGTGTGTGTGTGTGTGTGTGTCTGTGTGTGTGAATGGAGACGAGCAGATCGACCCAGACAATGTTCACAAGGGCTTTGTCTTTAGAATTTCGCTTTACGAGACATGTGTACCCTTTTGGCATCCCACTGAGATGTTGTATCAGTGATTGTAATCCCCTGCATACAACTGCGATTGAGATAAAACGTGGGGGAGGGGGTGGGGGTTCAAATGTAGTGCAGCTTACTGACTGTGAGGATCGGATTCATCCTGCAATGGAGAGGCAATTTAAAGAATGAGAGCTAAAGAGACATTGACACAACAAAACTATATCTTGCAGGATTAAAACAAGATGTTGTGGAATTAAACTGAGCAAATATTAAGAATGTTTTTCAAACTGCCCTGGCAATTCATGTTTATGTTCATGTTTCACACACTTGGAATCTAAAATATTTCCCCGAGAAAGATCAATGATTAAACCTTTCTGAAAAACTAAAAATGGAGGTGTTACGCTCCTTTATTTGCATCCGCTGTGGAAATATGACAGACCTGTCCAAATATGAAAAATAAAGTCACACTGAGTTCCTGACTCATTGTTGAGGTCTAGAGGTTTGAAGTTAGAGGCAGATAATAACCAGAACCACACAGGTGACTGGCAGCTCAAACAGGATACTGCATCTTCAAGACTCACCGTTTCTCCGCGCTGGCCAGGGTGTCCGGGCAGCCCATCCTTTCCAGGTGGTCCCTGTTGGGAAGAAATTAAAATACGCACAAGCTCAGTAACCCAGTACATTCATTATCGTCACATTCATATCTGGAGTGAATAATGGCACGAGGAAATTTGTTAGAATAAAAGTTTCTTTTTCCAAGCTGTTAGATTTTATTATTATATGGTGCAAATACTTTGTAGGCACAATATATAGCACAAACATAATTGTGGTTAAACTACCAGAACACTAATGAAAGAATAACAGGCTCTGATTTTTTCGTTCTCATTGGCTGAAGGCTAAGAGCCAACAATGAATCTAACCTGAATCGATAGGTGGAAATTATCACTTGTCTCCTGCCTGGACTGGAGAGTGAAAGAATGGGTTCTGCCTCAATAACAGTTAGACTAATGACCCCTGCACAGAATTAGGGATACTGCTATATATTACTGCACCCGATGAATCGCGACTTGTAATGTTTGCAAACTATGCTAATTTGCTGATTGAGACAGTAGGAAGGCATTGAACCTTGGGAAAGAGCTGCACGCCACATAATCTTACTGTAGGTGGTTTTACATTAAGCTGTCGGATGGATATAGTGGAGGCGGAGAAACACTTACAGGGGGGCCCTTTGGTCCAGGGAAGCCCACAGGTCCCTGAGGCCCTTGAGGTCCCTGCAATCAGCACACAGACAGTAAGATTGATGAGAGATGCACAAAGAGTAAAGTTATGAGGTGGTTTACTGCAGTGTGCAAAAAGAAACCAAAACAGAAAACAGACAGAAAGCAAATTAAGTTTAGAGCTAAAAAAAAAAAAACAAGATCCCAAATAATTGTGGTCAAGTGAGTCACTGTTGATTAGCTCATAGAGCCTGTGCTCTGATTAGCCCTCCTAGTAACACAAAGTCATTATAGTGAGCACTCTGGAGTGGCAGGAAATAGATCTGGTTCTCCAGCCACTTGACTGCCACAGAGAAAAGTCCAACTAGGCTTAATCTTAAAGTGCTATCTAATGCCTGAGTGCTGATTTTTTTTTTTTGGACAGGAACATTTCAGGCCTTAAACACTTAAAAAGACTCAAAGTAAGTGAATAAACTGCTGGGTAAAATAAGGTCAGTTCCTGTCAAATCCTGTCAAATCCAAAGGTCAATCTCACAAGAACTGTAATAATTTAATATTCAGTAAAAGCCAGCCTATAGAGAATTATTTACTTTCCTTTCACATTTAAATTACCAAGAATACTTACATACTGTTTCCCTACTGTACAAACTATGTTTGACAAACATATCATTATATATTTAATTTGCATATACTGTACATATACAGTATGTTCAACTGGTCTATATTTAATGATAGGCTGAGAGCAGCAGAAATAGAGAACACAAGTCAATGTAGAGAGGAAAGCAGGACCCACGTCAGCAAATGATGAATAAAAAATCTGACACAAACGTCTGGAACAGGAGGAAAAAGAGGTCAGCGTGCAACTGACACAACAAATATTCAGAGTTCTGTGTTGACTTTTGTTACAGTGAAATATGTTGATGAAGTGAAAATTCTTTTTTAAAAAGTTACAGTTTATTGTTGAGGTAGCATAATGGTTTGGGATTTAGGGAAATTAAATTTAAAGAGCATAGAAAATATCTGATGCACATTGATTCAATCTAATATAAATTTCAAAGCTGACTTGATAATTTAAGTTTATCTTTTAATCATGTTCATCCATCAGATTTGAGCTGAGTTCACCTCACTTGTCCTGTGTCTGAACAGACAAAGACAATCTCATTCCAATAGCATTTTTTAAGTTTTTTATACACACAAAGAAAGGTGAGGCAAACATTAGCAATTCATATAGAGCAGGGGTGGACAGTAACAAAGTACATTTACTTGAGTACTGTTTTCTTGGAAACATATGAATATGAGTATCTTTACTTTGACTTAAGTGATGGAGCTGGGCGCTTTGTCCACCTCTGATACAGAATTCATGACATAATTTGGCAGCTTTTAATCTCGCAGAATTGCCCTCACTTAGAATGATGTAGTTCGAAGGTCAAAAGCTGCCAATCAGCATCTGCTTCAATATGCTGTGGAGTGCAAAACTGACAAACTGAATTCTATGGGAAGTTCTACAGGCATGAGCCAGTTAATTAAAACTTATGGATGGATGAATGGATGGATGGATATATACTCACTATTTATCTCCTCTGGGAAATTCAGTTAATTTAACCCCTGATACCAAAATCCAAAACTGAAAAGCTGCTTGGCTGAAGTTGATATTACATTTTACAAAATAAAAGCAAGATTTGAAAGCACCAACCCAAGCACTGACCTAAGTACGGCTTTGCAGACAGGTATTAGTAAGACTAGTGGATTTAAACTTTGTTGAATATCACACTGGCCTTTGACACTGGAGAGAGTGAATGTGCCTATTTAATGGGGGATGATGAGTAATTTTCTGTATATGGCTATGCAGCCCATGCAGAAAGCATGAGATGCGTTTAGAGTGTTTGCTTTCACTCCTACATTGTTGTTATGTTCCTTTCTCTAACAGAGGGGAGGATCTGTTTTCTGATAGACTCCCCGTGGAGCTCTGTCAGAGTTGTAATAAAATCCATTTTTCTCCTTCTGTGGTGTTAGGAAAATGTTAATGCAAACTCAGCACTTGCTGCAGCTGCAGTTAAAAGCCCTTATTGTTTCATGCCTTCTTTGGGCTTTTTGGATTTTCTTTGTCAAACAGCAAAATCAACTTGCACTAAAACACCACTGGAAATCTAACAAACTCTAATGAAAGGTATTAAATAAGGTAGAACAGCTGAAAGGCTTTTATTGTGAGGTAACTGCAGAGTGTGTTTATTTTCCTCTGAGTTAGCCACCCAGGGCTGCCACTGTGCACAATAAAAATCATTTTATTTTCTCTTTTGTTTGAGCATCAGTTTAAAGGAGAAATGTATCTTATGAGAACTCTGAGGAGCAACGCTAAAGGGAGGGGGTAAGAAAAAACAGAAATGCTCCTGTCTGGTAGATGAAGGTGGGAACAGGAACATAGCAATCTTCCCATATGGCAAAGAAACAGTGTGTTTATAAAATGGAAAAAATAAAGACAGATTAAATAAACAGCTTTTATAGAGTCATAGATTTTTGAATGACTCCGAATCTGTTACTTCTTAATTATTTCTAGTCAATCCTTACTGATGCTCTCGTCTTCCTAGGTAAACTGTTACAGCAAGTTAAACATTTCCATCCTCTTTAGTAACCCGTGAGAACTAATAATGTCCCCAAGTGTATTTCTTCTTGCTCCTCTTTTTTTTTAAAAAACGCTTCTCATTATGCTTTGAACTCTGAAGGGTCTGACCAGTATGACAAGATTTGAAGCTCAATACTGACCAACTCTTTGACTGAAGAGAATCAATTCACATTTACAAAAAACATGTCCCAGTCTAACATCACCATAGTCGAGGTGCAGAGACTGTAAGTGCTATTTTAACTAACCCTAACAGAACTGATAGACTGAGTTCATGATGCATCCTTTGGTTGTATTCACATGCATTACAGAACAGCCACCCAAGACTCAGCATGTTATGGACTTACTCTCTCACCAGGTGGGCCTGGAGGGCCGTCGTTGCCTGCTGTGCCCTGCAACACACAGCAACATATCAGTGTCATTTTATTTTAAATCACTGCTCGATATAGAGTACTACACACTAAGGAGCCTAAAATCAGTGTGAGATTAGTATTATTACCTTGGGACCAGGTTTTCCTGTTGGACCTCTGGCTCCTCGAGCACCACGAGGACCCTGCAGAGACAGAAGCAACCTCAAGAGTCAAACACAGGACCTATGAGTATTATTGTATCTAAAACTGTCAGAATGCATGTCATTCAGGCGAATGGATTATAAAAGATGACTTAACACTATTTAATTAGATCATTAATCATAGAAATCATAGAGAGAGCAGAACATACCGTTGGACCTCTTTGCCCTCTTGGACCAGGTTTACCTGCAACACCCTGTTAGATAAAAAGGCAAAACATTTTAAGCACTCAAACATATTTTCATCTGTCATTATGCATTTAGCAGAACACGTCTCACTTCCATGTGGCTTCAGATGAAATCCACGTGAGCTTTGAACTCTAATCACCAATATCTTTGTTGAAAAAAGTAAACAACTATTCATTTTTCAACTATTCATTTCTCAAACGTTGTGTCTTGTATGTTTATAGGTACAAATACCTTTTGGAATGACAAGAAAGAATTTGTTAAATAATATCATTTCCACTGCTTGTCTGAATAAAACAGCAGAAACAATCTGATAACTGATGCATTGAAAATATTTCTGGCTTTGAGTCAACACTGGACAAAATCTGATTTCGTTAAAAAAGTATTGAGTATTTAATTTTGGAAGGTAGCCTTGGCATAAGTATGATAATGTACCTCAAAGTGTCCATTAAATGACTGTGAAGTACTCTGAAAAGGAAATATCTTACCTTTATAAATTGAGGAGGACTTGAAATTGATAAATTTCTACGTGAATGAACAATTTTGTTATCTTAGATCCAGATAAACTGGGAATATTGTGTCTATTTCATAATTAGGTGCTGAAAGTAAAACCTGTATCTTGAACTCTTTCTCAGCACTTTTCAAAACTCTATGAGTGCCAGTTATTTTTTTCCAGCCTTGAAATGGGTAGAGGAGCTCAATGAAAGCGCAATTGTTTCCACATTGTTCTCCCCCCAATTGATTTTGCCGCTGTTATTTTTTGTGCCAAGTCACCACACTGATGCCTTTATAATAGGAATCAATTTTCTTTTGAGCTGGAATATGATGGCGTGGTGATTTTCATACACAAACAGGCACAGTGTGTGTACTCTATGAGTGTCTACGTGTGTGTTTTCTTACCCTGGCTCCTTTCTCGCCGTTGGCTCCTGGGAACCCAGGGAAACCACTGGAGCCCTGTCAATAGGAGAGGGAGATATGGAGGGAAATGAGAGAAACGAGAAAAGAGAGGCTGGGTTGGTCGTAGCATGCATGATAATAAGCACTCATCCTGAATTTATCTGCCCTATTGTTGGATTTCATCTTCAGTTGGTTTCATACAGTTAACAGAGTTTAAAACCAATCACTTTCATGAGCGGAACACTTTCCCCCCTGATTTGTTAATGATGTCTCTACTTTAACTGAATAACACTATTTAATACTGTAAGCATTTTCAAGTTATAAAACACATTGTGTAATGAAGTAAAAGTTTACAACAAAAAATCCAACATTTCCTGCCTTCTCAAGACAATACATCAAATTTCCAAGTTTTTTCCAAGTAGGGAAAGTTTCTCAGGCAAATGAACTAATGTGGGGGACACAATGCACACACACACACGCACACACACACACACACACACACAACCAAACATTGGAGGCTTTCAAAACAAAAGACTTAGCACAAGATCCCTATAAACACAAGACAAGGTGACATGATTTTTTTTCTTTAGACAAACTCTGTGAACAGAGGATTAAAGAGCTTACTTACTGTGCAGCAGCTCACCACACGTTGCATTGGGGACATTTAGTAAAAATCAATCAGTGACAAACCGTGACTCCCTCCATGTAAGATTTCCACATATCACTACTGTTCTGTTATGTCTAATGAGCTACTGTCTCTATAAAACAGTTAAATCTAGCACTGTCAATGTTGTTGAGATTGTGAGTAATTTTTAGATACTATCAGGCTTTTTGAACCACATAAATATATTCTGCTAGAGGATGTTACAGGTGTAACACCAGTTGACCTTAGAGTGAGGCCACCAGCATAAAAAGTTGGACGTATCTTTGTAAAAACTTGCCATAGTAAAACAGTACACTGAGGCTGGGAGTCCCATGAGCAGTGCTTGCACATGTCTGTGGCCCTGCTTCATCAGAATCCAAGCGGGGAGCATGGCTCAACATCAACTTTACAGATCCGCACAGAAACTGTTTCTACAGCATCATCAGGAGGATGGGTAACCTTTAAATCCACATGTGGAGTGGATGGTGGATAGCAGGCGTGATGATTTGATGTGAGAACAGAGTAAGTATAGGGTGAATGAGGGTTTCAAATAATCTTTTTATGATATTGTGCTGGTACATGGAAGTACATGTCATCAGCTGTTACAGGGATCTAAATTGTTCATATTTTATGGGTTTAGTTTCTGGTAAATCTTTTAAAAACCCCACAAAAAATTTGCTGTTTGGCTTTTTGCATCAATAAATCACTTCAGCATAAACTGTGAGACACTGCTATGATTCCCATGATTTCCAAATGAGACAAAATCAGACCATAACCTGTAAACCTGTCGACCAGTGTTAGTGTCTAAACCACATTTTACAGTGTGTGGCAGCGTGTCAGACTGAGGAGGGAATCTGCTACATTGCTTTACAGCAAGAACAGAGCACAGATTCCTTCAACTCGATAGCAGCTGAAGCTCAACGAAAGTGTGGGGAGGGAGCAGAGCAGATGGAAACCACAGGGTTTATGGGATATGTCTTACTTTTAAGTTCAGAGCAAAATGCTGGATTTACAATTATTGGTTCATAATAACTGTTCCAAATGAATGAACAATGATTGATGTTAAGAACTGTTTTCTAACAGTCTTGATTCCCCTTAATAAAGTACTTTAATTAATAACCAATGACTTTAAGAATTGATAATGATTATCTATTAATGATTCAGAAATCAGTTATTAGCAAATAATAAGATGAAGTCTTTGGGTTGCCAGATTGTGAAATATCCCTTTGACTGTTGTTTATGTTTTCTATTTGGTAATAATGGAGTAATAAATACTGGTAATTCTCATGGGTTTCTCACTTTTCAATTCGCCATTCAGTCTGTGGTTAAGAAATACCATTAAGCTGTTAATAAATGTATTTTGATCTGCAGCAGCTTTCCAGACAGTAAATAGACCAACAGTCCATTGGAGACATTTTTCTGAATAATTAAAGAGCAAAACGATGTTGGAAAGATAAACATCAGACAAAGGGATTTTTTTTAATAATCTGACATCACAACCATGATCTTACAGCTGAACAGCTTGTAAGTGAGTGCTTAATGTGTCCTCAGACATGAGTAAAGTCATTAGTTACTACATATAAACCCTTTGTAATACAGCGACAGCTACTGACTTTGAAAAAATATTAGGTACGATTCAATATATACAATACATTATATAAAATATGTTGTTGCTTAAATCTATTTACACTAATGTTTTTGTTGTGTTAAGTCAGTGTAACAGAACAGACTGGTGCAGATTCAGTCAGAAATGAAAAGAGAAAACATCCCATACTGTGGTGAGATTGACGCTAACTTACCTTTGGTCCTTGTCTTCCTGGATAACCTGGCAATCCTGGGACACCGAGTTTACCCTGAGAAACATTAACAACACGTATCAGCACAGTAAACCAATTTTAGCACAACAGCAAGGTTAAAAACAGCCACTGAGAGGAAAATATGGACAAATATGATTCTCATATCAGCTTTCAAATATCCTTGGTAGTTTAGCTATATGACCTTTTCCCCAGCTGGACCAAGGGGACCTGGTTCTCCGTTGGGTCCAGCTCGGCCTTTAGGACCCTCAGGACCGTCCTCTCCGCGGGACCCAAGCATGCCAAGCTCACCCTGTAACACAAGCACACATAGAGAAAGAATAATGAGTTGACACTGCTTCATTGGTTCTGGACATGGAGGAAGTTATTTAAAAAACAGTTGATGTTATTTCAGTCAAGCTCCTCACCCGGTCTCCTTTGATTCCCATGTCTCCCTTGAAACCTGGGAAACCGTCCTCGCCCTAAAATGAGACAAAAAGAAGTTGCATCATTTGCCAGTATTTTATTAAAGTGTTATTTAAAGCATTTGTTTATTTCACATCGAGACTCTTGGAATGGACTACTTTCTTCATTTCATTGGGGGACATAAATGATTAAGGCTCCTGATATTTTGTATTTATTGAGCATCTGGTAAAAATTCAGCCTTCTCATGTTCACTCTGTAGATCACAGGATTGATGCTGCTCTCTGCTGGTCACATCGTGGAACAGCATGTGCAAGGAACTCAAGTTTAGTTGTTTCACAATGAGCTGTGCTATATACATGCTCTACATTGCACCAGCTGATTTTATTTGGGATTTGGGATATACTGATGTAATAAATTAGACAAATGTATATCATATGATAGATTTTTAAATAGAAAAGACACTGGATTCAGTATATATGCACTGAATCAAGATTAAATACAGTACCAATTTTGGGAGTTTTGTTAGTGAACCAGAATTTTGAGCTTGAGAATCAAATGGAACCTGAAGGCCACTTTACAGTTCAGCCGAAACTCTTTTCTTTGACACTTTCTGTTTCTTGTCTGTCACCTGTCCATGTTTTCAACCCTATCTGTTGCATAATGCAGCACTGAGCATGTCTGTTGCCAGCAACTCACATCAGACCCTATGCATATACACACGCATACACACACACGCGCACCCACCC
>NW_019525660.1:6493892-6603435 GCF_002814215.2 Seriola lalandi dorsalis | reverse complement strand
ACACACACACACACACACACACACACACACACACACACACACACACACACACCTGAGGTAAAGTACATCCTTTATTCATAACAAACCCTTTCTCCTCAAGGTTTTGGCTTTTGAATCTCTTGCTATAAATAATTCAATAAAAACTGATATGAATACCTGTCAGTGTAGTGAGAACAACACCCCTCAGTCAGATAATGGATTTTATACAGCAGCATAACTGTATTGATCTTAAATAAACGTCATGCATATTAAAAGGCACCTTAGTTTAAATTCTGCATAGTGGCATGCACACTTCAAAAGAGCTTGAGATGGATTGCGGTGTTCTTTGAAACCAAAAGCCTCGAGCCTGACAGCTTTACATTCGAAAACTGATTGAGGGTCACTCCAAAAAAGAAGTCTCTCCACTCAAGAAGGCTATCGACTGACCTCCGCATGGTGCGTTCAGGCTGCAGCAGCCGTTCTCTCCGGCTCAAAAGAGTCAAAACAAAGTTGGGAGTGCAGGTAGACGGCCATAGTTACAGACAGAATAAGTGTGACGTGAATATATTTGTTGGCTTTCCCCAAATTTTGACAAAGTTTCAACAAACACTGTGACATACAGCGTGTCAGTTAAGACCACATTTTGTCTTTGACAGAAATAAAGCCATTGAATTTAGCTTGATTTTAGTATGCTTACTCAGCTTGGCAAATTATTTCCAAGACCCGACAGAGATCTTAAGAAGATTACTATGATATTGCGAGTTGAGAAGAACAAAATTCATAAATCTGATAAAATATCTGCTGCATCAGTACAGTGCTTGATATAGAGTAAATTCTTTCCAGTGCTGTCATGGGACAGAATATTCACTTGCACTGACCTTTGTTGACAATGCTGCAGAACTCAACAAGCTTCTCTTATTTTGTAAGGACATCACCATGCATGGCATGACTTCTAACCTCCTCTGGCTACTCACTGGGAAGTAAACTGAGAAATGATGGAACTGTATAGTATTTTAGGAAGTCTGTACCTTCTCTCCCTTTGACCCCTTGAGACCACGGACACCATCAGCACCCTGTTGAAAAGAAAAGATAAGAGAAATACAATACAATCATGTACAACAGAATAAAAGGCAGGACTTTCTTAAAAGGTGAATACAATAAATGAGGCTGGTCAATCAAATGCCAATGTGGCTCCAACAGAAATCATACCTTCACACCACGAGGGCCAGGATAACCAATGGGACCCTGTGGACCTGGTGGACCCTGTAGAGAAGAAAAGCATGGTTCCTGTAGTAAATGCTTTACAGTGTATTATTATACATATTAGTATTAAATAATACTGAAGACATTAAGTGTACCATTGCATATCTTCACTAGCTTATAAATGCAGCTGGCTTTTACTCTAGTTACTGTATCTTTGTAAACGACATTTTACTTCTATGTTTACAATTATGATTTAAATATACTTACTAGTTTAAATGCTTTATTTTAAAAGTCCATTACATTTTCATTAGAAACTGACTAATGGTAAATATGTGTAAAGAAAATGCCCATTGAACCAACTGCAATATAAAATATTATCATTCATCCAGGACAGAAGCTTGACTGACATGTTTCCTGTCTACTGTGCATTTTATACTTCATTAAATTGTGTAATGAAAACTTTTATTACTATTGTCCAAAAATCTTTTACCTTTAACAACTAACTAGAGCATTGTATTGTGATTTGTGCTGTTGTCGGGCTTGTTAACTAAATCTACCACCTTGTTGCTTACAACATCATCATGGTGATGCTTCAGAAGAATGGAAAATGTTAATGTTAATGTGACCAATGAAGTATGCTGTTGTCCTTTACATGTCTAGAGGATGTATTTATGGAGTCCATTTGAAAATAGTTGCATTTTACGTTAACACAACCTTGGGATTAAAAACTGCTTTAAATTTAGTTGCTTCAACAGCACTGGAACATTTTTGTTCTCTTTTTCACCCGAGCACACATTAAATACACCTACTTGTCCTCCTTTCTCTCCGGGTGGCCCCTCCTTACCAGGATGACCCTGTAAAATAAGATGTCACAAAGCGGTTAAAAGTGAACAGTGAATGAACACTGTGAACAAATCCATGTTATTCCATTTAATGCAACAAATTATGTTCTTGAAGTATCTTTGCAAAATAGAGAGGTAGTATTTGTGCCTGAACTGGCATTACAACAAATATCCAAAGGTGGAGGAACCTGTGTGTTGTCCTAAATAGCTACTACAAGGCATGGCAAAACAAATAATGTGTAAATCCAAGAATGAGAGTGAAGTGATGACCTGACTGTCTGAAGAAAAAACTACCAGGCGATGAGCTTCATTTTTCTAGGGGCAGTATTAAGTCCATATCACACATGTCTGGTTCACAACAACACAGGTTTTTCCCTGGTCCTCTGTGATAGACAGGTCAATGTGCTTTTCCACTGTACAAATTCAGGTCTGTGAGTTCATCACAACACAGAACAGCTGACAAGTCTACTAATTAGACTACTTCTAGGGCTACAAACAAACTAACAGTAAGTGATGGTGCGTCAGTGAAGTGAAACACAGGAGATTTCTGAGGTTCTCTGTGGCAGTCTGAGGCAGGTTAATAGCCAAGTGCCGTGACCACTGGTGAATGATGGGACAGATAGACAGGCCCACGTGAACAGCTTGATGCAAACCCCCACACACACATATGGAAACCTTTAGCTGCAAACACCTGGCATTTCGATTTTTGAAGTGTGAGGTTGAGGCAGAGGGCGGTAGATCACCAGACTCTGAGGCCTGAGGGGAACTAAGGGCTGCCTGCCTCTTGAACTTACACACCTCTCATAGTGAGGGCAGAGGAGGAGGAATGACATGATCGACTACAGGTCTGGAAAAACAAAAATCCAGAGTCCCATTATTATGGGGTTATGAAAAATGCCCTAAGAGATGTCTGAGATACAGTACTGCTGTATTTCAAAAGGCGGCTCAGTGTGTGTCATACACCAAAACAGTAACCCCATCCAAACACATTATCAACCTATATCTATATATGACTCATTACTGTATACATCTGGTAAAATTATATGTGCATTTTTAGTAATAATGACAAAAATTAATGAATGAAAATTATTCCAGTTATATCAATTACAAATTGATGTAATTGATATAACTGGAATAATTTTCATCATCATTTCTGTTCCCTGTTATTCTGATGACACTCAGTTATCTCAGTATCAGCCTGGCAAAGAGAGAAACTTTATAATGTTAAATACAGATAAAACTGAAGTGATGGTCAAAAGGAATTCATAAAGCTGGCTGTGGTTCTCTTGGACTGTGCACAAGAGGCCAGGAGTCTAAAGCTAAACTTTTCTATTCATTTCTCACAAGTTTCTGGTTCTCACAAGAACCAAAACATATCATCATAATCCTGCTGTTGTGGCTTCCTTGCACTGGCTACATGTCTGCTAACCAGTTGTTGACTGTTTCAAGATTCAGACTGAAGACGGAGGAGTGTGGTCTTTGCCTAAACTCTGGACAAGCCTGCTACCTCAATAAACTGAAGTGTCCAGCGACCTGCATGCTGAGGATGGGCTGAAATGACAGGACCACATCACACACTACCTGACCAGTGTCCTATGCCCATATATTGCATAAATAGCTTGATGGGAAAATCACAGGTTTGATATAGAAGTGTTGTACACAGGTCAGACCTGTGGACCTGTGGGTTGAACACAGGTTGTTGACGTTGAGAAAAAAAACTTTGGTCAGACTATAACGACCAACATATTCACTCTAAACTGTTGTTATAGCATATATTGTACAGTTTTAGAAAATGTGTGTGAATGAACACTGTCTGATGTTTGGGTGGATGTTACAGGAGTAAAGTGGTGTCATATTTCTGTGTGTGTATATGCGTGTGTAATACTGATATACTGTATGTACGTATATGGGTGATAAGAGCACGCACAGGAGGCCCATCAGCTCCAGGTAATCCAGGCAACCCCGACCTGCCCTGAGGTCCCTGCATGAGGAAAAGAAGATGACAAACAAGGTCAAAGGTCAGAGGTCATAAACTCTGCAGGTGCCAGAAAGCTAAACATGAAAAATATTTTTGACCTTCACTGTGTCACTTGGATTAAAGAGAAGTGTGTTCCACATGTTTACCTCCTAAGCATGAAACTTTATAACAAATGTTCTGAAATATTGGTTACTTATTATCTATCTTTAATCAGTAATTTCCTATAACTGACAATGATTTCTTGTAGTGAAACCCTGAGTACAATTTATCAAAATCAAATCAAAATTTGTTTGGAAAAATAATGGACATACTTTTTCTCCAGGTGGTCCAATGGGGCCTTGAGGACCAGGAAGACCCTATGAGGAGGAGACATATAGATTGACATAAGGGTATGTTTCTATAGCAACAACAAGCATGCTCAAACACACTTGCGCACACACACACATACTTGCACGCACACACACACAAGCTTGAAGAGTTTGTTGGAGCTGTAAATAGTTGAGCTGGTGAAGGAATGTTAAGCTTGTGTGTTTGTGTTTGTGTGTGTGTGTGTTTGTGTGTGTTTGTGTGTGTGTGTGTGTGTGTGTGCGTGTGTGTGTGTGTGTGTGTGTGTGTGTGTATGTGAAAAGAGTTGGGTTAGAAGGCATACTATGATCTAGCATGCTTCTAGAACCGCACGTCTCATATATGTGTTTCTAGGTGGCTACCTCTTTGTGCCAGTGTGTGTGTGTGTGTGTGTGTGTGTGTGTGTGTGTGTGTGAGTATGTGTGTGTAATTTGAGGCACTGAAGCTTGCTCCAACACGTGTGGCAGCTTTGCAGGAATTCCACCAACATGAATAAGATGCTTTCAAATGGATCAACCCCCAAACATTCCCCCTCCTGAGATAAACCCCTGAAAAATATTTCAGAAAAATGTGTGTGCATAGTGCGTATGTGTGTGTTTGTACTCAAAAGGTCTCCAGGGAGAGGTGGCTGGACCAAATTCAAAAATGCAAAATGAAGATGAGTATCTGTTTTGACAGTTCAACTTCTAATTTGGTGCCTCAAACGTAACTTATAAAAGCAGAATATTGACGTCTACAGCTAGAGAAATAAATAACAACACACTTCGCATTGAGAATGAAGCTGTTCAACTGTGTATTTCATTCATCAAATGCATCTATAAGCTCACAAGCTTATATACAGTGGATCCAAAGTAAATCTGCTTTTCTCTTTGTGTAGGGTTTGTGGTGGAAGATACAGGCATCAATGGAGACTAAAGCCAGTGTGTCTGTAGTTGCTTCCCTGTATTTACACATCACGGTGCAGCCATCATGGTGCAGCCATGCACACTTCATTTTTATCATGGGTGGTGGGACAGTGTGTGATTTTGTTGTTTACCTGTGTCCCTGGGGTTCCTTGCTGCCCAGGTGGGCCTGGTTCTCCTTGTGGTCCCTAAAAAAGATGGAGGCTGTCAAAACTAGACACTAAACACTAGTCCCAATCAGGTGGAACCTCCTGCCTATCAACAGCATAAATTAATAGCAATATTTTACATTTTATATTGTACATTTCCTTGTATTTAAAACCAAATCCAGCAGTGAATATTATTCCTCTCTTGAGCATCATCAAGCTGTATGAGGCTCAGTCATTCCAGGAGTTGTTTAAATTGTTACAGTGACTTCTTGAGGAAGTGTTTTGTAACTAATACGGCTGCCACTTAACGAATTGGGCTGTGAATCTATTGTATTCTATTTGGGTTACACATGATTTGGATTGTAGTCTGCTTAGGGAGCTGCCAGTGTGGAGAATAATGGATCTGTGTGTTAAACATCAGAGCAAAATAGAAGCTCCAGTAAGCCAGCCATGCTCTTTGACATTCTGGTGTCAAACTGCACTGCAGCTGTAATGGGAATATCTTGATTATGAAAAAAATGTATATAGGCTGTTGTTAAATGTGCGGTTGAGGGTTCATCTCTGCCACTAAATCAGCATTTTGTTCTTTACCCGTTGTAAATTTTAAACCTAGCCTGTCAACAGTATTTAACTTGTACGACCTTTGTAATACGGCAGAAAAAGGTACCGCCACAATCTAGCACGATCCTTTGCTGCCTTTCAAGTGGCTACTCTCCTTCTCAGCTCCTCTGAGATCCTCAGTATGAACTTTAACCTCACAGCTTTGCATCCTAAAGGGGTTTTAACAGCCTGATCTAGACAGTCCAAACTTACACAAACAGTCCTGTTTGTGTAAGACATTGTCCTGAAATTCTGCAGTCATATTAGGAGCTGATAAAGCAACATTTCAGACAGTTTACTGAGAGGAAGTTGTGTTTGTACCATGTTTCCTTTGGGACCTGGAGGCCCGTCAACTCCAGCAACGCCCTGAGAAGGACAGATCAGAAAAGACTCATATATACCACATATCAGCAGGAAGTGATATCAGAAAAGGGGATGGTAAAAGTGATGGTACGTACAGGAGATCCAGGGGGTCCTGGAGGACCACGAGGTCCCAGCAAACCTCTAGGACCCTATGAAGAGTGACAAGCAGTGACTTATAAAATCAGATTCATTCTATGCTCATTGCACTGATGAACACATTTCAGTGGGGCAGTCCTGTCCCCTGGTGGACACTTTTGTCAAAGGGAGAGAGATCAATTGAAAGCAAGATTAAAGCTGATCTTGTTGCAGCTCGTTGGAATCCCATATGTTTGCGAGGGCATGATGAAATAACACCAACAACAGAAAAGCCTTACACTCTCGCCAGCTAATCCTCTGGGCCCAATCTCTCCATCCTCGCCCTAAGAGAAGAAAAAGACAGCAGAGTACATTTATTGAACTGGGCTTCATTGGAGAGGTTCAGCTGCTCTTTAATTTAACTAAATAAAAATCTGAAGGGAATTCTGGCATGAAACCTTAAATGTCAGCTATCACCACCAATAACCATAAGCTCTCAAAGGTCTGTATTAGTCACAGCTTACTCTCAACCAAACCAAACATTTGTTGAAGGTAGTAACAGCCTAGTTGTGGAGGTGGGGTGGGAGTTCGGGGGTTGGGGTTGGGGGTTGGGGGTGTAGTTAGTTTCTGGGGGGAGGAAAGGTTAAACTTAAATCCCTCCTCCTCCCCAGTTCATGGTCTCCACCCAGCTGCTGCTGCCTGAGGGCTGAGCTGGTGGACCACAGCTGATATAAGTGATGCAGCCGAGTTCAGTTTTCTTAAAGGTTATTTAGGGTGTTAAGTTAAAAGAGAAGGTACTCACTCTCTGTCCATCCTCTCCAGGGGCACCTGGGGGTCCCATTGGTCCTATCTCCCCCTGAGATAGAAAGAGTGAAAGAAAATTAAAGAGAGATTCAGGATAATTCATCATAGTTTGATCTTACCAGACCATCAGCTATAGGCTTGTGCGATCATTTTTATTTTTTGAATCAAATATCTAAAATAATTTTCATATTGGGCTCAAACTGCAAACTGTCTTTCCTACATTTCACATTTTCACCAACAGTTTTACTCTTATGGACATTGGTTACTTTAAAACCTTTAGTTTCTACATTCTTATGTCTTATTGTTTTTGATGTATTATAGTGTTGCTAGTGCAAATCCATAATCTAAAGAGCCATTTAAAGTCATAATTCTCCACAAAAATTTATGAGCCTACTACAGACTGGTGCATTAAACTGGGGTGAGAGACATATTTGAAATCTTAAATTAGAATTATTATTATTATTAATATTATTATTTAGAGTGACCAATACAGTGCACCACCCTCGACAATGATGTGTCTCCTTCAGAAAATGTGGTTGACTCTACAAACACATTTACCTGGCTTCAGTGCAACACTAAATCTTTTCCAGTAGTCTGATTGATGCAGACACATTAGTGGAATTAAACAAATTCAAACTTCTTAATAAATTATTTCCCTCATTTTCAATTCACTTGTCACACTGAAATTTAAGAGGTTACTCAACATTGTGATCTGACTGCAGGTGAATCTATTTCATCTCATCCAAAACCTTTGCCATCTAAATGATACCCTGATAAATCTGAGAATTAATCTAAGAAGACAAACCTTCAACAGCTAGGGAGTTTTGTTTTAATGCCAGTTTTGTGACTTATCACACGAAGGAATAGTGTTTTGCTCATAACCTTGTTTACAAGAAGAGTTGCTCCACAGGCCAAACCAAAATCTGGTTCGTTATTGCTCAGTGTTCAAATCTAACAATGTTCAACTTCAGCAGAATCAACAGTAAAGGTGTAAAAAGCAGGATTTTGATGAACCTGAAGCAGTGGCATGCACCTTTCTGTACTCACCCTGTGTCCCTTTTCACCAGGCAGTCCGGGGAGTCCATCAAAGCCTCGGTCACCCTTTAATGAAGCAGAGCAGAGAATGTCACCAAACCACACAACATCACCACACATCAAACTCATCCTGGCCTGCACACAACACAACAAACATGAAAGGTGGTGTGCTGGCATTTGGTACCTTGGAGCCTGGCTCTCCGGGCATTCCCCGGGCACCGTCTGCTCCAGCACGGCCCTTCAAAACAGAAAGATTAAACATATACATACAGATTTGCATATTGTAACAACCTTGAAATGCACATTCAATACAATTAGGTGTTTGTGTAGAAGAGTGATATAGTTATATTCTAATTCTTATATTCTAATACAACAATAAGGTTTTACCAGAGCAACAGCTACTCTTCCTGAGGCCCAGCTGGTTTGTTGGATTGTGCAAAGTTATATTGTAATAAGTAATACATCTTTAATTAGTAAACAAATGAATATAGTCTGAAGCTGCAAATTTAAGCAGTGTAGCAAATATTAACACAAATCATTGATCCACATCACTTCAGCAATCAAGAGGTAGAGCAGGGGCTGACTGGGAATCATCTCCAAAACCAGCTGCCAGTTTACAGCACTGCAGGAGAACTTCTAACAGGATACCAAACACAGAGTAATAACAAATCGAAAATCTATTTCTTATTCTGACACTACTTTTTATGTCTGTTGCAGCATTAGATGAGTAAGTATTTTCTGACATTAAAATCAGCTCACAGTTGACCCATGAATCAAGCTTGTATTACTAATTTGCCTATGACTGGTTTATGTTTATTAGTAACCAATTAGGTCAAGACGTTTGGCTCTGCAGAGTGACTACACTGTGACACTAATTGTGCCCCACATCTGCAGCCAGTTTTCCCATTTTGGCATTTTCAGACAGATTAGCTGCCCGGCCATTGATCCGAGGATTGGAGGCAGCGCAGGCCTTTAAGCACATATCAAGCAATTGTTTGTTGAACTGGAAATAAGCCTCTCAGCATCTGAGCAGTGGCCACAAGTACAAACAACCACACAACAACAAACACAGAGGCATGTGAGCACACACACACTGCACAGTGAGAGTGTAGCAGGTCATTGAGTTCACTCACCCTCTTGCCAGCTTTGCCAGATTGTCCTGAAGGCCCCTGGATGCCACGGGGACCCTGTGCAGACACGAGGACCACTTAGTGACCAACAGTCTAATAACCTTGGATGTGGCCTACAGTAGCTGGTGAGGGACATTTTCATACATCATAGTAGTAACATCTCTTGTTTCTTACCTGAGGTCCAGGGTCTCCACTTTCACCTTTCAGTCCAGGAGCACCGGGTAGACCCTGAAGAGAGAGCACAAACCAAACATTGACACTTTTCATTCAGGTCATGACATATGCAGTTTGCTACAGGACCGATCAGTAAAAAATGGCATGAGGTAAACAGCAGATGGCGATGTTTAGCTTAATGTGCACATTCTTTCTGTGTGTTGATCTGAAGAAAATGAATTCACACATTCCTTTTATGCATGAACTACTTGGGATGAGAGTCTAAGACATGATATCCTTTAAGTTCTTATAAATTATATCACTCTAATATGACCACCACATGTATAATATGTTTTTCTTTGATGATGTATTATGTGCATCTTTTCATGTGGATTGCTTCTGGCATATCAATCTGCATCAGATTAAAGAAGTTTGTGAGGTTATCCTGACAGGTCAAATGATCATCTTTAGCCTGCTTTTAAAAGACATCAAAAACATCTGTGTGTCTTTTAGCATATACTTAAGTCTAAAAAAGCAATCCTAAATTGTTAGTAAAGGCAGAGATTTGGGGTACAGTGCATACTGTAATCTGTCTGCAGACCAGCATGTATTCAACGCTGGTGATTTTGCAGACACACAGACGCTTTTAGAATCATAAAAGAGCTTGACTGTCAGAACTACCTTGACTGTTTTAAACATGCATTTAATCAAGGAGGGAAACCTTTTAGAAAGGTACATTTACATCTGATTATTGCCTTATCATTTCAGATCCATATACTTGGCCTTTTGCCTTTAAAGGGCAGATTTTAAACTGGCCAATTCCTCGTGTCTTTTGTTGGGCCTTTTCCTGCAGATAAATAGTGGATCATGTATCAACAAGCCCAAGAGAGAGGAGGAGGGTTTGTGTGGAGTGGTGGGGGGCAACAACAGAATGAAATTTTCTTGGCAGCTGGTAGCACGTAACAGACAGGAAGTGTAGCCACTGAGCCACCCAGTGCTGATGCAACAACATTTCACAACAAATAATCTGCTCTCTGCTGTTTGTCACAAAAATATAAATAAATAAGTAACATAAAGTAGATGTTTTCATTTAAGCAATGCGGAACTGGCAGTACCAGAAATTTACAGATTTTCATTCTAAGTACTGAATTCTTAAAAAGTTGTGCTCTTTCTGAAATATTGGTGAAAAGGAAACTTTAAATCTAACATTAAGTGTCATGATATTGATCCAAATGGGTATCTTGTGTGCTTATTACAACTGTTACTATCAAATGCAAACACAATTGATTGGACAATAAACAGGAGTTGAAAAGGTCATGTTACCGAAAATGTAAAGAGCCAAATTCCTACGAGCTACCACACACACAAAAAGAAAAGACAAAAGGGACTCACCACTGGCCCTGATCGTCCTGTCAGACCCATCGGCCCGGGGGGTCCCCTCATAGCCAGCTGCAGGGGAGACACGGACAAGAACAAGGTCAAATTCCACTTAGCAAAAAACTCCATTCAGAAAATGTATAGTATATCCATTTTTGAAAAAGAAAATATGCATACTATATACTGCATGTAAAGCACATACTAAGTGTACTTTGTTTTATTTTATCTTTGCATGTCCATGTCCTGTGCTGAACTGATTGGCGTATATAACAGAATTAAATCAAATTTAAATCAAATCAATAAAATACATGTTCACTGTTCTGGGGTGTCTTCTGTTTTACTTCAGAGGTAACCATTATTTTATAAGAGCAGCTGTATATTTTTTGGAACTGGTATTTGACCTCAGACATATTTTACATTATTATTATACCATAATCCCATTTTGCATAATGTATATGATCCTGCTGGTGAATCTCCTTGCTGTATATATTCTCTGAACTTTATTTTGTTGTATTGTCTTCTGATGCAGTAAACCCAAATGCATATTTCCACATTTCATCTCTTGGTTCACTGAGGGTGTAATTAATGTGGGACATTATGCAGAAGCCAACAGTTCTCCTAAATACCAAGTCTAGATTTTGTCTTTTCCTCTCTTCTAACAGCCCCCCTCCTCTCCCATTTACACACACAGACATTTTCTACACCTGTTGGTTTAGCCCACCCGCAGGTTGAGAGCCCCTAAAGTATTTTTAACAGTCTCTCCTGTCTGTCCATCTGTTCAAAGTGGCCTTTTTATGTTGTTGCTCTCCAGCCTGCTCGGCATGTCTCCTTTTAGCCTTGCAAGGCCAACGAAACGCAGTGTACCCCCCTCCCCTTCCCTGTCTCTCTCATCCTTGCCCTCCTCTCCCCCTACAGCTGTGTGTGCAGGGAGAAGGGCAGGGGTGGGGGTTTGGCTTCCCAGTGGCTTGTTTAATATCCTTGTCTACTTACTCTGGCCTGGGAGAGGATGGCCTGGGCTTGGGCTTCTTGTGCCGACACCACTGGACCCTTCTCACCATCCCCACCAAAACGGAACTGTCAAACACGCACAAACACATAGAAGTTAAAACATTATTCATTCTGTTTATCATCACTGTTAAATACCCTAAAAATCGGTCTGGTTATTGAATTACATAATAAAAGGTTCTGTTGTGTTATTCTGAGCACTTACTGGCAGCATCAGCATAGTACCAGGGGGCCCTGGCAAACCATCAGCACCAGGCAGACCAGCACGACCAGGAGGACCCTGCAACACAGAAGAGATACCACCTGAGTCATAAAATCAACAACTTTACCATTAACTGGGAAGAAAACAGAATATTTTAAAGACCATATAAAGATCAAAGTAGTTCAGATAGATGCTTGTATGAATGTAATGTACAGTACATGTTATCATATCTAAATGTCAGTAGACTGGAAAAGCTAAATTAATAACTCCTTCTTCATGTCCAACATATGCAGTTGTTGTGTTTTCAAGGAAATAACATTTGCATCTTTGTTCAATTTTAAGAATCTATAATTGTGTAAATCACTGGAAATCAGTGCAGACAAACATATGTATCAATATGCTGTGAAAAAATGCACCTGATCCTGAGTTCTTTCGGTTTCAAATCTTAAATTGTGCTGTTACCTATGCCGTTAACAGCAGCAGTAATATGGAGGGAAACACAAACACAGCCAAACATGCCCACACCCACCCACACACACACACACACACACACACACACACACACACACACACACACAAACACACAAACATACACCACACAGCTGGAGCAGTAAATGCTGGAGGTGTGCTGTTTGTTGGTTTCATTAGCATGTGCTCCTCCTCCTCCAGCACACATAGACTGGGCCTGTCCATCTGTACACCACACTACTGTCTGCAGTCCAAAACCAACATCCTTTTCCATGAATTCTGGTGCCCACATTTGTGTGTGTGTGTGTGTGTGTGTGTGTGTGTGTGTGTGTGTGTGTGAGTTGCTTGTCTGTGGAACAGAGAAAATGCAAAGGGCAAAGCATTAACATATTTACTTTTTATGAAGGGGAACCCAGTTTGTCCTCACTTATCAAAACTGACTCACATGCCACACTTTTCAGGCCTTATTATATAAACTACCAGGGTTTGTCTGAAATCATTTTAAACCATGGTTTTACAGCTTCACCACATCATGTGAAGCATAAATATTGTTGCTATGGTTACCACTGTTTAATATTCTTCCCACACTGATTTGTAATGTTTGAACTGTTATGCTTTGTTTGACATGGTAAAATGGTTCTTTACTGCAGCAGCATATGATTTCATAGATCATTGGCTGTGGTGTCGCATGCTAGCATGGGCAGTAAGCTACTGGAATGAACTCAAGAGACCAAAAATATTAACTGGAATGTCATCATCATTTATTACAACATGCAGCTGAGTGAGGGAGTTCTGTGTAGAAGATTAGTAAGTTTGACATATAACTTACAGAAATATAATTTGACATTTGATGACAACTAGTTAGCGGACCAGCAGGTTGGTGCATTCCTTCAAGGATGTTGGATTATTCATCTTTATTCTACAACATACGCAGCATTATTCCTATGAAATTAACTGAGGTAAAGTTCCCATGAGGCCATACTATGTATATACAGAAGTATTAGCCATAGCACTAATACAACTCAGTTGCCACATTCTTTGTAGTCACTTGTTTTACCTACTACTTGAGTGTTTTTTTGGGATCTCAGATTCAAAGACATAAATAACAACTCACCCTGTCACCAGGATCTCCAGAAGGCCCGGGGGGTCCTTGTAGGCCTGAGGGACCTGGAAGGCCCTAAAAAGACAAAGCTAAGTCAGCAGAGCAGCAGCACGGCGGCTCATTAAACTCTGACTACAATGGCGTATAATTATGCTCAGGTGCAAAACACTGACTATTAAATCAATATACTCACAGCTGGGCCAGGAGGTCCTGGCGGTCCTTCAATCAGCATGCCCTTTAAAAAACAAACACTGTTTCACACCACAAATGCTGCCCTACAGTCAAGTTCAGGATGAGTCAACAAATTCAGAGTAAAGAACAAAAGCTGTAAAAGTGTAGTTCAGCAGCTGACTTAATTTCCTTTGGATCAACTCATTCTGTAAAAACAATTTTTTGATAATAACATGAACTAAAATGACATGATTATATCACTTTAGTATATCAGCATTGACTTTAAGGGCCTTACAGGTTCAATCACAGCCGGCTCGCCCTTTTCTCCCTTCTGGCCGAAGGCTCCTCCAGCACCAGCAACCTGCAGTTACAAAGTGAGCACAGAGGTGACATTCTTCACACAGCAGTTATAGTTCACAGGTGAATGAATAGCAATGATGAGCAATGATGACTGGAGGAGGCAGTTCAGCCGGTGAAAAGAATGTGTGTGAATGCTTGAACAAATTTTACTCAATCAATCAACATCTTACATTCAGTTGTAGCTACTGCAGCTATGTCAGAGGCAGAAAGTGAGTAAAGAATAACACACAGTGAGATGACATTGTGGTACAAAACAGGCAAAATGTTAGTCGTACTGAGAAGGAATAGACCTCTACTCTGTGTGCTTGAAATGGAGCAGTGCTGTCATTGCATTGCCATTGTGCAGTGTGGCTAACAGTGACCAAATAAAACAATAACACCAACAGGTTATTACTGTCATGCAAACCCACAAAATAATGTAACTAGATACATTTATAATAAGAGACATAGTAATAATAATAATGTTCACTCCCACATTCATGTGAAGTGTCTTCTTTTCTATTCTTTGGGCAACATTGCAAATGATAAGATTTAAATAAATAGCTGAACATGACTGTGGTTTCATTAGAGGTCGTGAATTGGTCCGTCCGTCTCATGTGTTTAGGTGTGTTTTAAGAGTGGAGGTGGAGGAGGTGGGATGAAATAAGAAGGATTAGGAGGCCGGGTGGGTGTATGTGTAGAGGGGTGCTAAAATTTAACAATACCCAAAGGCACACAATCACAACATGGTATGTGATGATGTTCTGACAGAGGGTAAATTTAAACAAGAGTTAAACATGGAGACAAAGTAAAGAGAGTGGTACATGTTAAATATTTATACTAACCAGCTGACAACCTGTGACAAGCTGTGACTGCTGGTAAGTGAAGGCAGAGTTCAAAAGTTTGGGTATGAAAGGGAGTGAGTTACACTGAGTGTGCACTGTGGAGACAGCTTCCTCTGAGTTATGGGCTAATTGTATGATATGAAAATGACATGTCACAGACAGGCTGCTAGTTAAAATGGCTGAAAGCTGAGTGGGTGGGAGGGGGCGGCAGGTACTTTGTTGGGTATGTTTGGGCGGGGTGCAGGTTGGGCTGACACACACTGATTGAAGGCTGTGCGTTTAGAGATAAGAACAAAATAATATGTGAGTGTCAATAATTTCTGTGTTTGTGCACACACTGTGCAGTCTGCCGGAATGGGAGCTACCAAAACACAGGTGCATGCATGGTCCCTGTAACAGCTGTCAATCATTAAATCACCAATCACACATAATGCATTTACTGGCTCCACACTCAATATGTCAATGACATATTTCCCATGCCAAGCAACCATCTAGGAAGACGTGCACTGGAAGACAGAGTGAGTCCCTAACGCGTGCCGTTCATGCACACACCCGTCAGTCGCCAGGTCAGGGCGTGATACTTACGGTGCTCTCAGAAACGTCGGTTTCAGCAGCAACCCCAGGCCCCACCTCATCATCGTAGGCTGCCGTGGGTTTGGGGGGGGCAGTGCCATACTCATCATATGCCCCGTAATCATACAACCTGTTGTCAACCTCCCCCAAGTCATACTCCTTTAGGTCATATTCCTTAAAGTCATATGCTTCCGCACCAGTGTCCAAGTTGTCCACCATTTCTGGGACAGCGGTGGGCTCCGGAGCAATGGGAGCGGCCTCGTAGCCATTAGCACCGACAACATCCTCCTCCACAGCCTTTCAGGTGTTACCCAAGCAAAGAAGGGGGAAGTGATGGTGGGCAACCAAGGAAATAAGGATGTTAGTTAAGCAATTGAGGCAAACAGTCTACTTTAACATGTTATTAAAGCAGACTGCAAATAAATTCAGCAAAAAATTTTTTTTAAAAAGTAACAGTAACACCTTATTTATTCCATGTTATCTTAGATGAATGAAGTTAATGGTCCAATACTGTTGTGTGATTGTAGTTTGAATTAATGTAATCTGAATATTTGAATTGATAACATTAAAATCCAAGCAATGAATCATGTTACTAATTAAGTATCTGCCTTAACAATCCAACACAAACCTACAGCACACCTCAGGAGGAATAAATACAGTGTTACTGTAATTACTGACTCTTACAATCAAAAGTTTGTTATTCATACTTGTCAAGTAGACATGATTTTACCTCAGCCTTCTTTTCTTTCTCCTCATACAGTTATACAGGATGTATACAGTAAACAGTCAGTAAAGAAAGGCTGAAATAAACGTCTGAAATGACACTAGCAGCAATTTGCATCAACAGCAAACCAATCATCAGATTGGAGTAACTGCAGATGTACAGAGTGCATCAAGATACAGACAAGTAAAATTTTAATTTGTTGGTCAACAAATCCATTTTGATGTTTGGAGCCTCCTGTGTGTTTTCCTGATGCACTCTGTATGTGGGTCAAGTACTACAACCGCCATCACTTGCTACAATTTCTTTTTTTTTTTCATTCCAAACTGTGATCACTGCTTTAGCTACAAAATGGATGCAATTACACAGTTATTATTGGCAGCACTCCATCTCGCCCAATTATATATTTAAAAGTGCCTGTATAATCACATCCACTTTGTCAAATGCTGCGGTAGATGATGCATGTTCATAGCTGGCTGTGAGGAGATTTGTTGATCATAGTTCGTTTAGGGGTAATTAGCAGAACTAGTGATCAAAACCAGGCCTATGGATGAACAGGGCATATATTGTTGAACAGATAATCTCCAGAATCATTTGCTGTTAATGGACTTGGCTGAGAGAGGCTCTGCCATCGTCAGCTTCTTTTAATCCTGGATGAGGCTGCAGGTCTTGTCAACTCTCCGCTCTTTGTGTGGGTAATAAAGGCAGACAAGCCGGTGTGACTGAGGCAAAATACACTGGCTCTAAAACATATTTCTAGCTCCTGGTGAAGGACCACGTTATTTCACTAAAATCCTTAGTGGTTTCTATTAATTAGACGGCGACAGTGAATTTCAAAGCCACACATTTCCAGAACAATACTTGCTTCTTTTTAATAAATGGGGTACAGTTCACTGTTACTGTTCATTTCTTAGTTCTATTATGATCCATCCAGACAGCCTACAGTGTTTTATCTTTAAAGTAACTGCCGTTACTTCAGCTGAACACTAATGTGTCACACACTGATTGAGGTTAACTTGCTCACATGCTGGAAACTAACAAAATCTGCAGCCTCAGCCAAAATTGAATGTCGACAAAAAGCTACAAACGACCGCATTACTTTCTAAGAATGCAATGCATCCCTAGAATCCACATGGTGTATGCAGTGGAGCGAGTGGGTTGTAGCTTTCAAACATTTAAAAAAAAACTCCCAGTCCACAGCAAAGTCTCAATAAATCAAAAGACACATTCATTCGTTTGAATGGTTGTGTCTTTGTCTTTTCATACCAGATGCTTTCTTGGGTAAAATCTTCCTTGCTCACATTTCCCAAAACACCTAACACTGGCTTTTAACAGTAGATGAGAATGAAGATGAAAAATTACCTCATAGGGTCCACTCGTGGCAAAGGGGGACTGAGTTTGAGTACCATCTACAGTTCCGTAGTCAATGTCTGTATTGTAATCTCCTTCTACATTGTTTAGCTGAGTCATGTCGAAAAAAGGAAAGAAGAATAAAGCGAGGGTTAACACAAAGGCTAAAACTGAGGTTATTTGCTAGGGGTCCTCTCAAGCTAGCTACAGACTGTGCTACATCTACATAAGAGAGGTTAGGGAGCTCTGAGTCTGCCATCAGAGATTTTCCCTTCAGAATTCAGGGTAGGAAGATCTTGATGGGATTTGGTCTTTTCTTAACTTGACGTTTACCCTAAAATTGCCTCTGGGTCGTGCCGGCGCTGTGGCCTGGTAGCCAGGCATCTGTCGTTTCCTCTCAGCGGCAAACTTTTTAGCTGGTGATTTTTTGTTAGCCAAGAACTTTAAGGACTTGGCCTTAAATTTACTGAGGGACTTTCTGGTCCTCTTCTTTTTCATGGAGACACTACGTTTCTTTCTCTGGAAGATCTTGCGGCGACAAAGAACACCAAGACAAACGTGGAACATTCAAAAGTGGAAATTACTTAAAGGCACAGTCTGCAACTTTTGCACAGAGTCTTTATCAAATCCCAACTGTCAGAGCACATGTGCTCCACTTTCCGGTAGCAGCCCGCATACAGTACTTGGTCTGCACAGTATCCTTTCACACGGTCACGGTGTACACCAACTACAGGGGCTGCAAGTGGAATGATGGCCATTTTAACACTGCCTTCAGATTATATGACAGTTGGGTGGAAAGGGTGTTGTACAACAGTTGAGGACTGGGCCTTTCATGTGACACACAGAAGCATTTTTGGGACATACATACTTATCAATCTGGGACTGATGCAAAAACAAAACACAGAGGATTTGCCTTTCAGCAACACTTTAGAGCTACTGCAGTGCAATGAAATAGCAATGGAGGTTAGCTTGCTTTTGCTGCATTTTCCAAAATGTAAAGTGTAATATTGTTGATGATTCATTATGAGAATAATGTACACAAAACCTTTAAAGACATGCTGAAATGCAAAAACACACTCAAAGCAGATGGCATTCCCAGCGAGACAAGGCAGCAGCCTCTTAAAACAGACACAAGGAGGGCTGCCAAACCGAGTATGTTTACATGCACACTCAAGTCCACCTGTGCTGCCTTATTGTGAAGGTCATTATTAGAGACAGCATCACCAGGTCAGGACACTTTTATTGTTGCTCAATCTTTTAATCTAGTGTTGCATATCAAATTTCTGGCTACCTTTGGAGAAACCATTTGAGAAATTTGGAGAGAATATGATCATGAAGCTGATTACTCCCAGAAACTGGAGTACTGGTGTGCATATAAACATAACGCTGAGACACAGACAACACACAAGACAAACTGATGGATGGGATGGATGACCGAAAAACCGAGACATCACAGGAAACACATGTTTTTTTTCTTTTCTTTTCCTTTTTTCATTTACCTGTGGTTCAGAATACTCATCGGTGGGAATGATGTCTGTTGCTCCCTCAGAGTAATCATAGAACTGAGAGTAATCTAAATCATCAGTAGTGTACTGGAGAGGTTCAGAGAGAGAGAGAGAGAGAGAGGGAGAGAGAGAGAAGGAAGAGAGGTCTTTGTGTTAGCATTAGCATCAAGGATGCAGAGAGCTCTTTCAGCAAGATGATACATATGTTATCATCCTGAGCATGCTGCATGTTCAAACAGATGAAGTTTGAACAGATTATTTTACATCATTATTTATGGCAAACAATATTAGAATAAAGCGTTGTGGTAACAGTATCATTTAAAAAAAAAAAAAAAAAATTGGTCAAGAATGGTTAGACACTGAATAATCAGTGCAGCATTAATATTATACACATAGCATCATATGAAATGCCACAAGATGTAATGCGATAATGTATTATGATGTATAATTTATAATATATTATGGCTCATTGATAATGATAATGATAATGATAATGAACAAAATCATCATTACCTCCAAACCAATAGCAACTAAATTGGATAATGGTTTTAATATGGTGAACAAACAAGTAAACAAATGCTGAAACAAGCCATGTGGGTCTTTGACTGCAAACATGTAAAAGCAGATGGGATTTTCAAAAGCTCGTAAAACAAAGGAAAACAACAGGGAGACCTCAAAGAAATAATCACCAGCTGCATTTCAGGGATATCGTAATGGAACTTTCTCAGTGCAAGCATGTTAATTATACACTTCAGTAAAAATGAAAGGTTTCTGATTTAAAGAAAGTGTAGCTTCTTTCAGTTGTGTAGTTCTCTACCAGGTAAAAAACAAAGCTATACAATATAATTAATGGCTTCTCGTCATGAGAGTTTATCACTTCATGCTGCAACTTGGAAGTGAAGTCTGAACATGATATCACGCTTAGCTGGTTAGAAATGATAGGTTATGGTATCTGGCAGCATGTGTGTTCCAAATTATCAAATTAATTCAACATAGTTGGATCTCAGTTAAATTGGCACTGACGTAGCTTCAGGCACCACACTGCACCTTTAGAAAGGGACTATTTTACAGCTGGTCAGTGTCCATGACTGTTTCACCCTGCCCCTTACAATCATCTCAGTGATTTATGGGCAAATATAAAAGAAGGGTTAACTTGTAGCGCTTAACTCTAATGCAGTTGTGTTTAAGTAGGTGAGTGGTTAAAATTGATTATAAAGCTACAGACTGTGTCCTTGGCTGGTGCTTGCAAAAATGAGAATTGTAAGTAAGCAGATGGGGTTAATAGATTTTTATATTGCATCCTTAAGTTTTAAAAAGGCAATTTAGGGACAGAGGAAGAGATTAGACAGACAGAATAGGTATCCCTATCAGCTCCTTTCAATATAATTTCAAAATGAACATTTTACACTGTTGTGTCATGACCATTCAATCAGTGAGAATCGCATCCCTGAGCATTCACACTACCATCTCTTCTCTCTACACTCTCTACTCTCTGCACTACTCATCTGGCCACACCTCCAGTCCAGAGCATTACTGCAGACAGTTTACATTTACCTACCTACCTGATGGAAGACACCTGAATCAGTGATTGGGGTGTGGCCGGATGTGGACAATACAGTATCCCTCCAAGTATATGCTGAAATAATGTTGTGCAGCTTATGTTGTGTTGTCTACATTTGTGGATAAATTAATGTAGATGTACATGTCTGTGTTACTGTCTTGCTAGAACTCAGTATAATAAGCAGACACTCACACAAGTCTGTACTTATAATACCTGATATCTATTTTATGGAAATTCTCCCTATTTATATAATATTTCAACAACTGTGAATTACTCTCTTGTTACAACATGTACAGGTGAACCAGGATCATTCGGAATTTCCACTGTAAAACCTGATGTGGATTTCTGAAACATACCCAGGTAAAAGCCTGGCCTTCTTAAAAAATGTCTCAATATCTAATAACTTATTTACCAAAACACTACAGCCATTTATCTGTTTTAACGCATTAAAACCCTTTAAACCAACTGCCTCCTAACTGAGATTAAACATGAGGACACACACTTATCATGTGCAAATAAAACCTGACGACATCAACTGTGAAGCTCATCAATCATCATCCTCCTCTTAGCAGCACCTCAATTGGTGCTCTGTAGAATCTCCACCCTCCACCCCACCCTCCCTGGTTGGCTGACCTCTTCCTCTGGCTCCTGGGCCTGCAGGGAATCACCGTGGGGAGTGTCACAGTCTGGGCTGTAATGTTCACAGTAGTCATATGCCGCTTTGGGATCAGCCACGATCAGAAGTTGTTGGATGTCACCCTGCAGAAAAGAGACAAAGGAATATGAGTTAGTTCACTCTGTTCATGCACAGGCTGATTTCTCCCACATGCCAGTTTAAAAGATAAAGAGTAACCATCTGAAAATAATGCTTTAAATCCAAATTATTTACAACTCCTTGAGTTGCCCAGGGTTGATGAAACCTGATCATTAGCTACAGACAGGACAAGGCTTCACAGAGGGTCATGTCTCATCTTGCTCACCCACTCACACACGCTGGGTAAAGTGGCATAAATGTAAATCTTAAATTACAGATGCAATCTATTTGGTCCCATACACTTATAGAGTCTGGCAGAGTAAATTCCCCCCTTGTATGATTAAACAGCTTGACACACACCCCACTGAGTCCACGCTCATGCGGTGCAGGGAGTAAACTGAGTTCAGACACTGGGAAAATTATTATTATCAGCGCCAAGGTTTGACTCAGGAAATCAAACAAACATTTGTCATCAGGACACAAGCAACACCTGGCATGTCCATGTGTGCAACAGGAAACCATTCCATTCTTACTATTAAAAATTGGCAAGAACATAATACTGGCTTACATTTCATCACAGACATCATGTCAGTATGAATTTTGGCAGATATACTGTACATGCAGTACATAAAAGACCTGGAAATAGACCAGGAAATAAACTACAACTATTATAATTTCATTTTCAGCAAGTTTTACTCTCCAGCATCTACTGCTATATTTACTACTGCGATATTTCTTATGTTAACATTATAGAATATCCAGCATAACTTTGTTCCAACTCTTTAACAAACAAATTTGGTGAGTTCTTTGCAAAAATGTTATGTAAGTAAAAAAAAAACAAAAAACATTATTTTTTTTCCTTTACACTCAAATAACAATATCATTACTGGCCACAAAATCAGTCAAGCGCTGAATCAAACCAAATGTGAAAAGCTTTTAATTTGAAGGCTTAGCCCACAAAACCACATGGTTACTGAAGGTGTCTGGTGCAATTAGTGTCAAGGGGGATTGTGCTAAATTTAAGCCATCTCTAAAAATGTCACATGGAAAAAAAAAGGAAACATTGAGCAAAAAACCAACAATACATAATGTGTATGTCTAAAATGTCACCCTGGAAAGAGTAAAACCTTCGAAATCCCAGAGAATGGTTTGAGAAAAATTACTCAAACCACATTGTTCTCTCTATGGTTGGGACGGGACACCACAGTACTTGACACCATTCCAGCACTGTCTCGCCTTGTTATCAGTCCTGCAGCCAAAGCACACAGCTCACTGCAAGACAGAGAACATACTGGAGAAAGCATCTGGATTTTTCTTTGGAGTCTGTAATTGGTTGAACCGATTTCCTGCAGGCTGGTTTTTGAGCCTTTATACACATTGCAAAGACAGCTGAGGGGGGTTCTTGTGAGGTGGGTGAGGTTGGTTAGGATGTTTGGCAGGGGAGCGCGCTGGGATGCCTGAGCCCAGAGGTAAAATCCTGATGCACTCAGCAGGAACACTACACGTTGAAGAGCAGAATGGGAGATCGGCAGTGAAAACATGGGAGAAATGAAACAGGCTGCAACTTGTTAAGCGAATGTGTATGACTGTGTGTGTTAAAAACTAGATCTATGGACCCTTTACATGTACCTTAGCATAAACATTCATGTGCTAAGGCTTGTCCCATGGGAAACCAAGCAGTGGTGCTTGAAACTTTCTCTGTGTAACCATCCATCAACATCTCGCTGCACAGCTTCAGATGGACAGTCAACAGATTCCTTGCTGTGTGCCTCTAGGTGGGTGGAGAAAGCTACATTCAAGAGGACTTGATTTCTCTCACAAGCTAAATGCATTTCTGACACTAATACATGTGAGACCACTGCAACTTCAGACAGGATAACAAGCATCCTGTTCTGCGTCAGCCACTACATCCTCAGGTTTTTGGCCCACTCCTCTGCCTGACAGGTATCTATCCTTATCTTAAAGTGACGACTAATTCCAACCTCCTAATTTGTTGGGCCAGTCATTGCACTGCTGCTCATAGCAAGTTATTATACTGCTGGTATTACATTTTCAGTAGCTGCAGTTATGGATACTGCAGTGTGATCAGTGTAATGATCTCACTCCCACTGTCTGAAAACTTCCCAACAACTGAGCTGCAAGTTCTAACTGTCTGTTATATGTTAATGTTTGTAGCATTTTAGCAATTAAAGTGAGCTAGGCCAGAAGACACATGAACAACACTTTTGCATTTTGGTGAATAATCCTCAAATAAGTTTTCAGTTTTTGAACCTGCAAAACAGGCAGGGGACAGCACTAAACCTGGGTGCCAAGTCAGGAAAGGCCTCAGTTGAGGTGTGTGTGTGTGTGTGTGTGTGTGTGTGTGTGTTTGGGAAGGCTTGACAGAGAAAAAGAGATCAAGCCTTGCCCTGACTCAAGTTGACATGTATTACCTCATGTGTCACCCTAAGACCAACACTGAACGGTTGAACCTTGCCTAGAGTCAGCTCTAATTAGTCCATGTCTGAAAGCCACCCGTCTGCACACAAATAGGCTGTGGAGACACAGTGTTCAACCCCACCCCCCCATCAGGGCAGCACAACCAGGACACTTTGGACTATTTCAGAGGAGGGCATAAGCATCATGACAGATACATTCAACAGTAAATGCGCATGGAAACAAGAGAAGACAATGATTACCTATTGTACAGTAGGTGTGCCTCTGAATGCAAAACAGGTCCCAACAAGCACATGGGTTTAAAAGATGAGAAAAACAACACTGAAGAGCACTTATAACACAATATGAGTCCAATGATCATCTATATCTACTTGCCAGTGCAACTTCTATTATGTGCAACATTAACCTGTCTTTCCAAAAAGAGCGAGTTCACAAGCCCCAGAGAAGGCAAGTGAGAAACTGATGTCAACTCAACAAGGGAACACCAAGAAGCATCCAGAAACAGACAGGCAGGGCTTTAGTGAGAGCAGCTGGGATGGTAAAAGATGTTTTGTGCTGGGAAACACCTGGGGAGAATTATGCCGAGGCTCTGGGCCTGTCTTCCATTGTGGACTGCTGAGATAAAAGCCTCTGGCAACTTGGAGCAAAGCCAGGGCTCCAAAATATGCCCCTCCTGCCTACAGCACAGCACAGAAACAGGCCCACGAGGCTGCGTGTTAATGACTGCGGTGTCAGAGGTCAATGAGAAGAGAGACGCTGAAAAGAGAGAAGCGGGGTCAAAATCAACAGCTGAGACTTGTGAATCCTTGTACTCCATTTATTGCTCAATACCTGCTATATCCACTGTTCCGTTATTCTTGGTCGTGTTCACCTTTGAGTGGAACTCGAAGTGTTTAAATGTATCATTAACATTTGAAAAACATGCAAGTGCATGACAGTTCTCAACATACTGAGGATGGTATTCAGCAATAATGTGAAAACAACAAAACAAGACAAGAATGTACGTAATGGTATGATATTAAACTATGTATGAGATTTCTGAAGATATTTTATAATTTTTTTGCTAATCAAGACTAAATGTGATATGGTATGTGCTGCTCAGTGATGCTTTGCAAACAGAGAAATAAAACCAGGGAAATAAAAGCACTGGTTGACTGTACAGAGCTCATAATGCCATACAACATCTTTTTCTAAATGCACTACCACCTTGACCTCATCCTGACCGCAAAGCACCATGGGATATAAATATACACGGACGGGGTCAAAGGTTAAAGTGGTGCAGGGAGTTTGACTTCCCCAGAGTAGCTGCATGAAGACAACATCCATGTTGTGAGTGTTTAGGTTTGCTCTTGTGTCTTTTCTCTACTTGAATCCTATGTCATGTTGCAATTAGAGGCTGAGTGCAGGGCACCGCCAGCCAAATCAAAACACAAGTAGTCGTCACCACCGGCCCTTTGACATACCTTTGCCCGGGGGAACATGCCTCTATTCCAACCATTGCTAACTGTAATTAGACAGCCCCACACAACAATTAGCCACTCCCCCAAAGTACATACAGTACAGTGGCTCTGAACAGAGAAGAACCAAGAAAAGGCACAAGGGGCCTGCACGCTGGACAGCTGTAGGGTCGAGCCTACAAAACATGACACTGAAGGACTAAGGCAAAAGGGCATTTTTACAGTACAGTAGGCCACTGCTCTGAATACAGCAACAGCAATTTATAATGCAGTGGAGTGACAGATTCAACCACAGTAGAGTAACTTGGATGTAAGTGAAATTAATAAAAATGTACAGAATAATTGTTACAGTACTTGTTTATTGTAAAAGGTAGCTTTAAAGTGGGTGGAATGTTATTTCAATGTAAATCCTGTTGGCAGTAAAAAGGAAAAAAAATAGTCTGGAAATGTATTGTCTTGTTCCATCTGTAATAAGCAAAAAAACATTATATTTTTTGTTTGTTTGGTTTTTGTTTTTACCGTTAGCAATCCAGGCTAGCCGAGCTGCTAAATAAACTCCATCAAAAACCAATGGTGCATCTTCTCACAATATTGCCACATGACATACAACACCTCAGCACCACAGAGTCCTTCAGCTGAGACAAACTGAGACAAACTGAGATCCGATGAGTGTTTTCTACCCAGGAATAGAAGGAATGGGCAGGTATGTATATGTGTGCTCAATTCAGACAGGTAATGTCAGCCAGGCATGAATAGACACTCTCATGGCTCTGGCACGGTAGGGAGGCCTCAGGATGGGGAGGGTGGAGAGGGAGGAGGAGGGGGGTGAGCAGGGGATATGCAGGGAGGGGAGGAGATGAGGAAATGAGGAAGGCCTGACGGGGCAATGAAAGACTCCCATTCATCTAAACCAGATCCCTTTGCGACGGTGGTCGCCCCCCAACCTGGGGCAGGTATGGCATGAATAGACGTTTATGAAAAATGCAGGTCAACTTGTGAAAACGAATGTCAGAGTTTGAATAACGGAGCAAAGGGTTGTAATGTTTTATTATTATTAAACTTGTTATTAAATCTTCTCTTAGAAATCAAAAGCTCACCTACCAAAGTGGTTCAGACGGCGAATAAAAACTGTAAATTAATACTCACTACTAAGCGCCATCTACAATATTTCTTACATTTCTCTACTTTTCTTATACATAATTCATACTCCAATAAAATTAAATATAGTGACTAATCAAAATAACAAGAGGAGGTCTGACAGAGAACCTGCTCATGTGCAACATTTCCTGGGCATAATGTACCTCTCAGCAAAACTGACTTTACGCACACATTTATTTTCTCATTCTAACCACAGGCTTGAATGCACAAGGCCGAGGTATTTCCTTCCCCTGTATATCCCAGCATGCATCAGTCCCTGTGGATCTCTGAGGAGAGCAGGGACAGAGAACAGACAGGAGACCTGTTCCAAAAACCACACAGAGACGACCCTGTTAGCTGACTTATGGCTCCTATTTTCAGCACTTCCACTGGCCGAACTCTGACTTTCATACACGGGCTCGTTTCAGGTCCTCTCAGAAATATAATCACAACTGACAGGAGATGTGAAAGCAAATGTGTTTATAATTTTGCAGCTAAAAAACAAGAGTTGGTGGATCTTCATTGTTAAGTGAAAAGACAGTAATCTCATTCAGTCAACAATCAGATATCGACAACATCCATCCTGCCAACTGATTTAATATTTTCTTGATGGTGAAAATTAAAAATCAATCGAACAAAAAAAAAAGTAACATCATACTGATATAGTATGATGAAGTATAGTATGAGGTTAAAAAAAAAAAAAAAGCAAAATCAGTGCTTCTTTCTTAATTTTACAGATATTTCTTTCATCTGGTCTGATATATGATGATAATATCCATCTTTGTATTTAACTCAACTTCATCAGTAAACACCTGCCTGTGTCATAATCCAAATAGCCATAGTCTAGCACTAAGTCAGACGGGGCAAATAAAGCAAGAGAAAAGTATAAAATAAAAAAATTATTGCACACACACACAAAATGGCCCCAAACATTCAGGACCCTCTGTCCCCTTGGCAATGACAAGGCATGCCCAAAAAAGTATACCTTCAAAACAACAGCAGCAGCGACAGTCATTCACACATGGCATCAGAATAATGAAGAGTCATTCCTGCTGCCTGTAAGCAAACCAGCACTCTCTCACAAGCAAACACAGCCCCCATGCAGCCTCTCAGTGACCTTAAATTCCAGCCACAGACCATCAGTGTTGTGACAATTCAGCCATTGTCTGTCATTATTTACATGCTATGCCAGCATCCACCTCTGGATGAACTGTGCCTTGCTGAATGAGGAGGTGGTAAAATACCCCAAATCCCAGAGGGAGGGTCCCCCTTATGAATTGAAATTTTGAGGCTGAAAGATGCAGACTTGAATTTTTATTAATTTTCTCAGTTATTTGGTATTGGGAAACAGTCTGGGTCTAAACTTTGGTTTTATTGTCACTGTATTTGGCGACACAGTGAGAATTCTAGACTTTCCCTTCAGCATATGAACTACATATAACAGAAATTACTAAAACTCAATAATTGCCAAATGCCACTTGCCTTATGATAAAATCTATTAAAAAACAAGCACAAGTTTAACAATGTTTCCAAAAAACACTGTTTACATGCCATAACTTTTAAAAGCAGATTCACTTCAGTGTTGACCACATACAATGTAGAAGAACTAGTGGGTGACTGTAGTATAGTTTTATCTTTGTCAAACAAGGTCTCTTCTATCATGGTTGCTGACTCTGCTGGAGTCACAGTAAATGGTTTGGGCATCTGTGGCACCTCAATCCAACTGACCTGCTCTACCATGAGCAAGTCTAATATTTATTGAAATGAAAAGGAAAAATACAGCATAACTGCTATTGCACTTTCCACTTGATAGTAACAGCCAGACAGTAAAAGCTGACAACTTTTTAGCCAAAAGCAGGGATTGAAAAACTCTAGCTCAGTGCACTAGATGTATCGTCTCTCAGTCAATCCAAAACAATATGGCTGCCTCATCAAGTTAGAAATCGATTAATTGCTAGGTCACTTCAACCACTTCACTTGTAGACCATCGGTTAATCCAAAAGAACATTTCCACAAGGCCAGTTATATTTTTGGTAAACCTCAATAATGTGAAGCTCCATCAGTGGCCAGAAAAAGTGGCTCCTGTGGCACCAAGCTCTAATTATAAGGTAAAGAGAAACTTCACCACAGCACCTGAGATGTCTAAGTAGTTACCAAAATAAAAACTCAAACAAACCAGCAATTGTATTGTACAAAAGGTGGCCAAATTTAACTGCTTACACGTGGTTAAGTCCAAATCACAACATATCACAAAGTGCAGCCACCAGGTAAGGATGCCTTTGAATAACATCCCAGTTATTCTAGACACCATCATATCACTGTATATCCACTGTCAGTGTCTGCTGGGACCGTTTGGGTCAATGGATAAGTAGCTGGACCTCAACTGATGCGCGGATGAGCTGCTGAGGTGAGAAACATTTCTACACATCCAAATCATAGTATCAGGTTTCCATGTGCCCCAGTTTCCAACACTATTATGTCATTTTTACAAACAATCTTTAACAATTTAACGACACAGTAAGAGCAAATAATAGAAAAAAACACCTCTGAAGTCATTTTTCTCTCTGTATTTAGTGCTTGCTTCCAAACTATGTTGACTGTGATTTTGAAACCATACTATGCGCCTGTCTGACATCTACATATAATCTGAGCTTCTCAACAGCACACTGACCAAGTTACTCATGTGGTCAAGCAGGAGGTCCAAAACAAGCTGAAAACTCGTTCTGCACCATCACCGAACTACACTACAGCAGCAGAAGCAAAATAAAAGGCCTCAGATTTCTCAGATCTGTGTTTGATATTTAGGTGAAGGTCCTCATAAAATCTAAAGAATTGAAGACCTCCAGATTTTTTCTGGTTTCTATCATCTCCACATTCCTTTTTGACAGCATCACTGGGGGCTGAGGCTGCCTTGATGGGACTTAAACCACCTAACTCAAAGCACTTGAAGCAACATTTGGCAGAGAGGGAATCTGGACACACAGTAAATACCATTATTTTGAATGAAGAGATGTATACAAAGTGTCAAAGGGTCACTAAAAGAAAATTGCATAATATATAATGAGTTCAATTCACAACAACACTACTTGTTGGGCAAAACTTCAGTCACACATAATTAAACATTGCTACAGTGTTCTTACAGTTCTGATAAATGTGGCAAAAGCAATGTATGCAGCTCATCGTTGCTCATAGAAACAGTTTACACTTTACCTGGAAAACCTCCTCATCCAGGATCCTGGTGCCGAACACAGTAATGCCATTGGTGTCGATGGAAGCATGGTCACTCCTGGGGAGAGGCTTGATGATCTTCTTCTTACAGTCTACAATGACAGTGACTGTCTTCTTCTCCACACTGATAGCCACACGGTGCCACCTGGTCAAGGACACAACAAGGAGAGGTGAGCAATCAAAGAGGAGTCCTTGACTGTTTAAGAGATTACGTTTGTCCTTTCATCCAGTGGAGCATCAGAAGGACTTTACTACAATGGCACAGAGCTGGAAGAGTTAATCCTATTTAAAATCGTTTCCAGCAATTCAGGCATTTAAATGAAATATAACACTTACAACAAAGTACAGGTTACATTGCAGGTGTAGGATAATTACTAAAAGTAGAGCCTGATGTCATATAAAAAGTCAGTAAAATTAATAACGTAACAGTAACATAACATAACATAACCTTATCAGCACTTCTAATAGGATTATAATCCGCCTTTTATACATGACAAAACACTTCACGGTAAAAGAAACTCAGAAGATTCTGTCACATGACGGGGCTTATTACAGAAGAAAATGCTTGAGAGACATGAGCGACGTAGTTATGAATGATATATTTCAATCAACAACACCCATAGATGCAAAGGATTAATCAGGGTCACACGTGAGTCTGACACCTCCCTCGCCTCTGGACCGTTTGCCACTGCACTTATGGACTATTGCATACCAGGCAGCAGTGGACCACATTCTTGCCCCCACACTTTGGCCCTGTTTAACACGGGATTACACTCATTAAACTCCAAACTTAATCCTCCTTCTGGGTTACTCGGCATGACAGACATGGTGAACATTGTGGAAAGTGTGTGTCAGGATCCAGGAAGGCCTGCCTTGCCAGAGCAGGAGACACACAGTCAAAACATTGTTCTGAGGTGGAAGATGAGACCTGGCACCACTGTAGCTCAAGATGGCAGTATGAGAGGCGTGTATCAGAGGTACAGATGTACAGTATATCTGATATCATATTCATTTCACTGAATGGTAAATGCTGATATCAGAGGAGGAAAAATGCCCAGTTCCTTTGAACACAGCTCTATCATAGAGACACATTCCAGGGCAGGCAGTGAACAAAGCTTAGAGGAAAATAAGCATGCAACACCCGGTGGGCTTAGCGATACAGCAGGAAGGATTACTTGTCACTTTATATGGCGGAAAAGCAAATGCTAACTTCAATGGGTTTAAAAAATATATCAAACTTTTGAAGTGCATTATGATCAGAAGTAGAAGAATAACATTGTATTTTAAAAGGAAAATGTGTGAAGGATCTTTTCAAAAAATTTTTAAAGAGCTTAAATAACAGACGAACACTGTAACAGCTCACTTGAAATCCTCCCATTCCCTTTAAAGAAAGGGATAATGCTCTTTTTCACTCCATCAATGTCATCATTGTGCCTGTCTTTTCAAGCTTGGCGTATGGTTCTTAGTAACAATGAACACATCCACAGGGATTGCAGACTGTACGAAGCCTGAACTGTGGTCACTGAAGATTTAGACAAGGAGCTAAAGCTGGACAGCATCCAGACCAAGAAGTGTTAAAAATCCTCTACAGAGAACATTGCCCTATAGAGAGTGGGTCACAAAAACTACAAACTGGACAAAACAGCCAACAAGACTAACACAAAGCTGGCTGGGACTGTAAATGCTTTCTCTTTGTTACAACCTGCACATAAAGCAGATTTATTGCTGACATGATATTTTTGAAGGATTTACCAAGCTTCCTTCTATCGTGATAACTGAACACACTAGATCTCATCTTAAACCCATTTAAGGGCAGAAAAATATTGTGACCGGGTTATGACTTCCTTTAAAAGTTCAAAAAACAAATCAAGTGAAAAAAAAATTAATAACACTGTAAAACACTGTAGAATACTATTTCAAATGATGCATTTTCCCAGCTGCCTATCTGTTTATTTATTCCCCTCTGCCCCTGCACACAGGCTCATGTCAGCTAAGCTGAAGCTCTGGGTGAGAATGCAGGGATTTCTGAACCTGGGAGCAGATAATCAGGTTTATGCTAAAAGGATAGGAGCACTGATTCTGGTTGGGTGAGGTAATCCAAAGGGGTAAAAAGCAAGTTTAAGACTGCCTCTTTCCCCTCCTTCCTTTCCTCCCTCTCTAAAATAACAGAGGCAGTGAGTTCATGGATGAGGTCAGGTTGCCCATAGCAGTCCCTGCTGTGCCCCAATAATCCAGTGTCTCCCTGTCTCTGACCTGTCTCTGTGCCCACGGACCCCTGATGAGATGGATAATCCGGTGATGAGCACCTGTGGTGCAACAATGGGAAGATCTGGGTTGTTTTGTTGCTTTTATCAAGAGGAACGAGTCAGTGGAAATCAGAAAATGTTGGCTTGTTTGAATGTTTTAGCTTAGTCACTCCACCTCTCATAAGAATGATTGTTTAACTCCAGTAATCCAATCACTGATTGCAAAATATATGATCAAATTAGAAGACTACTGACAGAACATCTGTCTTGCAGTAACTGTATCACCTACAATACAATACATATATATATATATATATATATATACATGTACATACATGAATGTGCTGGGTGACTTTCTATCATGTCATTCAGTGCTACGAAGAGGCATGGCCTGAATGGGCTGGTCAAGTTTTAAGTACTATGACATTAAAGTGTAGTATGATCCTTTGTGTGCCTATAGCATTTCAAACACAGACCATCAGTCACCTACCAGGACTTCACTCCCCTCCCTGCGTGTTACAGCAGCCTTTCCTTCTCAATCAGCTTCAACTGTGACTCTGAGGGTGCGTGGGTGTGTTTGAGTATGTGACTACATGAGTGCACGTCTGAGATTTGACGTACTTTCCGTCAGCAAGGTTGAGAGTAGGGAACAGGGGGTAGTCCTCTGGGGCTGGTTTACCAGTCTGATCCTCATACAGGAAGACAGGTGAGCGTCCCACTTCCACGCCCAGCTGCTGGACCCCCTGCTCGTTGTAAATTGACAGCAAGAAGGACTGGAGGCCGGACTTGGGGCGCACTGTGGTCAGGATGGAGAAGTCCTCAGGAAAAACACCTCCTGAAAAGAAGGAAGAGTGGACAAGGTGAATGAATAGAGTTATTGTGACAGAGAACCCCCCAACATGACTGACTAGTTAAAGCTGTACTATTATATAATATTTATATTTAATATTTATATTACCATTTCACTTTAATGCAACTGTAATGCCACACCATATCACTGATGTAAATAACACTCTAATGATGAGACTTAAAGTCATTTCGTAAACACTTTTATATCTCTTCTTTTTAACCTTGCTTAGTGTAGTGTAGAAAATTACAAAGAATACTCGATTAAGTTCTCTGTGTGAGAATACAAGAATACAACAGCATTGTACATCCAGCTTGGAGCTATGGAAACATGTTATGTTCCTTGTGTGTATAGGCTGGATTTTTGTTCTGTATGTTTTGCTCAGTCTTTCACGAAAACAATCATAGCAGTCATTAGGTTAGGCTAAGGGGTTGCGCTTACCAGGGAATAACTGCGTGGTGGGGGCACTGATCTGGACCTGCTTGGCAACTCTGTAAGCTGAGTCCGGCTTTGATGCTCTTCGGTTTGTGCAAAATCCTGATGTTTTCGTCACTCCTTCGGGGTAATTTTGAAATTCTAATACTTTTAGGACATCCACTGGTTCTTCTGTTCAGGAAGCAAAAAAAAAACATCAGTTAGGCCATGGTACTGCATTCTGTAGGCAACATTTGGATAAAGGTATGCTTGGTTCATCACCATGATCAGCACATCAGTTCATTCAGTTGATTATGTGGTAGGCTTTCAACATTTAAATACATTTATGTATCCTCATTCTGTTCTGGTAAATAAACACAGGCAGCAACAGAGCCACTGTATGATTCTTATTAAATTAAATATGAATAAATGTTGCATTAATAGGCAAAATTCGGTTTCTATTCAAATTCTGATGGTCAAGTGTGGTGGTACCTTTCTCTCTCAACATTACATGATTGCACTGATTTCATTGCAGGTCAGAGAGGACAGGGAAACCCAGCTTTCCTCATCATGACCATCACAGTACTGATTGTTGTTTCCCTGTGTCATCAAAATGACACTAGGACACATTTGTCTCAGTGTCATTGATACTATATACCCTATTCTTACCGGAAGTCACATCAAACATAGTTTGACGTTAAATAATATTTTACACAACAATATTCCCCCACAAGATAAGACAGGAAGTGCTGCCATGCTGAAGCTCTACGGGCTCATCTGACAGCAAATGTCTCCATCAAGGCCAAACAAAGAGTATAATGAACAATGTGCCAACAGAGATCTAGTTCTGTAACACCTGGATAGGTTTACCTTGATAAGGCTCACCAGAGACTCTCTGGGTTTTCCATTCTCTTCATTCTGATGCACTTTACATAAAGGAGCCTGTGTGGCCTGATGCTGTGCATAGAGACCCATGTCAGTATAAAACCTTAGCTTGGTGAAGATGACTGGGGAGAGACTAAAGTGCTGCAGTATACTGAGCCTCTGTTACATTTCAGTGTCATATATTAAAATAAAATCAGTGCTCACTCCGCTCCACAGAGCATACCAACATCTGACTAATACAGGCAACACAATGGCAGACTGTTCAGTATCACTAATCTAGTTTAGTAGGGTAAATAATCATGCCAAGGTGTCTGAAAGCATCAGCAAGTCTTTTCTGGTGGCCCTAAAGCCACTGTTTTGGTTGGCATGTAGAGGTCTAAAAGTTTCTTTAACATTTTGATACAAGGTGTCTTAAAAAATGTCTGATGTTGCTCTCTGGTCAACATTCCAGCTGTGGCAGGGAGAAGCAATTATGATTAAACTTCTGTTTGGTGACACTACTCAGACCAATGCATTTCATAATGAAGGCATAGAGAGCTGATCTGCTTCAACTCAGCTCAGAATAATTGAGTGCCTCACTGTCAACCCAGCACCCAACTCTTTCCCATTAAGCAAAATTATACAAAGACATCAGCAAAGTGTTGCTCCGTCAGAAGAGTAAAGTCAACTTGGCGTTTTTTGTAGGTTGTGAGGCTGAACCAGCTACTTACTTTGGAGAGTGAACTGAGGACCTCATTGTGAGATCCAGCAGCGCTGCTTTCAGTTCAAACTCCAGGACTCATATGTTCCAGATGTGGCAATTTGGCCAGGCTACGACCCTCGCACAGAGGTGCTGAGAAAACGTCAATACTGGCCAATCCATTAAGGTGGCCAAATGAGTGTGCACAGGTTTTAAAAGAGTTCATGTGATGAGCTGGTGTGACTTTGCCCTCAGGGCTATGCAAACAGGACAAATAGTTACCAGCAGAACTCAGGTGGCGTGGAAGGACGGACCTTCCTAAGTCTGGAGGAGAGAGAAAATTCTACCTAACCCTAAACATAGTCAAGACCGCCTCTATCGCTCAGTTACTGGATCATCCAAATATCATTATGCAAATTGCAGGAGCATTAAAGAGGAGGAGCAGTATGACATATTACCATAAAACATAGATCAAATAATTTGATATCATCTCCGTCATGTTCGTAGGTGATGTAGCCAGTGTGTTCCAAGAGATAACGCAACACCATTTTGAGGACAGGGGCCAAAATACATCCTCAGCTCATCCTTGATCACATAGTGTGTAAAACATGAGTGCACTGATATCATGAACTCCCTCCTGCTGTGTCATCATCCACCTTTACATCTTTACAGAAAGGTGAATTTGGCTAGTAAACGGAGGAGGACCTTTTCACCTGCAGCTCCCTGAGACTCTAATAATATCTTCAGCCAGAATGTCTCTCTCTCTCTCTCTCCATACCCCCCCCCCCACTCCTTCTTTTAACTTTCACCATGCTGCCGGCTAAAACAAGACGGCTTTATACTAGTGTCATTCCAAGGAAACTTCATGGAGACCTACCCAGTTTTTCAAAGCATTTCTCTCCCTCCTCCCCCCACAACCCCCAACCTTGTATTTACTCTCATTTACTGTTTTTACCGTATTCCCTCCACATGAATATCAGAGCATGTCATCACATAGTGCTTAAAACTCTAAATACAAACATGTCATTGAAAAAGAGGTCTCCTGAAAGCCACTGTTATCATTCAGAATTTGTTTGAATTTGAGTTTAAATTTGGAGTTAAGGCACAATTTTGCTGTCACACAGGTGGTGGCTTTGTATGGAAGCAGAAAAGCTTTATCTCCAAATGATCCAACAGTGACTATAAATATGTGACAGTTTCAGCAGTCAAAGGTCCGGCACGCAGCTGATTAACTGATGTTCCTGGTTGAGCATATTAGGAAGAGGAGAAAATGCTAGCTTTGTCTGCTGGAATGCACATCTGAGCCTGCGCCCCGGGGGCTGAGAAAACGTGTCTGTACACTGCTAGATGGAGAGGGCACCCTGCAGAAACAGCCCCGACTGCCATAAAGAGCTCAGAAGAAACTGACTGAGACCCTGGAACACAGAGCCTGCAGCACAGTGATTAAGATTAAAAAAGATGCAGGAGTTGATGAGCTTGGAAAGGTGAGATTTTCAATCTGAAGTATGATTCCAGTCTGGTATCTTCTGAGCAGCTTGCAATCCTACCTGGCATCAAACAACTGTAAAAAGTGGAATGTGAAGTGGATACATGAATAAAAAGTGAAAAAGTAAATAAATTTATTTGTGAACTATAAACTGCAACTGCTTTGAAATTCCATTAACAACTTATTTGTGATTTCTTGCTTTAACTTTGGTTAAAAGGCTTGAGACATCTAAACACCATGTGCCAAAACTTTACGAAACCCACAGCATAAACTCAAACTTCTTCTCAAATCTTATTTTTGAAAAACAAGGCTCAATTTCCATCCTGCAAAAACATCATTCTAGAGATAAAAGATTTTTGCTAAACCTCCACCTGTATTTGTGTGCAACAATTACTCCTTACAGATTTGTCTATAGGATGAGATGTGAGGCCTGTGTAATCCTGAACCCTGTGACTTGTGGCTATTATGGCTGCAGGGTAGGCCCATATGCAGGCCTGCTCTTTGAAGGCTCTGAAATCATAGGGAAGTGCAACAAGGACCATCATCAAATAACTGCTCACTACTTAGAGGGGAAGCATTCCCACCACTCACACAACACAGCGCTGTCCTGCCGTTGACCAAACAACTGAGCTCAAAGTTGAGAGGAAGAGATGGGCACCAGGGAGGGAGGAGTGGGGGAAGGGGGTGGGGGGGCATTTTGGGCTTCAGTGTGGACCAGGGCACTGTGGAGATAGGGTGAACCTGCCTGACCACTTAGCCCCCTGTAGACACAGAGGGGCTTTGCGCTCTGCACTGACAGCTTAGAGATCCACTTAGGCCTTTGCATAAATGTACTTCACAGCTACATATTTATTATCAGACTAAAGCTGCTGCCTAGCAACCTTCAATTGCGCATTTACCTATCAATCTATCTATGGACACTCCTCCACTTCAGGTGTAGGATTATGAAGAGACTTCTTCTTTTCTGAGTGGTCCAGGTCAACATTTAAAATATACATAATTTACAGCTAAACTCAATATCACACAACATTCCTTCTGACCGACAAAAACATCAGATCATCATATTAATAGGAGCCACATCGTGGTAAGTAACATGTACACCAGCTTAAGTCCAGCGTCAAATGTCCAGTACCATCTGGCTGAAGAAATCCACCCTGCTAACCGTGTCCACATCCACCTAGCGGACCACAGTTCAAACAAAGAGCTTCTTCTCAGCCTAACAGAATCTTAAAAAGCGGGGATGGCTGCTCTGTCGTCCTGATCTCAGTAAGCACATACCAGCGGCTTAGGATGAATTTCATTAACCGAAGTGTTTCATCTTCGGGGCGGACGCTTTCCATTCATGCGTCAAAGTAGCCCGCGGTAAAACTCTGTGTTAATGAATACAGTGTTTTGGCCGACCAAATGTGTGCACCTCAAGCAATTACCCCTGAGAGCATGTACAGTCTAAGTTGCCTCTGGAACAGGGTTTTACCGTCCATTTCACCACAGTAGTGAGCAGGGAAGTTTTACTGAACCTAAGTTTTTTGTTTGGAGGCTCAATCATACAGGTATATGGAGAATTCTTGCCTTAATGTAATTACAGGGGAAACACTTATAATTGACTATGAAGCAAACATGACGCTGTGTCCAGGTAAATCAGTTAATCCCCCAATCTCCATCATCAGTTACCGAGTTTTCCAGCCGGTCGCCGCTCCGTCCCCTTTCGACCAGAAAAAGTTCATTAGAGAAGTTTGGTCCCTAATATTCTTACCTGCTCTGACATTATCAGCCTGTAGAACCAGGATTAAAGTGATGAATGCGGTTACAGTGGAATCCATAAGCCACCTTTTCGTTTTCCACCTTGTGGACCACCTTTGCATCTCCATGGTCGGGCGCCCACAAGTGAATAAAACGTTTGGGCGACTTCAGGTGATTTTTTATGACGTCCCTTCCACAATCCCAAATGACGATGGAAACTGTCCTACAAAAAAGCCATATGTGAGGAGTTTTAGCCTCTTCTCTCAGCCACAACGAGGCCCCCGATCTTCCTTCCCAGTGCCCAGCCTTCACAGTGAAGGTAATCGGGCTTTAACCAAAAGGCACAGAGTGCAGTCGGTACACTTGGTGCGTCCACGGACAGGAGGGCTGGGCAAACTCCACAAACCAGAGCCACGATTACAGGGGAATGACAAGGGAACCAGCCCCCGATTAGCAAATCACGGGGCTGGAAATTCTCCTTTGGGTCCACCCATTAGTTTTGTAATGCGCCCCCAAGACTCTCCCGAGTGCGTCTGAGGAAAGAGGAGAAAAAATTAAACGGGCAAAGTTGGGCACGACCTGGGAATGATGAAATGTCAGAATGGTGCACGTAGGGTGTTTTTATAATATTGATAAAATCTTATGCACTCCACTTTTGTTAAGACCACATGAGTTGGTGCAAGGGGTTATTTCAGTGAGCAAAATGATTTTCAGGAATTGTTAGTACAGCTTATACTTAGAAAGAGTCCTTAGTGACAATAAGACATCCATTTAATTTAGTTCATAAAAAACATTTAACCTCAACAAATTCAAAATCATAGCAGACAACGATTTGCCACAAACAGAGCAAATCATAACCACACAGATATACACGTGTAGGCTACAAACATGCACAAGTCACAAAAATGAGAAAAAGATAATGCTGAGCCTCAATGGTTTGATATTGGTGTTGTGTAAGGAAAATTATACCATTCAGTTCTGTACCACTGTGCCAAGACTGGGTCTGGTGTAATCCAGTTTGAGTTTAGTGGATTGTATAAATTCTTATTATCTGTCACTATTCCAAACAATCAATGCACGTTAGGTAGGCTACATTTAAATCAAATAGAAATAGGAAAGAACAGAGAAAAGAGAAGTTTGATCTTGCAGGGTGGGGTGTTTATTACACAAGGCCATATGCTGTGAACTTCACTTTCACCAGATCGCAACCTAGTTAAACACCTATGGAAGATTTTGGACAGCCCTCTCCACAATCATCATCAAAATACCAGCCGAAGGAATATCTTTGGAGGAAGGGGTTTCATCCTTCTGGTTGATTATCCAATACACTCTATGTCCTGGTGAATTGAAGTTGTTCTGGTGACTTGTGGTGGTCACCCATTTACGCACTTAATGCACTGGAGAACAATCAAAAATCTATAAAAATGTTTATGCCATACAATAACCACAAAGACATTTTATTTTATTTGTAAATTCTATTATTCATTTTAACTTGACTACACCTAGTTTTAAATTAATTTCTCATTCAAATGCCAAATAAATATGAGTTTCCTTATAGTTGAGTAGGTCTATAGGGTCACTGAGAACACATGGAGTTATCTGCCATCATTGTGAGATAACTCCACCTGTTCTCTCCCAGTGTGAATATCCGAAAACAAGACACAAAAGACAAGTTAACCAAAACACACTTTTGGACAACCGTAGGTAGTGATTGCAGGGGGATGAAGGATTCCAAGGCTCCTCATCTAATGACCTTTTAGAGGCAGGGGTCATTCCAGAGGACAGTCAGCTCCTTGTATCTCTTGGCTCACTGCAGTGAAAGCATGGATCCTGACCAGTCTGTGTCTGTCAGCCAGCTTGTCTTTCCCAGCCAGCCAGACTCAGCCTTTTCCCAGCCATACTGTATCAGATGCTCCACCTGGATGCCTAGCGGCAGAAAAAAAAGCTATTTCTCTGGGATGAATGGGCGTCTGGGTAGAGAAGGTTTCGTGGTTCAGAAAGCATGGGCAGTCGTCCCCAAAGTGGGCACCAGGGTCTTCAGTGGGTTCTTGTGGATTCTTGTGCATTTTTAATTCAGTGGAAATTATTCCAATTAAAGAATTAAGAAGTGCATAATGTTCCTTTGACTTTTTTTTACTTTTCTTGAGTTTTCGAGTTCATAAAATAATTTTACTTTAGACTGTCAAGTGTGCACCTCAAAGGAGATATTAGTAATGTGAAGGCTGTCAGTAATGAATGAGATTGAAAGATGCTGCGCAGCAGCAGATGGTAGCCTCAGGAACAGTAAGGCACATGTGATTTGAAGTTTGCTGTTTTGATTTCCTGTCAGATGGGGGAAATCTGGACAATGGGGAAGCACATCCCCCCTTCATTCAAGTAATGCTGCCAGTACACTCGCAACTGAATAGACCACAACTCCTCTGTTAGAGGTGCATTGTCACCAGCTGTAGACAACTATAATGAACAGTGTAAGTCAGTTTTCAAGTATGTAATCTGTTAGGTGTAAAGTCACAGACGATTCTCCCAAGTCAGCTGAGTTTGTAAGTGCAGTATTTTAAGTAGTAATAGCGACAGCTACAGCTGTGTTACTTTTACCTGTAGTTAAAGTTTCTGCTTCAGTAAGTGAGCATGCAAAATGATAGTTGTCACAGCAGTGTACTGCAGAGTGAATGTGTTTGAGTCACTACAAGAAAATACTTTGTATTTTATGTTTCAGAAATGAGGCTTTTTGACAACTAGGTTTGAACAGCTAATTGGAGATGATCTGTGGTCATTAACATTTTCTAATTATAAAAAAATGTAAAAATCTGTGTCTAAAGGATATAGTCTGTCTCAAATATTCTCCCATGATTACTGCCAGCATGTGCATGTAATTGTTATCAGCTGTGACTATAATAACAACCAGCCTTTGTCCAAAATTGTTACTGTCTCCACTAATGAGATGGCCCTAAAACCAACAGATAACCAAGCCAACTAACTGCTGCCAGACAAGTGATGAATAATCTCTTTTGCCATGCAGTCTAGTCCAAGGTTTGAATTACAGGGAGACTGGGGGTTCTGACCCCCTTGATTAAGACCTCCCCCCCAAAAGAGGTCATACAGGGGGTTGAAATATTTATATATCCCTCTTACATATAATCGTAAATATTATAATATATTTCCCATATTCATGCCTGGAAGAATCTTGTAATAAAATTTCACACACCCCTAAAATGGACAATAGCCTACAATTTCCTAACCCTGACATCAGTTGAATGTCCTATCAGTGGCTTGCATCTTCAAGTATGCTCCCGTGTGTCAGGCAAGCAAATTGAGACAATGTAGGTAAATGTAAGTAGCAGTAGCTAACTATCTAGCTTCTTTCATACACTTATACTTATACTTTCTTCCCTTCAGAGTTCCTGAGTTAGACTGTAAGTATCTATGAAAGCATGCTAATGTGAGCTAGTTTCAAACTTTTGTCTTAAGTTATAGTTTTGCTTACTTCAGCTAGCTAGAGCTAATGTTGCACTACATGAGCTAACCAAGATTAGCAAGCTGATAGTGCAAACTGTCACTAGGTGGATAAACTATAGAATGGTGACACTGTTTCAAACATCTTTGGCATTTCTGTATTTTTGTCAGCTGTCATATACCAACATAAACCAATATATCTACAACGAGCTAACATTATTGGTCAGGTCAATTTATGGATCTAGCTCCTCTTCAAACCATTTTCTTAATGAGTGAAAAATGAGGAGAAACAGCTGTGAGCACAAATGCTAAAACAGATTAAGAGGAGTTTAATGCCTCAGTGTTTTGACAGTTCTCCTGTGCTGTCCATATGAACAGGTCAGGTCCTAATAAGAGGCTGAATAGTGGGTCAGATGAGTACAAGAGACATATTAGGAAAGTATGCTGTGTTGTGTACAGAAGGTGGACTCAATATAGTTATATCACCACTGACTTGCTAGAAATAGTCAAAACTAGTAGAACAAAAATTCAAGAAAATTAAAGTTACCCAGCTGTTACTGTTTGGTAATTCCTTAAAACCATAAATCATAGGTCAGGATTCTATAGCTATTAAAAATACTTGTTGACAGAGAAGCCATTTGGCAAAGACCCAGTAGAGGGGACATTTGAACAAAAAAAAAAAATCCCACAGAGACCTGGATTCAAAATCTGTTACACGTTTATCACAGAAATGTTAAAATGAGAAGAGTTCGCCTCCCTGCCACGAATTTTACCTGACATGGTATCGAAACACAAGCACTTTTCACAGGCACACTCGAGCCAGCGACCAGCCACTGTCTGTCACTGTTTACACATACACACAGGAGAGTATAAAGAGCTCTTTCTTCACACTCACTCTAGTCCTCTACAAGCAAGAAAAAGTCCCCTCACTTCACTAACATTATTTTTGGCTGCCACAGTATTTCATGAGAATAAATCCACTTTATAATATTGTATCAGTTGGCAAGTTTAGTCACACTGGGACTGAAAAGCTTTTATTAGAAGCCTAACCCAGTTTTGGGAAATTTGGGGTAATCTGTGGAAAGCCAGGACTTCATTTGTTTGAAGGTTTCTGTGCCAAGGCTTTGGGGTTTTTTGGGGGATGTAGCCTATTTTTGCCATTCAAAATGACTCTTCCTTGTCATACACTGCACCCTGCCCTGCCAGTGACAACCATGTATTTTCACTGTCATACTTAATTTACAGAACCACTTCCATTTATGAGTTACACATCATTTATAACAGTCATTTACTGTACTGCAAGCTGTAACTATAACTGGTTTTGGTTCACATGGTGTTTTCTCTTATTTCATAAATCTCTTCCAAATGCTTTGTTATTATCTAATACTTTCTTAAGTATTACACCATGCCAAATTTTTATGGCTGCAGGTGTCTTTAATCGCCAGAAAGAGCAAATGTTAAAAACATATGAATCATTTCTTAAATGCAAGTCAATGTATGATTTACAAATTGTGATGGCACTGCTCCAAAATTATTATTTAACAATCAGATTAATGTAGTTTCTACATGGAAAAGCTTCTCCAAGGTTTCTCTTGTTCACACTGAGTGAAACCCACAGGTCTGTCTCAGCCATTCAGATAAAAAAAATGTCTCAGCCTGGCCTGGGTTACAGGTGTTCATAATGGGAAGCAGCCCGATACTACAGCACATGAGAGAAAGGAAGCAGCAGCCTTGCAGCCAGACATGCAACAAGCCATTTAACCATCTCAGAAAGTCAGGAATGTCTTTCTGTCTGAGCACATTGTAGCTGAGCGGCATCTAAAGTGATGGCTTCAGCTGATAAAAGTATCACTTCGAAGGCTACTGTGATGCTCCTATGTGAGAGGGCTTGATAATTACTGTTTTACTGATGCTATATGAGGCACAGTGTGCCACATTGTGGAATAATAATCGTTGGCATCATGATCTCAGGTAAGTTTGTCTCAGAAAACAGGACAAATATTAACTTTTGGCCATTCAGTCTTGTCAAAAGAACTTCCACTTTGTGCTCATAAACCTCAGCCAGCCACAATAAAAGTTCTCTTACATAACAGCCATGACATAAAAAGTTTGTTTATGTGAAGATGAACGTTTGCAAAATTGCTGTGGAGCACAGCACAATAACTCTGCATTATAGCCTCATGGACAGTTTGACTGCTACACCAATTTCCCTCCATTAATATCACAATTTATCTCACACACACTGCACAGCTGTGTTTTAAGCCAATCATGAAAGAACTGGATCTAAAGCTGTACGTTTGCACCACCTGGCCGGGCAGAACTCCAGTGAGCCCTCAGGACGAAAATGTAGAGTAAGGAGAGTTGCATGACCTTGGTATGTGAGGCTTCGGCTGTTAAAAAACAGACAACAGACATATTCAGCAGTAAATATACTGTACACCCTCTGTCACACCATCCTTATTACAGGTGTCAAGGTGAAAGTTAGAGGTTCATGCTGAGAGTATAGTCTGTTCTGATACTGATCTGGTATAGTTGGGTGCAGAAGAAATGTTTATTGAAGGTCATGGAACAATTAGCTTAGGTGGACAAATGGCAGCTGTTGACTGGGTGAAGAAAGCAGGGAATCACCCTGCTGAATGGGAAGATAGAGGGACTGCTGTGAGGTGACAGTGGGTGGCCTCAACTAGCTCTCTCTCTCTCTCTCTCTGTATGTGTGTGTGTGTGTGTGTGTGTGTGTGTGTGTGTGTGTGTGTGTGTGTGTGTGTGTGTGTGTAGTTCAGTTATAAAAGCAACAAACCTTTTGATAGGTCAGTAACAGAGTCATCTATCATGACTCCTGCACTGGCAGAATCCTGACAACCAGAAACTAGGCTTAAGCTTTCACATCAGCAGCAAACAATAGCTGCGCAATTCTCCAGTCACAAACTGTTAACTGTTTGAGTCAGTACTGGCTGCAACACAAACACTGACACAAATTTAATCTCAGACACTGAAATCATTAAGCTTTAAACAGATCCGATGATAAAGTATCAATAGACTTGGTAGGAATGTGTGAAGATCAAAATCATAGACAAGATCACATATCAATAAATTTGACAGTTAACTGGATAGTATTTTGACAATTTCAAATGAAGAAGAAAATTTACAGCATGGCTATTATGCATATACTCTAGATGTATGTAGATATGCAAATATCAAACATCAGCCTTTCTCTCACCTAAGAGTTTCTCTTTGTGAGACCACGCACATTGGATGCTGGGCCACGTGACAAATACAGCATGTATGATGTGTAACATTTTTACACACTGAATCCCATTATAATGCAGCAAACATGTAACCAATATAGAGCAGAGGTTTGCTCTTTTTAGCCAGCACTGACTAGAATCTTTTTTTTCACATTTCCTGGTTTGCTCTGTGGGCAGTAGGAGTCAGAGCTTATTCACAGAGCTCCTTTTCATACGTGTCTGTGTCTCCCTCCCACCCTGTACGCGAGTTGTTGAGAACTGTCCCGGAACAGCATGCAGTGTGCACCCACAGGGGTGGCATTGACATACTGTGGCCTCCAAATGGACGCCCATAATGCAGGGTTCGAAGGCTGGCTGAGTGATGTTTTGAAGGAGGTGTACTGTGTGCCACTATTCATATTATAAAAAAGCAGGGTGTGTTAGACGTCTGATGTGGTGGAGTTTTAGATGCAAGATTGATGCATATCTGCCTGTATGTGAGTGTCATATGATTGTATATATGAGCATTACCAAGATTCTTACGATTTATCTCATGGTCTTTGTTCCTGTACCCTCCCATGACTCCTCCTGCTGCTGCAGCTCCTGTACTATATCCTACATGTTAATCTATTTTGACCATAATATTCCTAATGGCTCTAAAGCTGATCCAAAGACTTTTTTTTGAAGAATCGTTCCAAACTAAAATAAGCACAAAAGCACTTGTCTATACAACTGCAGTAATACAAGAGGCCAAATAAAGTATATATTGCTGGGTTGGGCTGCTTCCCATTTTCAATTGTGTATAAACGCAAAAGCAAAGCCATTAATTTGCTGTAAAACAGCACGCTTGCCCAGTACAAACACACTCACATTTTCTGGTTTCACAGTGCAGTCTTAAAATGTATGTTAGGAAAGTGAGAAGAACAGCATTTTCCAAGCAATGTGTAGAAAGGATATGAGTACAAACTCTGACATGTTGTATGAAACAAATTAACTTAAAGCTCTAAGAACCCTACTAATTATTCAGTGCTAAGATGTGCCACAGAATGTGGTCATAAACAGAACCTAAAATGACGAAAGACAACTAATTTTGAATTCATCTACTTATTTTTGTAGAAAAAACTAAACTTTAACTGCACAGTACTGGCTTTAAGGACAGGAGACAAGCAATCAACAAACTATAAAAGGATTATACTGATTTGGCAATGGCCTGAAATAAAAAGGTTGCTGTGTAGCAGCTGGTTGTAGAGTCTGGGATGCCTTAATCCTCAGGAGCACTTCAATGCACCAAACATATCTTTGCAGCAATGACACATTTTTGACAAGAAGTAAAAGTGACAGGGTTTTCACTGTGATGGATCACCTACTGGATGTAAGGCAGCTTACACGTTTCTGCACGTTGGTGCTCATACCACACAGTCATAATTTGTAAGCAGTGGTTGCTTGGAAGATTGGAAAAATTGAGCATGAGCGTAAGCAATGTGCTCAGCTAATTATTTCTTACTACTTTCCTTCTGAACATTCTGTAGTCCTTCATGATGTACAGTATGTTCACATTATTATCTGGTTTTCAAAGCAACCTCATTTCATAATAAATAACTCAAGAGACTGCTATCAACGACTTAACCAACCATAACTCAACACCAGGAAACTCAACATAACAAACAGTTAACATAAAGAGTAAGAATGTTGGAATTGAAAATGTTATTAGTATTGTACCGATTAGAAAAGAAAATATGAAATATGTTTTCTAAAATTATAAGTAAAAAGAATTGACAAGGCTCCAGTTATCATCTTTACAGAAACTATTTAACTTAATTAAGTCTTCACCGGGATTTATTACATGAAAACTCACAATCTAATTTGGTGGTTCTGAGTTGCTTTTATTATCTCAGTTTTAATCACCTCTGTTAACAAACTGCAAGAAAGTTTGATTCTAAATTCCTGGTTGTGTGATCAGGTCTGGTTTTGGCCAAGAAAATAATTGACTCACTATCAGGTGGACTGACTGAAAAAGGATAGGGTATGATGCTGCTGTTGAATACAGCTGCTCTGTTTGACATTTGACCCCTTAGGGAGTTTGGTGAAAAGGTCACAACATAGCTCAAGACGAGTCATGTGGCACTCACCTCCAGCCAGAGCTGCCTGGTCTGTCGACAAACAGCCCTTCCAAGGTCAGCTTCCCTTGATTTGCAGATACGCTGCAGAAAAGCATGTCGGAAAATATCAGCTGTGCTTTTTTAACTTAACCCAGCATTAGCAGATGTACTAAAGATGTCAACTGATTATGATTTACCACAGGTCAACTTACTCTTCTCATTACACATTAGTGCTTTATAAACTCAACTAAGCAAAGAGATGACAGAACAAAATATTTGACTGTTATCCACACAGTCATTGCTTCCTCCTGCATTTAACAGGTGAAAACTGTCCCATGGAACAGGTGCACTGTGCATGCTAGCTAAACTCCTCAATGTAATGGAGCTTTTGTTCATTTTTATCAGTTACATCTGTGTTTTTCCTGCTTTGAATCATTGAATCAATTTTGTGTAACTCTGTACGGTGTCCTTGGGTGCCAAGAAAGGCGCCTTTAAATAAAAATGTATTATTATTATTATTATTATTATTATTATTATTATTAATGAGCAAAATGTCCCACATGTGCTACATTTTCTGTAGCACAAGTTTCTTGTGTTTACCTTAAATAAATTAATCAGCAAAATGTTCCACATAACTCTTGTTTTGAAGCTCCATTTTTAGTATTTGTATTACTTTCAGTATAAGTTTGCTCACCGTTACAGTAGTCACATCCAAACAATGGCTATGCTAGTTAGCTTTACCACCTACAGTTGCCGTTAGCAGTTAGCTCATATTGTTGTAGCAAGTTAAGCAAAACAGAGAAAATAACACATTATTACAATGCTGATAACTGATAAAATACACATAGAGGCATATCACAGTGGAACTTATATGTAACTTTTTGCTTGTACCTCTTCTGGCTTATCCTTTGGTTTATCCACACACTGCTGCACTTCATGCTTAATTGTGACTTGCGACTGTTGATTGACCAGCTGGTCTGATTGATAAAGTAGCACCTGGTCCCGGTTTACCCGGGATTGTTCTCTCTTCTTGAATGACTGTACGAAAAAATAATTGTCCCGGTTGAAAATTGAGAATTTCATACTTTCAAATAAAATCTCATTTTTTTCCTTCTACTGTTATCCTGTTTTCTTCCTGGTTATTTCTAATCCTGTGTTGGTAAACGTATGAAAACAGTACAACAGTGACAATGGACAATGCCTGTGCTTTTATTAGATTGGTAGCAGAAATAAATCTTATTACCTGCAACTGCCCCGTGCATTCATATCCACTACCCCCACCGTGAGTTCAGGCAGAGAGGATTGAGTCAGGTACTGGAAAAGGTGTTAGTAAAAAAACAAAAAAACTTACATTTATTTTGTTGGTGAAGTTAAATGGGGGGAGCGATGGATGAGGAAGATGTCACAATGAAACATAATTTGAAATGGTCATGTGGTTGAGTTGATTGACACTTCCACTCTACACAAATGGACCACTGTTAATTGTGTATAGCTGAACATTGTAACAGTAAACAGGTCCTTAAAGGGGATAACATCAAAATTTAATACAACTCCATTTAAGGTAAAAGTCCTGCTTTGTTTAAGTACTAAAGTTATATCAGCAAAATTTTGTTAAAGTACCAAAATTAAAAGTACAAATTATTTGCAGACCAACCCTTTTAAAAATCATATCATCATATAATATCTCACTGTACTATTATTACTGACACATTAATGCATAGGCAGCATCATAATGGAACCAGTTTTAATGACTGTATACAGTTGGTCAGTTTATATCAATGCATTGTCCTTTATAAACCTGTCACTTTTGGTGTGTAAAACCCTAATCTTTAAAATAACTCAATAGTAAATGGTAAAGTAACTAGTTAAATTACTAACTAACCAATAAACAGTTCAATATTTCCCTGTGAAAGTAGATGCAGGACGTAGCAGAAAATGGATATACTTTGAGTAAATGAACCACCGCTGGCTTCATTAAAGTATCATCAACAGCTAACAAGCTTACAACTGTTATTGAATTATTAACAGATATGAGTGGCTGAACAGTTTCAGGTCTTCTATAGTTTAAGAACTGCAGCCAGCCAGGAGAAGTGGTGGAGACTAGAAGTCGAGACATGGGGAGTGGTGGGAATCTTAATGTCAGATTCTTACATTTTCCCCACTTTATAATGGTAGGACTGTCCTTAAATGGCCTTTTAACGCTAACCTTGGTGTACTACAAACCTCTCCATGTTACTTACATAATACTGTGGGTTGTGGATATCACCACAAGCCGCAGGTGGCTGTGGGGAAAAGGTATAAGAAAGGAAGAGCTCAGGTAACAGTGAGGCTAAAGCAAGAAATGATCTCAGGAGAACAGATGAACAACACAGCTAGATATAATAAACTGACAGCTGGGTGAATATTGGCAGTGCTGTGAGCAATGCTTTGTCTGGAATCACTTAGAGATGTGAATGGTCTCCGTATGTGCAGTCTTTTGTTACCGATTGCATTTTACTCTCTGTGGGTATATTTTGTGGCTCGCTCTTATGACGTCAGAGCAATGCTGACTTTTTCTTTAACTTTATTCTGGAAAAGAGATTTTTCTTATACAAGATTAACATGATAGGATGGATCTCCCTTGGAGATCCAGTTGGAGAAATGATTTGAAGGGATGGGAATTGCTGTTTAAAGCTTGAGAGTTTACATCTGTGAAGCATGTTCAAAGGGAGGCATTTTGTGGTAATGTCAGAATGCACTGGAGATAAAACAAATGATACCTAATTGTTTTACATGGAAACTTCCCACACAGAGGCCAAACAACAGCCCCCAAACCGAAACTGTTACATGTAAACAGCCCCTGCTGTTAAGCCATCTCTTGGTAAAACCGACTTCAAAGGCTTTATGATTTCCCCAGAAAACTAAATTTCTCCTGAAGACAAGTGAAAGACGCCTGCTCTGGTCCATCTGTGTGCCTCCATTCACCATGTGGCCCAGTCAAACTGAGGGAGGTGCCCGTGCATTAGAGAGATAATTATCGGCTTGGATAGGGCAGTGTGGCTGAACTGGTGGATTGGGGAGACGAAACATCAAAGAGCATGGTAGTAAAATTGGAAAATTGTGATTATTAAGGGATGTTAGAGCTGAAAAGGAACAGCTGTGTCGCCGCATACATTTTGGTTTCTGTGATGAAAATAGAGATCTCACTTGCAAACTTTATAAACTGAAAGCTACTGCAATTCCAAGGATGGATGTGTTTTGTTGATGAGATTTTCACTGACAGGAAGTAAAAATACACATATTGTCAGCTGATTGTACATCCATGAAGCATGCAGTCGTTTATGTTGTGTTCCAAGCTATCAGATGGATTACTATGAAATTATGTCATGATTCCCACACAATGACTCGCAGTGACTTCCGTGATCCCCTCACCTTTCTGTTTGTGCAACTTCAGACTGAAATGTGGCTTTGAGTGAAATATCTCAACAACTGTTGGACGGATTGCCATAAAAGACATTCCAGCTTCCCTCAGGATGAATTGTAATAACTTTGGCGATCCTCATCTAGCGCCATCATCAGGTCGATATTTTAACTTCTGGCATTTTTGGCTAAAAACCAGCAAAATTAATGACATTCCTATCAGTCTTTGGTGCACTTTGTGTTTGGTGCTGATAAGCCAAAATTTCCATTATAATTATGACTTTGACACATGTGATAATGTGAGCTGTTAGCATGCTGATGTTTACATTTAGCACAAACTGTGCATAAGTACAGTCTCCCAGAGCTGCTAACATGATGAATGCGTTGCACTTATATAGCGCTTTCCTAATCTTATCAACCAAACCTTCTTGTGTTTTAAAGAACATAATGCCAGAGCCCTGTGTGGCCTGCATAACCCTCAGAATAGACTGAAAACATGTAATTGTGTCAAAACAAGCTGTTGAGTGGGAAGGAAACGTTTGAAGTGACATTCTACTGTGCATATGATTAGTTACATCTACACATTCATAATGTGGAACAATAATTTACAGAGTAGAAGTCTGTGTTGTCTTGGATAATGAAAATCATCTGTCATGTTGAATAGATGAACTGCAGAGCTTCTTCTGTGCAAAGTTGTCTCATTGGCACTCCTTCAAACAACTTCATGCCTTTGGCGTGAATTTACTTTTGGACCTGGACCCTCGCTAATGTCACTCATCCTAACTTTGACCCAGAGCCATTACTCTGCAAATCCTTAGATGGTATCTCTTTGTGGTCGCTGGTTTCACTGTTGAGGTCTGCAGGCAACATTCCACACATTCTGCCTCATCCCTGGATTCCTGACCTGCTCTCACCCTTGTCTCCTTCCACATTGGATGACACCGTGTTTGATCCCTGCACACTTCTTACCTTTCTCCAATGATCCTGCTCTGACGTGGCCAGGAAGAGGGCAGATAGGTAAACATGTAAACTGGTTTAAGCCTGTCCAATGGGAGTGGAGGTGACATTAACTGAGGGCCCTCATTACCATTAATTCACTTATCTTTCCAGTCGGAAGTTTGTTTACATGGATCCTAAAATGGAGGAATTTGGTGCTCAGTTTCACCTGTAGAACCATAGGAGGTTGTTATCTTCTATTCAGTTCAATTTTATTTGTATTGCGCCAAATCATAACATACATTATCTCAAGGAATTTTACAGGGTAGTTAATATTATAGAGAGAAACCCAACAGTTCCCAAAAAAAAGCACTTGTCGAAAGTGGGGAGAAAAAACTCTGTTTCAGTTTGAAAACAGGATAAAAGAATGATTTGAGTGCAGCAGCTGTACTTGTGAGACTATGTTACCTTTAGCAGCAAAATGAAGCTTGAAGCAATGTCTTTAGTAACTATAGCTGCTCCTCGCATCATTTTGTCTGGTGTATATTTTGTGCATGTTGGGGTTGATGCTGAACCTACATATCATGTAAACCGAACAGGCTGAACTTGGCCATTTCCTCTGCATCACCATCTATCAAATGCTTTCTGGGAAATACTGATTAAACAGAGACTAACCACAAGTTGTATTATTTCTGACTTAGCATGGACTCTGATCAGCTGTGGGGACTCCTGAGAATTAGAGGTTAGGTCAGTGCCAGAATCCTCCACATGCCATGATTATCAACCTCTGTCATATCCAGAATATGCAGCTTTAAGTACGCACAGAACAAGCTATATTTAGGTTTAAGGTGAAAATAAATATTATCTTTTATTCTCGTAAGGTCTCTGAGATTTTATGTAACAAAGAATGACATGCAAAACACTTTTCTTTTACTTAGAAACAGACAATCAGACAATAACAACTATTGCATAAATGATAATTAAAATCAAACGGTTTAATACAGCACAATATGGCACATCTGTAGGCCACATGGGTCTTCAGTACTCAGATGGCTTCATACAGTGTATCTGTCAGCAGCAACGCTTTGTCACCCATTCTTACATGAATTAAACACAGTACAAACAGCATGGTGTGTCTGTTGCTGGTTGAAATACAATGAAATATAATAATGTACTGTCAGGTTGGGACATTGTGACCTCTTAAGACCATCTGCCTTGTAATCTGATGTGAACACAAGGCAACTGAATCTAGTAGAAGCAGACACTGCCACTATTAGTGGCTTGTAGCAACATATTGTAGTTGCTTTTTAATGATATCACTAGAATTGTATCCTTGTGTTACTTTGCTCGCTAATAGTTTGCCCAGGTTAATTGGACTGAAGTGCATTGTTGCTTTTTAAATACTAAGACTAAAACAAGACAATCGCTCTAGGGACTATAATGTCTGTCTGTCTGTTGGTTAGCTGCTTTGGTCTAGACTGAAATGTCTTAATAACGCGACACTGTCATGAATCCTGCTCATTCCCCTCCTATTCTCCTGTAGCGCCAGTGTGCACCACCATGCGGTTGACATTCTTGGTTCAGAGTGAAAGATATTGACAGTTATTGTACAGAATACCTGCATTGGACCCGTTCATTAGACAGCTCTCATCGCTTCTCACTGTCAGCAGAGACTACAGTCTGCAGCATAGTTTCAAACACTTCACTAATAAACCTAAGAATTTCACAGAATTGTGTTGAATAATTTACCTGATAATAGTTACATTTAGTTTCACCCCCGTTTTTCCATCTACACACTCCCTCTCTTGATTGCCAATGTGTGTGCTATTTCCCTCTCTCTCTCTCTCTCTCTCTCTCTCTCTGGCTGGGTTTCCATCCACAACTTTTTGCATTTTCAGTTTGCACATTAAAAAAACAGAGTGGAAACTGGTGGAAATATTGATAAACACTTTCTACCTTTGGGCAAAGGATAGTGCAATGGAAACAACCCTTCTTCATGACTAATGAAGACAAGAAAACATCAGAGAGAGAATTAAATTAAAAATATGAAACAAACAGAAATATCATATTTCCATCCTCTTTTCTACATTATTACACCACTTAGCTCATCTCTTAATGTTGTGCAACAGCATTGGATGGAAATGTGCATAGATTTGCATTTCCTTTTGCAGAATTTATTAAAACATGATGAAAATTTGCACTAGCAAAGCATTCACCCTGTTTTCATCCCTGGTGAAGAGGATGGTGGTAAAGGAAGGTCGGCTGACATGGGTTGAACCATTCAGATAAACCGCCAACACAGGTTTAACATGTGTCACTGTGTCAGTCCAAATGGGGGTATAAGATGGTGAACCTATAGACATTACTTGCTACACACGAGTATGCAGGAATTCAGCTCAATAATAAGAGTAATAGTCATATCAGCATTAGTCAACTAAATAAAATCAGTCACCCTAATGGCTCATCTTTCAGGAGAGTCTCTGAATTTGTGGAATTCACCGTGAAAATCCCAATTTACCTTGTACAAACATAAATAGACCATTCAGACAATCAGCTTGGCTTATACGCATCTGTAATCATGAATGCCCAGGCAGAAGGATGACTGCTCTAAGAGAGAGGAAAGCACAGACTTGAAACCCAAGTCACTATGTACTGGCATTCCACACCAATCCGAGAGATGGACTTTGTCAAACACTCACACATGCACTGTTAAACAGTCAGACAGGAAGAGGAAGGGAGGCAACTGCCGCCTCTTACTGCTATTAAAGGAATAGCTCAACATTTTGGGAAATGTGCTTATTTCTTTTCGGGGGTTAGATGAGAAGACTGATATATCTTTCACCTCTGCCCATTCAATATGACGCTGGAGCCAGCAGCCAGCTAGCTTAGCTTAGCATAAAGCCTGGAAACAGGAGGAAACAGCTAGTCTGGTTATGTGTAAAGGTGATAAAATCCGCTTAGGTCACTGATTAACTTGTTATTATCTAATAAACCTTACAAAAACCGAAGTGTAAAAACAGGGGTTTCAACAGGGGTTATGAGTGGGGTTATATCTTATTTCTTTTTTCCGATGAGGTTGTTAAGAAAATACATGATAGTTGAGAAGAAAACGTTAAAACTAAAAGTTGTGAGTCCCAGTAAACTCAAACCAGTTTCCAGTGAAATAAACTGAGTCTTGTCTGTGACATATTTGTAGAGGTACAATGGAGGCATGATACGCTCAAGAGTTCCTAAGTTTTTCAATATAGTTTCCATGCAGGTCACTGGAAATACACACTTTCTTACCAAAGAGGCCCTCGCTCTTCCATTCATTGCCCTGACCATGAAAGAGTCCATTTAAAGCCTCAGGGGCTGGACATGACCTGAGTTTACTGTCTATGGTGCTTTAGCCTTCCGTCTGTGCCCAGTCAGAGAAAACAGAGGCCATGGGGAGTTGATCAGGACTGTAGAACCCTGTTGAAGGTGCAGATTCTGTAACCCTTTGCAAGACTACTGTACATATTTTGTTCCATATACAGTGAACTATTATTCAGTGTATATAATTTTGTTTCCAGATAAGTCATACTGTGGCTGATCCTGACAATAATGATCCTAATTAAGTGTTTATATAGTTTTTTTATTAAAAGTTTATTTAAATTGGTTCATTCTTCAGGTCAAACGCTGCAAACCTAGGAGGGATTTTTTGGGTTGTTTCTTTTTTTATTAGTAAATCCCTCAAACTCACAAACAGGAATGGATGTGTGGAGTTGCCAATTTTTTTCATCTGAGGCTTGAACCTAGCTGGAAAATATTTCTGTGGACAACCTCAGAGAGGAGATGAAAAACTAGAGATACATGAGCAGAATTTTGAATGTTGACCTTATTTCTAAGAAAGCCATTTTGAGCAAACAGGTGGGAAACTGTGTCTGGAAACTTACCATCAATATAAAAGTAGCATCACTTCAACACATACCAAAGAAAGATTATAATGTTGTTTTTCTTCTTGGGTGTTTTTCCTTATTTTTCATTCCATTACTTCCAATTTGGAACAACCAGTTCCCCTGGCATTGTGTCATTGTCACTTCATATTATTTCTCCCAGAGACCACCTCCTGCCCAAATACCTCAACCAACTTTTAGGTTCTGGTACTAAAGTTGTGACTTTTTTTTAATGAACCTGAATTTTTGTTTGACATAATTCATTCATTGTTTATATTGACATTTCTTCTGGGAGAGTTTAATGGAGCCTACATTTAAAGCTGCTTCAATTAATAATTTTACAGTAACACATGATGAAATAACAACATACAATGAGAAGGTGATTACTCATAGTGACAAACCCATGGATAATTATCACCTGATTCTGCAGTTCTGTTTTAGTTCACTCTCAGTGCTCTCATAAGAGTCATTTACAGCTCATCTTCTCATCTAACTGGGTAAATAAGCAAAATCCACATAATCTCGAAGTATCCCATTAGGACGCAATACCACTGATTGCCAGTAGATACGAACTCCAAAACCTTCAGCTGAAAAAGTGATTTCTGTTTTCGGTCATATTTGTTGAGACATATTCAGCTCCTTTTAGCTGGATTAACAGGACTCTCACACTCAGGCATGTTTGTTGCTGCGTATCTGTTCCCCCCCTCCTTCTTATCCAGGCTCCACCCTTACCTGCCCAAATTTGGCTTTCCTGATGTCAATAACTGTCAAGGTATGAATGAAAAAACCATGCATGAATGTCTTCAGAAACCTGGGAGTGATGTGACACATGATACTGTAGGTCCATTTTTTTTTCAGTCAATGGAGCAACAGGTTAGTTATGGTGGTTTGCAGGGATGGTAATAACCCCTCTGAGAAAATGAGCACTATCAACAGACATTTAGGAAAGAAAGTAAATGTATACCTGTGTACACTGTATACTCAAGTGAAAGATAAGTATACCTCACATTCTCACAGATTGCCACTTGAATGGAGGGTGCTTTGCATTGTGTGGTAACCTTTCTCCAAAGCTGATCTTTCCTCTCACTGACTTGAATACGACACTGACTCCAAAGCCAATTGATGTAAATGTCTCTGCAAATTCAAACATCAACATTCATCACGGTGATTGCTGTGTATTTTATAATATCTTGCTGACAGGACCAAAGGCTATTTTCTGACTCTCACATGACCTAATCTCGCCTACAGAGGCAGCAACAGCCCTTCATCTGTCTTTACCACTTGTAACTCTGGACTGTTTCAGTTTTTACTCATCTCCTTTCCTCCATTGTCCAATTCCTTTTCTTTGAGCTCTTCTGTTATGTGGGCTGGGACTGGTATTTCATTAAAAATAAGATCTAGTACAGTCACTGGGAGACATAATGTTTGTCATGAAAGTTGTCAAACCCCAAAGTTTTACAGGCAGAAAATATCAGCTATTCCCTTGCCACCACATTCCTGATCAGCATCTCTCTCTCTTTTCCTCTCCCTAAGTGTGATGCATTACGTCGGAAGGAGGAAGGTGGATTGAGTGTCCACTGTTCCTCCCATCACCTGTGAAATTTCAGAGCCAGGCCACGGTGAAAGGGGGTATTGTGTCCCCCTGATGAGGAATGCCCTTGCGTCGTTCCTCAAAGAAAAGGCTTCATTTGGCCAGGAATTTGGAGGCATCTCGAGAAGTGTAGGGGAGATTTTCTCGGGGGTGGGTATGGGAAGCTGAAGGCCTTCATAAGGCTGGACAGGAGACGGACAGGTCTTCCCAAGCTGGTACTTCCTCCCTGTGATTCTAATAGATTAGCATTTATCTCACAGAAAATCACCTCAGGGCTGTAGGGGGTACATTTTGCATTTTGTGATCCTTACTAATGAACAATCTAACCTTTTTCACTTCTAATGAAGGTTAATATAGAGGACATTTTTGAATCAGCCTTAAAACATATTACTATACTCTAAGTTAAATTATAACTGTTTGCTTACCAATATATTGTAGCTGAAAGGGGGAAACTGAAAGTAATTGTTAACCTACATACAGTAGTTTGACATATCAGATCCATTACTGGTGCAGCAGCTGTTATTTCACATGATGAGACTGACACCTGCTGGTGATAACTAAACTTTCAGTGTGTAAGGCTGTTCACTGGAACACATTACATGGTGCAGACTTTATATTGCTTGATTTCAAAGTGTTCATTATAAATGATATAAAGATTACTAACATTACTATAAGTTATACTTTCATTAACACCTCTAAAAACTATTAATAATAACCACAAACATCTCTATAATTCCCACTAAAGAGTATGGAGTTTTAGCTTGTGACCACTAGAGAACAATTATCATAATAATGTAAAGGTGAATTCCGTGGGTTTCTGTTTGTTTCAGTTTGTTTCAGTTCGGTCTCTGTATTTCGTAAGTACTCATTATCTGCACTGATGCAAAATTAACCAATTCACTGTGTTGCAGTTCCTGACTGTGGCCACTCGAGTGCAATGAAGACACATGATTCTAAATACGCTGAAATCAACTGTCAACTGTTCCTGGAAAAAATACTTTTTGGCAGCCATGGTGACCATTTTCTTTCTGCCTTCACTGAATTATGTATTTTGCATGATAGCTCCTGAACCAAATATGATAACACAGCAAAGCTGATGTCTACGTTTTGATGGACAAGGATTGCAATGATGACATCATAAACTGTTCAGGTGAATAGTAAATTCAGTGATGTTGTAAGAAGGAAATCACAGCATATGAGAGGTTGACAATATATAACCAACATTTGTGGTCCATTACGTGTCAGAGATGAGTGACTTTGGAACTAGCAAGGCCTTCAGATACCTTCCCATGAGATTGCCAAGTCTCAAGGTCCTAAAAAATTCAAGGCCCTACCTGTGTTCTTTGCCTTCACTGGCATCGGCACAGTATCTGTATTTGCAAACAGCAGCGAGATGACAGCATGGGATATCTGCAATGTGGATGACATGGCAACATAAGCCTTCGTGGCTCTACCAAAGGCCAAATATGCCATCTCCAACAGACTGGGGTTGCTGGACCCAAGTCATTGTAGACGACTGTGGTCAATTTTTCCACAGGAAAGTCAGTCCACTCTTTAACTCTTGTGGTTGCAAGAAAGGCTGCAAGAATAAACAATTTGTTTCTGAATTTAATTAACTTTTCAAGTAAATCTTAGTGTTAGACGAATTTCTTTTTAAGCAAAGTTTTTAAGGTCATATAGAATATCATTCTACTCTTTGCAGCCACTGTATTGTCAGGGTCAATGAACAAAAGGAATACACTTGTAAAACTACACAACATTCATGTAACAGACCTGGTATGATAAGGTCTAGCCTATCGGTTCTCAGATACTGTAATTTCCTTCTCACAATGTCATGGAATTCATGATGTATGGTACCATTTTAATCCTTCATCATCAAAGCTTTCTGTGTTATCATATTTAGATCAGGAGATATGGTGTAATAAGGAATTAGATTATGCCAGAAATTAAAATGACCGCTATGGCAGCCAATCATGGATCCATGCCACAACAAGCAATGTGGCTATCATGGTTTTATGAAAAAGTGAACATTATTTTCACATATTACCTGGATTACAGAATCCAAAAGGCAGGATCCGAGTTACAAAGATGTGGGTTCAGTAATTTTTGGTAAATAATCTAAAACGACCTCCAAAAAATAAAAAAATAAAAAAAATAAAACCTTCTCTGCTCCAGTCCAGCAGGTGGCGGTAAAGCTCGTTGATGTTTGACTCTGTTAGAAGAGGAAGAGGCGGGCGGCAGTGTTTGTTTACCGGCTGCTTCTGCTGCTGCTGTCGGAGGGAGGTATGATATTGAATACATTAATTGAGCTTTTAATATTTGCTTAAACAGTTATTTGTTTGCTACTACTAGCTGCATATAACGGATTTGCCTTGGCTCAGTCTAAAGCTGGCAACAGACGAATAAAACAGTTAAGACAAGTCATGAATTTACGTGTAGGACTAGCACTGAGCTAAGGCTGGAGCTAGCCTAGTCCAGTTTACTACGGTTCCTCATTCAAAGAAATGGATATTAAACTCTGCCTCACCTGTCGGAAGACATACAAATCTGACAGATCGTGGCAGGGGCTATTGAAGAAATTACCAGGGCTGGTTGTTTCACTCGGGAGCCTTCGTTTAACAGTGGAACAGGTTTACCCTCCATCTTTACTTTTAATACTAATACTATTAGCATTGCCACATGGTTTATATCGACGACAAACTATGTTAGAAATACATGGCACTGTACAGCATAATAAACACATCTCTGACACAGTGTTAAGAACAGTTCACAGTGAGAGTATTTGTTGCTTGACCGTTTCGTAGCATCACATATAGAACTTCAACCATTGGTCAATTAATCGATTAGTAGATCAATCAGTAGGCTTACCTATTTTGGGTTGAATTAAATGATCATTTCAGGAATTCTCCAAGCAGAAATAGCAAACATTTGTTGCTACAGGTTTCTTAAAAATGAGGATTCAGAGAACTTGTTTGCCATATACTGTATGATAGTAAGCTTAGTATTTTGAGGCTTTGTACTGTTGGCTGGACAAATTGTGTGGTCACTTATTGTGATGGTTGTTTTTCACCACTTTTTGGCATTTTATAGACTAAATGAAGAACCGTCTATTGATGAAAATGATCAGCAGATTAATTGGTAGTGAAAATAATTATTAATTGCAACCCTATCTGCATTTATATGGGATTCTGTTGTTGGCCATGGTTTTAGACTGACTTGTATACACATTCCAGTGTTTCCTCTACATTCATTTAGCAGTGGCGGCCCGCCACTACTAAATCATAGCCGCCACGCCTTCAAATTTCTTTTATTTATTTATTTATTTATTTGTCGCAAATGCACCACCACCACATCTCTCCACCTTCACAGCACAGCCTGTGTGATGATGAGCGCAACAGCGGGTGGAGGGGAGGGAGGGAGGGAGTGGGGTGGTTGGGGGATCCTATTGGAGTTAATTACTCGCGAGAGCGCGGCCTTGAAAGTGACATCACGTCAGGCACCAGGTGAGAGTCAGAGAAGTGTAGTCGTGAGGAATAAGGCAGCGAATTACCGGAGAAAAGGTAGACTTGGGTAAACTAATTGATAGCTTTAAGCTAATATCTACACGTCATTATGTATTAACTGCTGACTGCATTTTCAAATGAGCTTGTTCAGATACTTCTCTAAGAAGAGAAAGACAACAGATGAAGAAGACGCTAGTCAGGTAGCATAATAAGCCTTTTACTGACTCGTAAATGATGATGGGTAGGTAAAAAATAGTATTTTAATGTTCACACTTGTAATCAGATGTGATGTGAGTGTAAACTATATAACGCTGTTAGCGTTACGTTACTCACACTTTTAATGTAATCTTATTAGACAAGTAACATTAGACAGGGAGGAGTTGTTAAACAAAGTGGACGAGAGCAGAGCACAGCAGCGGAGAGATGAGCCTGGGTGCAAACTTTGCCACTGACTCTTACCCCCCCCCCGCCCCCCCGGATAGCATGCCCCCACTGCTGAAAAAAATCCTAGAGGAAACACTGCATTCACTTAAGTGTGAGAGGTAACATTGTCTGCTGCCCCACAGTGAAATGGACAAGAATGAGGACCTGGTCCAAACAAACTGCAGTAAAACACTGCTCATCCGCCACTTACCAGCTGAGCTCAGCCAGGACGAGAAGGAGGACCTCCTGAAGTATTTTGGAGCTGAATCAGTCAGGGTCTTCTCGAGCACAGGTCGTCTGGTAGGTTGGGCTTCACTGCCACCTTGTCAGTATCTTTACATTGTGAAATTCGATGGATTTACTGTCCATTCTGAGGTTTATAACATAATAATTTCACTTTCCACAGAAACATACAGCCTTTGCAACCTTTAGAAGTGAGAAGTCAGCAGCAAATGTGAGTTTTTTTCTACAGTGTATGCAATTAGATAAAGTTTCAGCAAGCCGTGTATGTATAGTCTTTTTGAAAGAAGCTCATTGTAATGTAGACATGATGTCATTTTCCCTTAATCTGCCCTTTATGGTGTTACATCTCCTTCAGGCTCTTACCAGGCTCCATCAGTTGGAGATTCTTGATCATACGCTAGTTGCAGAGTTTGCTAAAGGCCAAGATCATGTGACAGTATTAAAGGATCCACCAGTCTCAGACAGGTACGTTGCTTGAATCATGTGAATTAAGAAACTGTTGATCTGCACAAACTGTAAAATCAGATTCATTAGTTTTTCACTTAAATATGTGGGCTGTTAAACTCGCATAACCCTGTTTGTTGGAGCCAAACATTTGTCCCTATCGTAGTGGTCTGAAATTGTGTTGTTCATAATTAACTGCTTAGCCGTTAACCGACAATAAGAATTAAACCCGATTAATACTATAAATTAAACAGTTAAAATATCATGGCACATCAGTACCATCTTAGCGGGTATTCACCACTGTAGGTCTTGCAGACTGCGTACCAGAATAACCGCACAGTATGTGGACATGTTTCTGTCCTATGACGAGGACTGAGGTAGACTAAGCCTGTTTATTTTATTTGAGGTCTGAAAAATGCAACTGCAAGTTTCCATTTTGTTAACCTGTTGGCTGCTTCTGATCATTATCAGCTGAGAGCGGAGGAGGAGGAGGAGGAGGCGGTTCTTGTTACTGTGCTCTCGGCTCTTGAAGATTCAATATGTGTTTTTGTTTTTGTTAATCTGTTTTTGTTCATTAGAAAGTCTGGCTACTATTTGCTATTTATTTATTTATAAGTTGTATAATATTTTCCTAAGCAGTAGAGGCTATTATGCTGGTTATACACAGCGCTGGAGGATTCAATATGTGTTTTGTTTACAGACACTTGTCTGTTCTAAATAGTACATTTTAATTTTGTCAGTTAACGAATGTCGGCTATGGGGCGTAAAAAAAATTCGAAATGAGCATCCCTAGTCTGAACATCATGTAAGCACAACAGAGCTCAACAAGTTCTCTCTCTTTTTTTCTACAGTGGTAAACGTGTTAAAGAAGAGAAGAAGAAGCAGGAGACCCAACAGACAAATATTCCTCTCATAGAGACTGGTGTTGCACCAAGCCTTGGGTAAGTGTTGAATATGTCATTATGCAGTTTTTGGTATAGATTTGGTTTTGATATTTGTAAATTTTGGTTTATGTTTTTATTTGAACCTAATTTCTCAAATGAGGCGTGAAGCTATCTACGTTTGTTTTGTTTTTTGCCTGATAAATCTGTAAGATCACTTCCCACACTCAGTTTGAGAAATTTAGACACTTTTATACATCAGTTATATACAAACAGTGTGTTACTATGTCATTCTCTAGTGCATTACTCTGTAGAAATCTAAATATGTCTTCTCGCCCCGCCTTGTGTGGTAAAAATAGAGGTTAAATTACATTCCAAAGTTTGGTAACAAGCGGTTCCCTATCACTCTTGGTGACCACTGGTCTAAGCCATTACCCACTCAAATACTACGTCATCCTATTAAATATCCACGTGTGACACATACTTTCCAAACCTGGTCAAAGTGCTGTCAGTTTAGTTGTGTAGAGAGGCTGCCTAGAGGCCGGCTGACAGTTAACCTGGATGAGAATCTGAGAGCTGCAGTCAGAATAGTCAACAGCATTGTGTCCAATTAGATGGTCAGGCCGCCACTGATCATCTGACATGCCGTCTGTCCTGCCATTTGGTGGGACCAGGTGGTCTTTGATACCTCTTGCTTCAATACTGACAGTCTAGGCTGCGGCAGATACTGCAACCCACTCTCCCTCCCCTCATATTATAGAGCATCATGTTCTAATGTTATACAATCTAATGTCCTAATACAATGTTATGTGTGGAAATGTGTTACTTGGTAAATGATGGATCAATATATAGAGCCCGTATTATTCTCTTGCTGTGTTGACCACCTCCTGATATGCTGCAGTTTGCTTGATAATGTATTTGTAGCATGGATCTATACTGAACTGATTATTTATGTGAAGCCCTTAATGTGAATAAATGCAGATGAAATATCCTGATTGGGATTCATATAGGTGTATGCAAATAAGTATTTTGTTCTATTTATGGTGTATTGCAGTTGAGAATTCTGCTGAAATACTGCAGCGACGTCGATTTCATTCTGACAAGAATATAATCTGGAATTGAACAAAAAAAGCAATGATGCTGTGTAATTGTAACACTGTTGCTGATGAGCTCCAGAACTCATTGCATTAATGTATCAGTTATAAATTACGCAGACTTCACTCCATTGATCTGCAAGAGGAAATCTTTGGCCTCTGAAAGAAAAAAAGGGATTTGTTGTTTCAATCTGCAGTGTGTAAACTTTGAAAAACTGCACTGAGATACTGCAGGAACACGGCTACTGTATCCAACCATCTGTTGAGGTCATGCAGCATCGCTGTCAGCAAGCAGCCAACAATGGAAGCTGCAAGCAGTTCAATCAGAGCCACTGCTTGTGTTACTAGTGAAACTTATTTGTGGATCGGCGATATGGATGAAATCCTCTATTATAGTCTATCATTTTACATCACAAAATTTGATGTAAAAACATATGAAGTTTCTGGAAAATTAACTGAGACTTTGTTAATAAAGGAATAATAGGACAGGAATGTAGTTCATCCAGTGATTTAAGTATTTGACAGGTGAAGCAGAAGGTAGATAATCAAATTCATGCAAAAATCATTTCAACAATCATTATTATCATAAAGAAGATTGATTAGATAAACAGAATGGAGTAGCTGCCTGACAGACTGGGATATAATTACCATAACTGCACATTTTATTTTTAAACACTGTACCATATAAAATGTAATTTCTCACACCAGAATGTTGAATTGGATACATACTCTGAGAATGGCACTATGGCACAATTCAATATCATGACAGTTAAAAAAAAAAAAAAAGAAGGAAATTCTTGTATTTGCTTTATTTATTCATTTTTTATTACAAATTTCCCATTATTATTATGCAGCTTTTTGGACAGCCGTGACTCCAATCCAGAGTTACAAAATAAAATCAAAAAGGAAGCATACATTAAATTAAATTGATAACATTTAACTAACTGAACTCTGACTAATTGCATTACTTCAGTCTCAGCAGGGCTGGCAGCTAACAGACAAAATAATATACTCTGTACCCCCACCACCAAGTCTTTGCTTACCAGGCCTGAGTAGATTAAGATTTATTCTCTCATGCTGTGCTGATTCTTGCCTTTATAAAAGTTACTATTACACGTGGACAGGCCATGGTGCTGACGTGGCAAGCTGGTCCCAATGTCCCTTAATGGCTGGATTTTACATTTTGTTGGCTGAGTGCTTGTCATAAAGAATAAGTTACCTAGCTAAAGCTCAGCGGCTGGGCCACATATTCATGAGTCTCTGTTATTTTGACATATTTTGCGAGTTAAGTGAAGGGAGTATTGTATTTAAGGCAGCGAATTGCAGCTGCAGGGTTTCCTTTTAAGTAATTCTGTCTTTTCTCTCACTCTCTCTCTTCCACAGGTTGAAATTTCAATCGAATCCCACTTTGAAATATTTATACCCACCACCTTCTAATGGCATTCTGACCAATATAACGCATGCCCTCATGAGTGTGCCAAAGTTTTATGTTCAAGTGAGTAACTGCTGCTTCTCGCAAAACATTTTATTTTTCATCCAGTACCAGCACGTCTTTGATATGCAGATGTTGGTCATTGTGTGTATGCATTTCTAGTTGTGTGTCTTTTCAATCTTCCCCTGTATTCTTAGTTGCCTTTTTTGGAAAGTTGGAATTTGTGTAATAAATGCAAATTTGACAGATTTCTAGCCTTCAGATTCATATTGTAAAATGGAAATACGATTCTGGAATAAGTGTCCCAGAGGTTTTTGAACTGCATCCAACCTCTTAAAGATCAAACAGCAAACATTTGCCTTTTAAATTTCAATTTGGGAACCAAGTATTAATAATAAACCATAAGTGGGAGGCATGAGTTATGGGTTTAACATTTCCCTGGGAGCCGCGCTGCCTGGATGTTCATTAGTGCTACTTCCAGTCATAGCATCTTGGTGGTGCTAGTGTGTTGCAGAGAAACATTTATGCTCAGCCTCACCACTGGTATCTCACTTCAGCCTCAATCTCACCTTGATCCTGGTATTTTAAATGAAAATGCAGAAGCCTTGCAATCTGTTTTACATATGGAGTCCAGGTTACAGGCTGCCTGTTAGAGAGCAGCAGTATATTTATATTACCAGCTTCCATCCTGCTCCAGGTATGACTTTCTAGATGCAACTGTCACTGTTCTAATACTCATATCTTCAATTACACAGGTACTTCATCTGATGAACAAGATGAATTTACCATGTCCATTTGGCCCAGTCACTGCCAGACCACCCATGGTAAGCTCATATTGATGACTGTTGAATGATGAAGAGCAGGCTGATGGACTGAGTCGTCTGTAGATGGTTTAGACAGAGGTTATTTGACATTTAACAAGAAGACCTGTGTTGTTATAAGATGGCCCGTATTTCATATTAAAAAATCCACTTCAGACATGTTTTAAGACACATGAGAATACTGTACGTTGGGATTATGTGTTTTTTCCCCACAAAAATGATTAATTAATTATTTAAGTTACTTAAAATTGCACTTACTCCTTCATTGATCATTGAAAAATAAGAATCTATGAATTTACAAATATTTTCCGACCTAAAAGTTTAACTGCTGGACACAAGATGTCTGACACTGACTACTTCCCTGAAAGGTCCATTCTTACACCTGTGTAAGCTGCATGTTGGATCATAAATGGTTTCCAAACTAGTTGTAATGTCACAAGATGTTGCTTGTATGAGCACGAACAGATAAAATTTCCACCCTCAGCAGATCAAAGTGAAAACAGCCTTCTAGTATCAAACTCAGCACATAGGTCATTCTGCACAGTGAAGCTCAAACAACACGTTGAAAAATCAGTGTTGCTGGGAAGCAAGGCACTTACATTACAAAGGACATGAAGCTTTTCAATTCAGTGTTTTGCCATTTTATTATACATCTTCTATAAAATGAGAGTTTGAAAAATGAGAGCTATATATTCTAAGTGTAATGATGGTTCAAGAGTAGAGCACTATTGTTCCATTTTCAAGGCAAGCCTGAGTACTCAAGGAAGAAATTGGACAAGTTTGTTTTCTTGCAGAATTTTAAATGAATCGATTCTGAAGTGTTAGAGCTGAAATGACTGGTTGATTAGTTGATCATTAAATGTTCTGCTTCCAACTTTTTTAAAAGGTGAAGATGCATTTTTTTTTTACATGAGAGTAAAATGACCATATTAAAGGTCCCATATTTTACACTTTTCTGGTGTCTTATTTGAAGTGTTCATATCCGTAACAAGATAGCATAACATCAATCATCCCTACTGTGATCATAAGTGAATCCCAGTTTTGTCCAGGGCTTACTAGGGAAAGACGCACATGAAATCATTTGAACGCAGAGGTATTTGTAAAGTAAGCCATCTTGTGTTGTTTGCTCTAGTTTGAGCTCCTGCCACCTGCGCCACCCATCCCCATGCCCCCTCCCTTCCCTCCTGACTTCCCCCCTTTACCAGAGGAGGCGATGGAGCTGTCCAGTGAAGAAGAGTCGGAGTATGAGAGTGGAGATGACGAAGACAAGGAGAGGTAAGGAGCAGATTATCACTCGCAGTGGAGAGGACTCAACTCTGTATAGATATTTCTCCAGGCAATGGAATTGACTCTCATATTGATCTGCATCATACAGCCACTACCAGTTGAGCCAGCATGTTCATGTATCATTCATCAGTAATAATGTTGTTGGAAACACAAATGGCTTGAAGGGAAATGTTTTTAAATTCCAACAAGTGGGCAGTTTTCTTTTTGTCATCCATGGTAGAAATTTTTCCCTTATACCCCATGCTTGCTTTATTTCAGGATTGTTCGTCTGATAGGCCTGGTCAACCAAGCATGCAAGAGACCCATGAGACCAAAAACAGCTTCAAAGAGAAAGAAGCCCAAGATCAAGGATCTACTCTATGCTCCCAAACCAGACTCTCAGAGGTACACCAAAGGCACTCATGCATGTCACAGTCCTCACGCATTGCTCATCTTGAGACAGCATTCATAGGCAGCTAAAAAAGGAGGACAAAAACCTCCAGACAATAAGTCTTCCTCATAAAGACAGCCTTGTGTGACTTTGAGACTTATTGTTTCAGTACCAAACACGCACACCCTCCCTTAATGACGGACCACAAACTCTGTTTCTGAACTATAAATACACACACACCTCAGTATCTCCTGGCCACAAACACGAGTTTGTGGGCTGGGAAATATCTCCCGTTGACATGAACAAGATATCCCCAAATCATAAGCCGCTCAGGAGCCAGGTTTATTGTGGTTCCTCTTTAGAGGCTGCTGTTGAGGGGAGTGCTGATTGTCTCTCCTGTCCTTAGTGCTCCAGTGCTGCAGCCCTCTGATGTATTTGAGCAGCCCCACCCTGCCGGGCCAAAGAAAATTGAATTCCACATTTCGGTTCCAGAGGTAGCCTCAATGGTGGAAGGAAGAGGGCCAGGTACAGTGGCACAGTCTGATGACGGCAGAGGTAAGGGCTCCCATTGACTCACTTCCTGCGATTGATTGTTAGTCTATTTATCATGTAGCCTTTCGATTATTTTTTCTTTTCATGAACTATTTCGTGGTAGTGAAAAGGGCCCATCAAAATTTTCCATAGCCCAAGTATATGCCTTTGAATTTCTTGTTTTGTTTAACCAAGTTTACAGTGAATTTATAGGGGTAGAAAACAGATGAAAGCAACCACTCAACTTCGGAGAGGCTTTAAATGGAGAATGTTTTGCATTTAACTTGAACTGAGTCTTAAAGGATTAAGCAGTTATCAAAATAATTAATCAACCAATTATTTTAGTGCTAATCCTAACTTGGTAGGAGATGCCTGGAGAGGCAGGGACCTGTTCTGTTGGAGGGGAGAAAGCTAATTGTTGACCATCAGCTTACTCTTATTTTTATTTTATCTTATTTTGTTTTGTTTTATAAAAACAAGCTGCATTCAAGCAGTGGTGGGTTCATTAATTTATTTATTCCATAATTTCTTTATCTAAGAATTAACAATGGAGGAGCTACATTTTATACATAATATGTGTATTGTTGCTAAGTATTGATCACTTTCTGACACTGGGTTATAATACAGTAATAAATAACTTTACCCACCAAAAGGACACAGGGTGTGGTCAGAAGTGTGCTCTGTTAAACCTATGACCACACCCAGCAGTGATGTCACTGGGCTATGGAGTATGCCTGTACTTAAACCACTGGAGGGCAGCAAAAACAAGATGTTCAGGAAGTGACAATTCCCTCTTTGGACATTAGAAGAGAACATTCCTTATTTTTAGTGAGAGAGAGGTGCTCCACAGCCCACAGTCTTGTGCAATTCATACACGATTGCGGCATAGTCTATCATAGGCATTGTAAAATATTGTGATTAAATATGGCTTACAAGTTACTGGCCAGTGTTTCCTTACAAGCTAAAGTAAATGGCCACTCTAATGGCCTAATGTAATGCCTACACAATAGAAAATGTTTGTTTTCTGCTTGTTTAATTTCATCATTATCTGATGTTCCAATCCACTACTGTCAGGAGCATCTCGAGCATACAAATGGTCTTAATTTATACTTTGCAACTGAGTGTTGTAAAACAGCAACGTCACGCTCTCTCCTAGGAGCAATCTCTCTCCTAATTAGAAATAACTGTAGGAAGCTTCATTAAGGATTCTCAAGTTCCACTCTGAGGCTGGAGTATTTTTAGCCAGAGGTTAACTTTACTAGGAGGAATTTTGAAGCACCAATCTGCATCAGCATCTGTCTTCATAAATACGGGCACTGAATGTGTCAATGAGATATAGGATCAGTGCAGTCTTTGTCAAGATATATTCTAAGTTATACTAACACCCTCTATCTGCAAACATGCCAGCCACTAACAAGATGTGTCTGTGGAGCAAATTTAGTTGTTTTGAGTGACAGATATAACAAAAATGCTACTTTTACAGTTGGCCTGTCACAATAAATCAAACCAATACTATAATCTACAAATATGATGGAGGAATCCATATAAACAGTTCTCTGCCACTTTAAGAACTTGGTTGTTATTATAAATCATGCTTATTGTCACGTTGAAGCAGGAGGTAGTTTGATAGTTCTATTGACACAAGCAGGGTGAAGTCAGAGCCGAGTGTTACACAGCAGCATATCACAGCAGAAACTTGCACCAAAAAGGTTTTACCATTATCAGTATGAGGAAATGTCATTGGGGGTACAGCCTGTGTTACTTGTCAGCTGTGCTGTTCCCTGGTCACCTTATCTCCCTTCTCTCTAACTACAACTTCAGTCCCTGGCAAGCCCCTGAACAGTAAAATAGATCTCAAAGTCAAACACAAAAGATTTCCTGAAGGCAGGGGAAAGATAAACTATGACAGGTGGCTTTTTGGATTAGTCTTGTTTTGGGGAAGTGGGGGTGTGGGATCCGATAAACAAGCTATTTAAATGAAAAGGGGAGGTGGGGGACAGATAAGAAGGAGGATAATTTTGAAAGCAGTGATCTAGTTCTCTGCTGAGAGTGTATCAGAAAAGCTCCCCAACAATTCTTGCTCCAGTGCACACACACATACACCTTATGTGAATGACAAGCTTTTTTTTCCCTCCTCGGATTTGTACAGGCTCACTGCTCTTAGTAATTCCATCTACGACGTGTATGTGCGCATGCATGCACTCCTCAAAGTCTGCCAGAGTTATCCCTCTCACTGCCTTTCAAACTTGTGTTTGTAAAATAGGGATGTATTTGATTTGATTACAGTTCTTTATTTGACATAGACTGTCTGTGCTTATGGCTCACTCTTGAGACCATCTTCTTTCAATTATTGCTGCAGCCAAGTCTCACTTTTTTTCTGTATTTATTCCATTAAACTGATGAAGAAGTCATCATTTGCAGCTCAGTTTATAATGATTCCATGTTTAGAAATGTTAAACATCAATGTGTTAAACTAATTATGACCAAGAGGATTTGCTTCCACTCTACCATCCTGAGCTTGTTTTGTTTACTGAAGAGGATAAACATTGTGGAAATGATTATTTCACCATCTGCTATTGTTAGAAACTTTGAAAAGTTCCATCTGTATTCGTGTCAGAGGTAGTGTCCTCATCCTGATCAAGCAACTCAGCTGATTTCCCACTAAAGCTAGCTCAGCAGCACTTAAAATAAAATGCATTATAACTGCTGGGAATAGTGTTCGGTGTGTTACTAATTGGTTCTTTAACATGTTCTATGACCCCTCAGAAGTGGATGAGAAGCAGGCTGCTCCCTCTCTCATTGATGAGAGGGAAGTCGCTGAAGGTTTTGGGAAGCTCTACCCCAGCACCCAGGAGTCCCAACAGCAAGAGGAGCACAGCGACAACGAGCAGGATCTCACCTCAGGCGTCATCTCCAGAAAGGAGCTGGAGAAAGGACGTCTCTCAAGAGATGGTAAGTATAACCTGTACGGACAGCACAATGGCTCAGTGGTTAGCACTGTCATCTCACCGCAAGGCAGGTCCTCGGCTTGAACATGAACAAAACTGGGCATGAACAGGTGATCAGAGACAGGAAAATCGAAAAAACTAGATCTTAGAAGTTTTCAAAACGAATAAACACTGTTAGTAAACACTTCAAGTTTCAGGTTACCGAAGAGCTTATCATGATAATGTTCACTTTTTCATGAAAGCAAATGCTTTTTTGCATTTTCCGCTTTAAACAGCTGTAACATCCTTATTCCCTGTCCTCGGTGTAGAAGTGATGTAAGAAGAATGGAAGCAGCAACAGTGGTTTGTTTGAAATGCATATTAGAAACATTTGGCAGTTAGTGTGAGCACTGAGGGGCATCAGACTTGAAAAGGGAAAGTGATAGATCCCCCAGAGGAAGAAGAACTGGTACTAAACATTTAACATCAGCATTAGCTTTCTGATATATAAAATCACAATAAGGACTGAGCAGAGATGGGGAATAGCCGTTTGTCTTTCAGAATGGTAGATTCTGTTGGTAATCAGCTGCTGCCTATCTCCAGTGTCTTTATTAGTATTTTCCCAACTTTGAGTGGAGAACATCAAAGCAATGACCACCTGTCACCCGTGGTGTCACCAATCCTCAAAACAGTCATGGATTATTACTACAGACCATGTTCAGAGAGAAATAAATGTAAACCAAACAGGAGCATTTGTCTTGACACAGAATCTGCTGTGTCTGTTAATGTTTCAGCCTCCTTGATATCCACTAACAGGCCAAATAATATAAACCTCAAAAGAAACTGGTTCCATGCAGATGGACATCACAAAAAAAATCCCCAAAAACGATTAATTAATTGAAACTATAGGGCCTACTATCTCAGTAGCAGAAGCTGGTACAGAGTTTTAGTTTTTAACCACCTGCATTAAGTTGTTGCACCTTGCCTGTTGTAATTGTTATGTTAGGTAACCCGGACACAAAATTTCAAAGATGATGTGTTAACAAATCTACTTGCAGACTCTGAGAAAGGCTGATCGAGATAAAAACCTGTCTTTGCATTTTCAGTCTTGCATTCAAATAGGAGATGATGACGACTAAAACAAGACTAAAAGGAGAGGGATTAATCGATTTAGATTGTTTAGGTGACCAGAAACAGAATTAATTAACATGAATGCTAATGTCGTTTGGAGTCTGCTGGATATGTAATTAAGCAACTGTTTGCTAACAAGTTTAACAAGTTTTCAATACCAACTTTAAAGTTTGGTTGCATGTTTAAGCATGTCAAAGTTTCAGTGATACAAACATTAAAAGATCTTTTAGGTGCAACAATCAATGATTAATATTTACACATCCATTAATATTTATTACATGTTAGAAAAGAATTAATAGGTATTTGCAATTACAATTACATGTGTGAAAAAAAATAGTTTAATTGGTTCTTTGGTTTTTAAATTCCATCTCTGAAACCTTTCACCACCTGAGTTCACATTAGAGTCATGTTTCTAAAATGTAAATCTAACAATCAAAATAACCTGGAGAAGCATCGAGCTAGCAGTTCATGAGAAAATCCAAATTTCCCTGAATAATGAAACCTCCACATTTGCAATTTCAGTCAACCACAGTTGTGTTGTTGGTGAGCAAGAGTTATGTGCAGTGTTGGTATTTGTTCTTCCTTCCGCAGACACACATTGTTGAGGCATGTTTTCCACACAAATACAGTACACAGCAGCTGAAAGGAATGGGCTGGCCGAGATGAATAACTATTGCTTTAAGGCATCTGTGCATCTCTTTGCCTGGTTCTTCAGTCCACTCTGTCTTAAATAAAACACTGAGTGGATGATACTGAGTTGGAATGACTTGTAGGCAGTTCTGTGATCCTTTGTACCTGGTTTTGAAATGCAACGTTTTTTTTTCCTTTTTTTTCTTTCCTTCTTTCCTTTAAAACAGAGATGAAAAGGATGTCTGTGTTTAAAAATTATGAACCGGGTGAGCCAACCTGCAGACTGTACGTGAAGAATATTGCAAAGCAAGTGGAAGAGAAAGTAGGTGCATTCATAGAATTTGACCCACTTGTGTGTGTGTGTGTGTGTGTGTGTGTGTGTGTGTGTGTTTGGTTTACTGGAAATAATGCTTATTCTGGAGTTTTTTATTTATTGCTTAAATTCATTATATGTCATCAGAATTCTGTTTATTAAACGTTAAAGTTATATTTTGCAATGAGATGTAAATCCCAAGATCCTCCGAGCTCTCTGCATAAACAGTAGCATCAACAATGCATTCATTTCATTTTTCCTTGATATGCCTTATATTTGTCTTCCAGGAACTGAAGTACATCTACGGGAGATACATCGACCCTTTGTTAGAAGCCGAGAGAAACATGTATGTAAACAGCACAGTCACAGAGTCACAGTCGCATCTTGACTTTACTTCTTGACATGGTTTGCATGTCACTTCATCCTATCTTCCCTTCTTGAGCTATTTTCGACATAAGCAATTTGTCACTTTCTCTTGAGAGGGGTTAGTAATTCATGCTGACTGTGTGTTGTGATATTAATAAGTATCCAACCTGACGCGGAGATCATGAGGGATACGTTATGTTGGTGCATAAGCAGTACTTCAAATGAATATTCCACCTGAGTCATCAAACCAAGCTTATGTTGAGTAGACGGCCAGTCTCTGAACTCAGGTGTAGGTGATAAAGAAGAGGGTGCAACTCTCCCAGAGAAACAGCATGCCCGTCTAAATTGTGGCTTTTTTTGTTTAAGCGTTCCTACAGTTAATGTTTTTATCATTAAACATGCTATGCAAGTAAATACTTTTAAAATGCTCTTAGAAATCCTAACCTCTGTGTGATTTCAAGTATCCTATCTTGACCCCTAAATCTGCAGGTTTTCATGTCACCCAAACACAACAGCAGACCTTACAGAGCAGTTTGGTAAAGAGTTGCAATGATATGCAAAATGTCTGATTCAATAGGGTTTTTGATACAGTATGGAAAACAAGCAAATGTGAAGGACAAAATTTAGCTTAATTTATTGAAAAAAAAAAAAAAGAGAAATATTAAGAAATACAACTTAACAATAATGCATCACACAATTCCCACCATTCATGCTGTAAAAGCTGATACACTGAAATCTTCATATATGGTCAGTAAGCAGTCTAAATGGAAAAATGTGATGGAACCTCCTAATTGCTCTTCACATGCCTTATGTCCCTGTTTTCAACTGTTGAGTGTCCTCTCACATCTGCAGGCAAAAACAGACCTGCTGCATTGCTTATTGCTCTGGCCTGTTCCACCGCTGATGTTGCAAAATAGTTTTTGATTTAGTAATTTCCAGATTTAATGTTACCTGACAATGCCGAAACTGTTCTTGTCCAGTAATAATATCTTATAATGTACTGGAAAATTATATTTCTCCCCAATGAAATCTAAATATTAGCTTTGAGAGCATCTTTAAACTCTCCATGTTAACCTGGGTATATTTTCCTCTGTGTTCCAGCCTCCATCCAGACCAAAATGGTGCTTTTCCAAAACCTTTTATTCTTGCTGATAAAAGTGATGGTTGGGGGCTGTGTGGTAGCAAAGTTAACAAGGATTTTATGTGGCATCTTACATTTGTTGTAATATCCCATTGTAAATATAAGCAGAATATACATCACAGCTGCTGTCATTCACCTGTATATGTAGTCAGATAACATTATGATCATGGAACATAGGTTTTTTTGTTTCTCCAACAGTGAATGACTGCTGGTTAACAGGTAGTATTTAATCACTCTTTCATATTTGTTCCATTTAGAAACAACAGAAACAGCCTAGTGAAAAGAAGGCGAAGAAGAAGAGATAAAGCTTATTTTCTGTTCAGCTGTTTTACTCTGGGGATAAGTCTCTACTGAAACTACCTGGAAACACTAGTGTGGACGCAAGTCACACAAAAACAACATTTTGAAAATTATCTTGGTGTAGTCTGTCAACCATCACACTGCCCGAGCTTTCTAGGTGGGGACTGCACTTCTGAATTTATGTTCTGAGTTGGTTTGAATTTGCACTTGAGTTATATGGTTCCACACACTGAACAGCCACAATATGATGTTGACTCAGTGTGATAATGATGTGCCTCGCTTTACATTTTCCCTCAGGTTTGACATTGTGTTAATGAAGGAGGGGCGGATGAAAGGCCAGGCCTTCGTAGGACTCCCCAGTGAGCGGAGTGCAGAGAAAGCCCTGCGGGAGACCAACGGCTACGTTCTTTATGACAAACCCCTCGTCGTCGTATCCTTTCATTCCCTCTCACAATATGAAACAAGGACGAGGGTTTATGAGAAGTGGTGGAAAACCAGGTTTTATGTTTATTTGGTGGGGTTTGATTATTTGGTTTGTATAGTTGGAGACCTAAATGTTTATAAATATCACTTCTTTTACTGGTAAAAATATTGTTTATTATCAGAAGATGTAATTAAACAGGCAGAAGGCAGAATTTCTGAGAGATCTGTCTTACGCGGAAAATGCTTACCACCAAGTTTTAGCACTTACATTATACTGATGAAAAAGTGATGGAGATAAAATAGAATTGGAACTGGCCATTGCACAGAATTGCAGATAACTAAATATACATAAAATGGCATGCTTTATTAGCTTTATTAAATGGACACTTCCCTTCACAGATGTGTGGTTGGCATTGTCCCTCAGTGCCTTCAGGAAGATGAGGACTAATTTCTGGCAGCCCAGAACCACCACCTGCTCTTCCTCATCTCACACCATAACTGCACATGGACTTTTGAACTCCGTTGTCTAATGGAACAAGGCTATTGATTTCGATGGGGTTTTAATGTGCACCCCATATCCAGTTAGCTTGGCAACGGCGTATTGAGTGTTTGAGTTTAAAGAATGAACAGAAATGTCTCCACTGCAAGTTACTCGAAGGTGTTGGCCTGTAGACAAGGTGGCAGCACTGACTGCAGTTCATCCACCAACAACTCCTGTGTTGGATTATGTTCAAAACTAAAATAGAATTGTTGTTTAGTCACCATACAGCCATTTAAGAGGTGGTTTGGAGTATTGAAATGTGACTGTGTTTTGCTAACTGGAGGGTGGTTATGATGGTTTTTACATTTTTAGGTTTTGTATGTTGGATGCACAACACTCTTTGTCTTGATACACTGTGTGTCAATGAGATAAAACTGCTAGATTGTGTGCATGCATCGTTTCCTGTCAATCTCTCACAGGAAGGTAGGCAATCTGAAACCAGTGCAGGAATGGTGAACTCTGACACTACCAATAAAAAATACTATATAAATGCAAACACATTAAATGGCTATTTCAGAAAAATGATATCAGACCAGAGGCTGGATTTCTTAGATTTTATTAAAACAGGTTTGACAACTGTGCAGGTCCCAGCAGAAGGTGTTTTCTGCATTGTGCAAGACCCAGTTAAGATTCTCTTTCCTAAATATAGTTTAAACAGCAGTACAGTGACAGAGCCTCAGACATCCGGCCCCTCCCCTGTTCTTTAACCTCTCACATGGATGAGCAATTTCAGCAATCTGTGTGAATGACAGTAGCTGTCACCGACGAAGTGAGCCAACCTCAGGAAGGCAAGAGACTCAAAGTCTTACAAGGTCCATTTTTGTCTTCTGGCATTTATGGGCAAACAGCTGCGACCTTGAGTTCATATGAGGTGGCCAGTGTCACAGGGAAGAGGGTCCCTGTGGCTGAAAGCTGCTGCATACAGCTCTGAGAGTGAAACATGAGTTTAAATGATCAGTCTGCGCTTATAAATGATCAGTCTGTCAACCTGTGCCGAAAGCCAGTTTCGGTGTATATTTTCTGTGGTGCACCTGATGTATTATTTTTATAGAAAGAAAGTTATACAGTTGTTGAAAATACATTTATTATTGTAGGAATTTAGTAACGGGACCATTCATGTTCTTGCCTGAAAACGAGATCCTACATCATGTGAGGGTAAACTTTTACCTGTTTAATGAAAATGCCAACAGCCTTAACATCGAAATCCACAGCAATTTGCCCGATCTGCAAGGCCAAAACAAGACAGCACAGATACCAAGAGAGGTCCAAAGCAGCGATGAACCCAACAGGTGAGTAAGACACTAGATGTGCCAAAAGTTACCAATAAAAAGAGTATTATTTTTTTCAGTATGTCATAGTGTTTGTCATCTGTATGTATAGAACAACCCTAATATAATTTTAATGGTGTTTTCTTTTACATTTGTGTTTACACTTTAAGTATTCAAGATACCAAGGTTTGATACTGTGGCCCAGCAGAACCACTTGTATCCTTATTCTGGAATATCCTTTGGGAAAAACAAAAGAAAATGGGGGCAGTTTATTAGAAGTTATTGTGGCACAATTGGAACTTAAAAACAACCGGACCGTATTGTAGTCTCAAAGACTGAGTACCACGCATTGTTTCAGAGGCTTATTGTATTGTATTGTATTGTATTGATTAGTGTAGACTCTAAACCTGTGCTATTTTGGAGTCTCTAAAACTTCTCTTCACAATGTTCTCTATCTTGTTTGGCTGAATTTCAGGTGATGGTCGTCAGATGTCGTCTTCTTGTTTAAATAAAGTATTTTTATTAAAATAACTCTTGTCATGTTTTCTTTCTGTCACAGCCCCACTCATGTGTGTTATCTTTAATCCCAAACTTAAAGTCCTAACAGCAGAGTAAATACAGACCGGGGAAGGTATATGAGATCTAGATTGTCTCTGCAGCAGATGGTAGGCTGTCAACACACAAACCCACAGTCCTGAAGAGACGGCAAACAAACCTAACAGACTGCAGCCTGTGGGAAATTGCTGGGACTGGGTTAGCCTACCTTTACAATCCCTGGCTGGCCCCATCTGTGTGATTATTGAGAGTAAACACTGGTGGATGAACTTCCCTCAGCATCATATCTGCAGACTTGGAAATCAAATTGGTTTTTGTGCTCTTTAGGTGTAAGCGGTGCTGGATGTGTACAGGTTGCATGTCAGTCAGAGCTAAATTAAAGTTTGTGATGAAGAGTTCTGAAGAGGGGAAAACTTCAAATTACTGTAGTGAGTGGCTGCCCAGATGTTTTCTGGTTTGATTCACTTTTACACCACTTTGGTGGTTTGACGACACATGTAAAAGCAGCCCATCGTTTTCTATAATGCATCAGGTCCTTGCAATGGAAATGTGTACTGGTCCATGTTTTAGCCAGAGCTGAAAAAGCTCCTGTTTTTGTGTGTGTGAGCCTCAGACGAACCATAGTGGTGTAAGTCTGTCTTTTTCTAAAATAGGGGTGATGAAGCTTGCTGCTACACCTACAGTACCAACTTTCAGACTTTTTTATTATATTTTTGTGCCAGGACAGTTACACAGTGCACAGACAATGTGTGGAAACCCTCAGAGAGAGGAAGGACACAGCAGGTTAAAAACACAGATTTATTAGATGAATAAATGATTCATACAAGAACGGCACTGATATGTCTTATTTCCTCTGTTTAGTATCCACCAGACAGATTCAGTGACTAGGTGTCTGTCACTAAATTGTAAATACTTAAATTGAAGGTCACAGTAGCTTTGCAGCTTCATTTTACTGTTTGCAAATCCATTTGTATTGGTACAAATTCAAATTTAGGAGAAAAAAAAAATCTAAAATGTATATTTAAGAGACAAAATAGGAATTTTCAAATTTACAATGTAATATTATTGGATTGGAAATTTCATATGTAAATTCTGGAGCTTAAAGTTTTGTAGAAAATTTTGATTTTGACAAACTTTTTTGTTGAATGTCAAAGTCAAAGCTCCAGATTTCACAAATTGGATGTCTTACCCTTTATTTTATCTCAGTTCATCATCTCATTATGCATCAGTCTGTCTCAAGCTTCTCTGAACCACTAAACTAAACTAACTGACTGAACCCTTTCAGAACACTATGTAAATCATGTTACTGCGATGAAATATGTCAGGAAGCAGCCATGACACCACAGGCTATTTCATTAATTGATAAGCAAGAACATTGTCACAAGTCTTGTCATGCTGCCTCGTTTCTTATGTTCAGATTTCACAGAATGCAAAAGTGAAGTTTAGTTTTGAAAAAGGCATGTTGCACTATAAAAACTTGTAAATGATTTGAATAAGCAACCAACTGTTTGCTTGTTTTCTGTGCACACCTCCTCTCTCCTCTGTAATGCAGATCTTTCAGTGCAAAACTTAATTCCATACACTGCTGCCACTAACCAATCATGAATCAGAAATATGGAATTGTGTGATCATGAACATGAACATGCACATGTAGTCCTGTTTCATCACATCCACCCTCTAATGTAGCCACCAGTTGATTTGATAGGGGCTGTAATCTGCAGATGAAGCAATGACAGGCTAATGGGATGTGATTGACCTCAGTATCCTCCAGAGGGGAAAATCTCCATAATTAAACAATTATTTAAGCTTCCTTTAATTGCAATTTAAGCACTAAGTGTGCCACTGTGTATTTTGTAATCATAAACGTCATCATTAACCTTTTTATGAAGCTGTTTACATGCAACTTTAATCCATTGATTTACTGTACAGGTTTATAGAAACAGGCAGACTGATATAGGGAAACGTTCCAGGTTGTTTCCTGTGAAGTGTGAAATCCATTGTAATCCTCCAGATTCTATGTTTGTGTAACTTTGCTGTGAAATCGGTTGTTAGCTCATTAGGTCCCAGCCCTGCTCATGAGTCCAGCCTCTGTCTGGTTAAGATCCAGGCACATGGGGGTTATTAATCACATGTGCTCGTCTGCTTCGACCTACAGCTCATACGTCAACGCCAGTGTGAGGGAGGAGTTCCCATCTGTGCCCTACTCTGCCCGCCATCTCAACGATGACAAATGTGCCACCCGCAGTGGAAATATTGAGAGTTACCAGGACATTTATCAGGTAACATTTGAGCAATATGAAAGATAACCTTTTGTAAGTGGACGCAGATAAAGATGTATGATCTCCCTTCCCTCTGCACAGGCTCCATCTCTATGTAATACTGCAGTTACCCAGAAGTAAAATCATGATAATATGTTTCTCATTTTGGGTTCAACCAGGTGTGCAGTCTGTTTGCTGGATGGAACCTGTGGATTGCTGGGTATATGTACACAGTGTTGGACATTAAGTGTTGCAGGACGAGAGCACATGTGGCCTGTTTTTCTGGTCACTCTGTATGGATCAACATTCATTTGCACTGCATTATCTTGTTAAAACTCAAGGCAACATCAACATGCCTCAGGCTAAAAAGTATCTCCAGACACCTCTGGTGACAACACCGATATCTGAAATTGTCTGTGGGCTTCTGTGCAGTATTGCCAAGGTTTTGTTTGGCCTGGTGCAATGCCACCTTCTGTTTTACTGAAACTCTGTCAGTCAGTCAGTCAGTCAGTCAGTCAGTCTATTCCCCATGCCACTGCACACAGAGCTACCATGATCCTGCTTGCTGTGTTGCTTTGGGTTTAGCTGTGCTGGTAAAGCGGTGGTTTTACGTTGAATCAGGGACAAATGTTCAATGAGAGAGATGTCAACAAATTGACCATTTAAAGCAATGGTCATGCAGGTAGAAATGGAGATGAAGGCTGTTCTCTTTGAGGGAGCTCTGAAAAAATCCAAGCAACGACGATGACTGCTTTACAGATAAATACATGAGCCTTAACTTTTTGTTAAATTAAATAAATTGAAGTATGAGGCTGGAGTGGTAGAGGGAGCGTTGGCCTATCAGTGGAGTAATACAATTGGCACGCTGTGATGGCTTCACTTCACACCTGCATGAATATAATTGGACGTTATGAGTCAGCTGTGAATGAATCAGTGACTATAAATCATGAATGAAACAGTTGATGCCAATCAGATAATTTCAGTGCGACTTCAGTGCTCTGCTTGAATTAATGCAATGTTTAATTTCAATGCCTTAAGAGTCTCAGTTTTGTGCTAGCTGGGTCTCAGTTCATCATAAATGATGTCCTTTTCTCAGTCTGTTGGGGAATTATTGACTAACACTATCACTTTATGAATGTCCTGCTCCTGGTCGTGTGTGAGGTCAACTAGCCAAAGCAAAAGTAAAAAAAAAAATGGTTTAAAACTATTTTAACCAATGGTGCTGTTCAGCAAGAGCATTTTATTGAATGTAGACCAAAAGTTTTAGCATCATTTGTTGCTTGCTCAGATCAAATTAGCGTTTAATTACTTTTTTACTGCATGTTGGACTGTGATGCAAAATTTAGTTGATGTAAAAAAAAATGTCTGATTCATCCAAACTTCTGCTTGTGTTTGTTTTACTAGATGACATACAGTATGAAACCAGTGTTTTAAAAGGCTTATTGAGGTGTAATTTTACCTCAGAGATATTCATATTATTTATCAAAAATGCTTTCAGTTCACATTTGTATGTAATTTGGCACAGACAGAAGATTTGAAACAAAACGGTAATTTCAGTTACTGTGTGCCAAAAACACATACAAGCAACTAATGAATGTATTTTTCTCAATCCCTGTTTTAACATGCAGTTTAATGGGCTTAATTTGTCAGATAGAAATCGATTTGAATTTGAAAAAGGCCATTAAAACCAACTGTTCTCTACTGTGGAAATTTTATCACCACTGAAATATCCATCACATACTAACCTATTACATATCAGGTGATAATTATTTCTCAGTAAGATATACTGCATGACACCACTGTATATTTTGCCATTTGCGACTGAGCCCAAGCCAAGAACATTATTTTAAGTTAAGAGCAAACCAGTAAGATGCAGCTACCACTTGGACTGTAATGGTACAGTCATTTTTTAAAGGAGGCACGCCACTCCGGAGGTTGAAAATGAATAAAAAACAAAACAAAAAACAGAACAAAAAAATTGTCAGTCTTGTTGATAAGCCCAATAAGGGCAAAATCAAATGCTCCTTGCTTCTGAATTAAAGATGGAAAACTAAAACACCACAGTTGCATAATCTGGGCTGACATTTTAATGGAAACATCTTTCAAAGCCTTGGTTTAAAAAATACACAGTCTTTCTGAATGTCAGTGTATTGTTGCTGTTCACTTGCAGTGAGTGATGAGCTGGAGCTGCTTTGTCCAGTTTTGTTTAATAGCAATCAAATGTATTTAACCAATTAAAAGGTGAGCAGTGCAGTCAAACGGAGATGCAATATATTTTTTCAAGTTTGGCACCATTTTCACCACAAGCAGTGTTTTCTTTTTTGGCAACCCTTCCTTCTCCTGTGCCCAAAAATCCAAAATCATTTGCCCCTTGGCATTTTATTACTGACAAAGATTAATAGATTGACTGTACAAAGAATGACCACATTAAGACCACTGTGTTAAGATGGAGATTTTGTCCCCTGGGTTCTTGGCTCCAATCTAGAGAAAATAACATCACCATGTTATCTTGTTTTAAATCTCTAAATCTAAAAAAACTCAAGCTAAAAGAACAGCAGGGATGCACACGTTGAGAAGGCCTTTCTTTTGGCTGATGGCATGGCACTACCAAAACTAACACCTACAGCGTGTAGCTCAAATTCAAGATTTATGGTTTTCCTATAGCTGTAAGCTTTCCATCTTGTCTCCTTGTTCGATTGTGCATATGCCATCTATTCTGTGCATCTTCCTTTTTTCAGCACAGGATGTAATAATCCTCAATTTACCATCTGCCTCCTCCCCCACAGCCTTCGTTCCTGCTGTCTTCATGTAACCCCAGTGGTGAGTACAGTAAATAAATGAACACTACCAACCTGCAGCGAGTTTGAAACTGCTTGTGTTAGTATGGAATTTAGATTTAGATGTCGCTCATTTATTGTCCCTTCCTTATCATATAATCTATACAAAACTCAACTGTGAAAAAGACACATAGCAGAATAAACAAATTCGGTAATGACATGTTGATCAGTGAACTTCAGACATACTGTTAGGCACATTTTGTTACTTTTGGACAGAGACAGATAGTTTCTCCTGACTCTAGCATAGACTAGATGGACTTAGCCTCAGTGACATCACCCATAGGTTTCTGAAGAGCAGTTTTGAAGCTTGAGTGGGCTGGCCGCCGTCGCCATATTGGCAGTACCTGACCTACAGCTAATCCAAAAATGGGCAAAGAGGTGGCGCGTATGTACCAGACTGTAGACATGTTTATTTCTGCTGTAAAGCTGGTCATTTTAACATGGGAGTCTATGGGGATTGACTGGTTTTTGGAGCCAGCCTCAAGTGGCCGTTTTTTAGGAACTGCACTTCCGTTTTGTCTTTATTTTGCAGCCCCTGAGGTTGCTGCTTGGTCTTTAATCACCATTTACACAAAGCTAAGCTAACAGGCTACTGGCTGTAGTTTCATATTTAGAATATACATGGGAGAGTTGAACCAATTTTCTCATCTAGCGCTCATCAATAGAAAAGTTAATCACCACGGTCTCAACATTTCATGACAGGAGAACAATCAGCACAGTAGATGATAAAAAATAAAAAAAATACAGCCTTGGGTAGATGCCACCTTCTGCACACTGTTGGCTGTTAAGTAATCAAGGTGCATTTTCTTGGAATGCTTTAAATCCCCTTGACCCTGTGGGCCTGCAGCCACACACTAACATCAATAAACAGAAAGCTGTTGTAAATGTTCACCTTTAAATGATGAATACATGTCCTGAAGGTGGGTGGTTTCCTACAGATTAATAATGACCGCAGCCAAAGAGGTCACTGAGAGGCAGTGTTGTATTCACTGCATTCATCAGTGTGTGAGTCACAGATCACCAGAATCTGACCAAAATTCAAGACTCACTGGCACAGTTCATCTGAGGTAACTGACAGACTGTCAGTGATATACTTACACCTACTGTAAGAAATGCTGTTGCAATTGTACCATGCATACCATTCATGCAATTCATCAAGTTTATGTGCCAAAGAGACTAAATTAAATCTCAGCAAAGAAAAGAAAATGTCTGTCAAGACAAATTAGATGATTGTATATACATGAGCTCTTCTGAAACAATGATGAGTTGACCTGTGTTTGAACTGAAGCCAGTATAAACAATTAATGTCCCTCATTGAATTTTTTTCCTGTCTGGACCAAACTTAACTGTGAGCTTTTGCTGACTTTGAAGGAGCAAATAGTGAGAGGACACGCAGTGCTTAGTCAACTCCAGGCTGTATATATGGTTGTCGGCCTTAGAACTCTTTCTGAGAGCAAATGTGTCAATTCTAAGGTATGCTTATTCATTATGAAGAGAGTGATGGCTTGACCATGTATTTTTCATGCTTTTAAACCTTGCAAGTTTCATGAAGTTGTCCAAATGAGTAGCATTTAAAACTGAAGTGAAGTAATGTGCTTGAATAATTAATGTATAATGTCTTTGATAAGAAATGTGACCAAGGTCATCAGTTTTATTTAAACCAAGAAGTTTATTTATTAATCTTAATTACATATTTAATGTAATGTTTGGAACCTTATGGATGGAGTATATTAAGTACATATGGAATGATAGAAAAAGAAAGTAGTTGAGCTCTCGTTTAGCCTAAGGTTTTTCAAATAAGACAACTCTCTTCTGAAGTTAGTGAGAGCACAAGATCTTTGTCAGTTACTGCACAGCCCTGTAAAGCCTGTATCGGTATGTAAAAGTACAGCCTGCCTTGCTATAAAGTGCTCATCCCCAATGCGAGTTGCTTCCTCCCTTTTCTGACATTACACCTCCTTTCTCATTGCTCTGCCCTGTGCTGTCCGAGATGCCAACTAAATCTCAGCCTCATCTTGTCCGCCGTAACCTTGTTTATTCCCAACAGTGGCATTAGCAAAGCTGTAAAAGTATTTATGGGGGTACAAATGTGGGACAGCCAATCTAAGGTAAATCTATAAATCCTGGATGTTGATTTCTCAGGGCCAGGAGGTGCAGGCCGGTGATCAGTAGAGGTAGAAAGTATTCCCCGGGTGACTCTATGTGACGAACGCACAGAGGCCGAGCAGCATGCCAAAGAGTGCTATGGTGACTCTGTTGTGCTTTTAATATGGCCAAGCTGGCCTTCGCCTCTGAAGTGAGGCACCGCCTGGCGATCCATCTACCATGAGCTGGTATCATTTGCTAACACCCAACAGGGACCTGACTCAGCAGTTGGTTTGTGTGCATGTGTGTATGTCTAGCACATTTTGCACCCTGTCCTTGGCTTGTTTGGGGATTGTAGTTGCAGTACAAGCAAATTATTAAAGTAGTGTGTATAGCAAAGGATATGTAGGAGTGCTGTGACGTGGTCTACAGTAAGTGGGATTTACTGTTACAGCTGCAGAAAAACAACCAAGGAAGCTGGCACACACTACAGCCACCACATATCAGCGGCTTGTAAAGTTTTTATGGTGTTTGCAAACAGTCGCCTACTTACACATCCAGCAGACATGGAGCGACATTAGCATTCATTTGCAGTTGTGTTTCAGGGGCCACTTTACAAATTTAAGTCCAATATTCACTTATTATCTCTGCTTCGCACCAGCTCTTGAGAAAATAACTTCTGGGTCCTGACCTGCTAGATGCTCCACCCTATAGTATGTTCCCCTAGTAGTGTATATTCCCCTAGTAGTGTCTATTCCTTTGTTATTTTGTACTGGGAAATCTGCGTACAGTAGGTTCATGCAGGCCTTATAACAAAAACAGTTAAAAGCTTAAAGAGGCTAAAAAGGTCTTTGCAGTTTTTTGATAATTCCCATTGTGTTAATCACTCTGACCTTTCACAACACAAAGTATATATGGTTGCATATTCTTTTGCTAATTAACCAGCACCCTAGCAGAGTTTTGCAGCTAGCCAGACAGCTAACTCAGAAAATGTACTGTAGTTGGAGAAATGGCTCTACATTCTAGCTCAGCTAAAGCGCATGCATGGATAAAAATGTGAATATTTTTTTTGCAAGGTCTCAGTGGTCAGCACCGATGTCTCATAACAAGTCCATTTGTGACCAGCACTTTTGGGGCATTTCTCTGTGTTAAGCATGTTTGTTTGACATCAGAAAGAAAAGAGACATCTAAATTGGCCATACTGTAGGTGGGAATGCATCTGTCTTTGTATTTAGCCTGAGATGGACTGGCAAATTGTGCAGGGTTTTTCTCTTCCTTCCACCAGGCAAATGATGATAGACTCTGGTGCCCCTGTGACCCAGCGTGGGTATGGATGGAGATGTCAATATTATTTGTTAAACATAAAGTGGGACAAGGGAGAGAAACTTGGAAAGGAGTGAATATAGAACTGCTCAAGGTAGCAGACAGTTCCATGTCTGAGGAATATAAACCACCTAAATCAGCAGTTGCAGTATGAAACTTGTCAGAAGAAATATTTTTACAGTCTTTAGGCAGCTCTTTACAATTATAGTCGACTTCAAAAAAGTGCATACTGGAGAAGAGAACAGAACCAAATTTACAGTTAAAGTAACATTAGAATATTGTCATGATCTCCTTCATTGCAGTAGTTAGTGAGTGAAGCTCACTAAGCCATAATTGGACAGAGAAAGTAAAGAAAAAGTAAAAAAGTGTCATACTTGTTTACAGTCATGGTGTAGAGAGGTATTGACATCTTTTGGCAGAACTAAGTTGAAGACTACATCTTTTAAACTTCAGTCAAACTTGTCTCCTCTTTCAACCTTGTGCTCTTCTCAGTATCGTGCAGGGAAGCAGCTTCCATCAGCTTCCATCAGCTTCCATCTCTAATAAGATTTACAGAGAGTATAGCAGAGAGAGCAGGGTGATATGTCTTGGGAGCTCTACCCTCAATATTGGCAAGGAAATCAATGTGGTGAGTAAACCTACCAGCACAGTTTGCAATCAGCTGCTGGGTCAAAAGTAATCACTTCTGAAATTGTAATCACTTTTGAATTGAAATAATCCTGAAAGGTTTCCCCACTGTAGCAAAGTTAATAACAAAAGAGTCATCCAGACCTACGTCTTGAATTAGATATTAATCCTTGTATCAAGAATAATTACCAGAAAGGGTCAGAAACAGTGACCTTGCAGAACAAGTCTCTCTGGTTGACTGTGTGGACTCATTTCAAAATTCAACAGGCACCTCCTTCCTGGATGTTCACTCAGTGACGCAATTTGCAATGGGACAATGTAGTTTCTCACTGCTTAATTCTCTGCACTGCGCTGACAGGGGATGGTCCCCCGGCAGCCAGGAACCTCATCATCAACAATTTCTCACTTGTTTACATTAATCCCGTCTAGATACCCAGTCATTCCCATGGCAGCTCTCTGTAATTCTGCTCTATTGTCACGGTTTTGATAGACAGTCAGCCAACACTCACTAATTAGCTGTGAATATTAGCTGTGTGCGGCTCTGGAAATTCTTTTCTAATGCTCCTTAATGGGAGTCAGTCATTTGTTAATACTACTAGGGCAGATTGAAAGGCCTCACGTATACGTACTCTCATTGAGCTTTCACATAAATCCTAGTCCTTGCTGTTTTATTATTTAGAAGCTATGGCCAGCAAAGCATGACACTGTGTGGTGAGGACCAGTCGCACATGACTTCAGGGATGCGATGAGCTGTCTGCTGTTGTTCTTGAGCCTGTCTCGGTTTGGGCAGATAAAGCATACTTTCCAGTAAAATCTGTCTGCCACTCAGCTGTCAGACAGCTAGGTCAGGTCTTTGTCGAAGCCTCAATCATTGGCTTTTATGAGAGGTCAAGTGGAGTCTGGCTGAATTGTGAGCCTCTCTTGACCGACTCTCCGAGGCTAATTGCGATTTACTTTTGCTGAAACGTAAACACGCATTTTGCCTTTTCTCAAATTCATGAAAACCTTATCACAGGAACTTACTTACTACTTTTCATGTTTCTAGATGCTAAATGGATCATCAAATATTTTCATTCATCTTAGAAGGAATTAGAAATTCAGATGCTTCTCTGGTGTAATTTATTTATCTAAAGAGCATCTAAAGATTATCTAAAGTCATTTTATTTTATGTAAGACTCCTAAATACATTTCTGGACAGTGCTTAACCTTTAATCTCTATTAAAGTAATTTATTAGGAGATAATCTAATCTAATCTAATCTAATCTATGTGTGGAGAAAGAAGAAGAGGCTTATATACTTACATATACTATAACTATATACTTTAACACACTTCTCCTTAAGTATTATCCTATTCATACTCATGGTCATAAACTCAACCTTTTATGGTGAAAGATTTGGACAGACAGAATAGGTGCATCTGCAGTATCACATCCGTCTCCTTTTTGCACCTTTTTTCTTGTCTTTTTGTGCTCATGGCAGAAAGCAAACGGTCTGATCATATGAGTTTGTATGAGTAGAGTGCTGTATATGCATTTGAATTGCTAACATGAACTGTCACCGGCACCTGACCTCTACCATTATTTCTGTGATAACATCCCATAGCGTGGTGTATTCCAGGGCACATGAATTTAGTGAATTAGTGCAAATCCTAACAACAGTTGATAATATCACTTCAGCGAAAGAAAGAGAGACGGCTAACTAGCTTGTTAAAAAGTGGAAGAAATTTCTGCTATAAACGTTTGTAAGCGATACAGTGTGACACTCTGTAGTCAGTAGCTGACAGCATGTCTGCTCTCAGCAACAGCTTTCACATGTCAGGAGAGCTGCGAAAGGAAACAGCCACTCAGAGGCTGTTTCCACAAATATGTCAAAAAAAAACTGTTATGTGCAACTTAAAAACTTCTCTCCCAATGGAAAGGCTATTGTTAAGTTTCATTTACAGTGAGCTCGTGTTCTCATGCCAGCGCTGCCACAAAGTGGGATGCACACTATCTTGTTACACAGCACTGACCAGCAGAACGATCTATGGAAAACATTGTACAATCCTGTTGTTAAGGGTAAAATAGTTAGCAGTACGTAACTGCTTATCTTTCACTCAGTCCTGGTACCGGCAGTGCCTATTTGTGTGTGTGTGTGTGTGTGTGTGTGTGTGTGTCTGTGTGTGTGTGTGTGTGTGTGTGTGTGTGTGTGTGTGTGCGTGTGTGTGTGTGTTTGTGTGTGTGAGCATATGTGTGAAAGACAGAGATGTCAACCTCTGCCCCCACCTTCTTCCTCCTTTGATATTGATACAGGGTTTCCCATTATTTAAAGGCAGTCTTTGGGTCCATCCATCAAGCATTCTGCTCATTGCTCGCAGCTTCTACATGTGAGTGTGAGTCCTCTCCTTGGCCCTGGGTCTGTAAAGCAGCAGTAATGATCATGGAGAGCCGGGGCAGCAGATCTATCATGTCCACCAGTGAACTACTGGCACATCAGACGAGCGGGTATTTCTTACCCCCTGTCTGGCATGTGTTTGATAGTGCGTGTGTGTGTGTGTGTACAGAGACGCTGCTGTGCAGAGCTGCGGATGCATGGCGGGGCTCGCTACGTGGTGCTCTCTGCAGTAGGTCCCAGTGTGATGTACAATAATGACCTGTCAGAAATGCAGGCCTCTGAAAACAGGGATAATCCACAGAGGCTATCTGACTAAATGAATTCTAACAGGAGCCAAGCCGACCCCCTGAGACCCCTGAGAAGCATTATCTATTCCACTGGCCTCTTATTAAAACTGACACGGAAAAAGAAGCACACCAAAATAGCACATGCTTGGCTCAAGGAGGATGGTTTCTTTTGTAGATGATAGTCATTTGGTATGCGATAATTATTCCTTTATATATGTTATAACTGATTTTGTTTTCATTTGTTTTGCCTCTTTAGTCTGTTCATGTAGCCACATTGTTTTCAGCCTTTTTGAAGTCCAGATTTTCAAAATTTCTGTTTAACATTTAATAGAATCTACATTTGAATTATTGACTTGGGCAGCGCTTGAGTTGTCCAGTCTGGATTTATAAAAATGAACAAGCCTCACTACCCAGATGAAGCTGCATCTATATATACATGGCACCATCTTGCTTGCATTGCATAAAGATGACATATAAGGATATGCAATGTCACTGTGCTATTAGCTGTCACTTTTTGTAGTAGGTTTCTCTGTAATAAATTGAATTTGAGGATACTGTGACAGGCCGATTTTATGGCTCAAAACTGGAAGTGTACCTGTGTTAGGAAAGTAGTTTGAGAGTAGGTTTAAACATTTTATATGGGCCAAAAAGCCAGGGCTCTAGTTGCTGTCAGGGGAGCAGTCTTAGAGAGGCTGTTTTTGATAACAAATAATTGATTCAAATTAAAGCTGCAAAAGGCAAAAAAAAAAAAGAAAAAAAATTGAAGCCAAAACACATCATCATAAATCACAAAGTGGAACTGCAACAGGCAAGAGCATCACACCCTGACTCACTGACACACAGATGCCTCTACACACTGTCTTAAATGTATACATACTGTGATATTAGAAATGTTATTTGAAGTTGGATTAGCAAGACTGCCTGGGACTCTGATTCAGTCATATTGTTATATTGTTTTGTAAACATGAAATTGCCAAATGGGAACCTCTGTTCACATCTGCTTTCAAGCAGTAAATACAAGTTAGATATATCGGATTTTGCTGGTGGAGCTATTGCAGTGTGCAAGTGTGCAGACCCGAGCAGTAAACACAGCAGCACATCCAATGACACAGGCAAACAAATTCTATTAACTAACAAAACAGTTTGCCCTTAAGTGTGTTTTTGACAGCAAAAGCACTGGCAAACACAGACACTAAGTAACAGTAACAAAAATTAGGAATGTTGGTTGAAAATATCAAGAATCTTTGAAGAGAATCTTTTAACATCAGTATCCAAACCTGTCTCCAAGCTGGAGTTCGCACCACTCGCTGAACCTATTTTGCCAAATCAACTGCAAAAAGATCTTTCGGTCGTTGGGGCAGAAGACAGTTTGCTAACATAATATTGCATGATTTTCTGTGTGATTAAGTCTTTCAAATGTTCAAAAAATAGAAATGATCATCAGTCAGTGTCACTTTGTGCTGCCAAAAATGTGAATCTGCCTAACGCGACTTTAAAAAGTCCAAGACTGGGCCCATACCAAGTCTCCTGCGAGGTGGATATTACCTTTAAGACCTGGCTGTCAGCTGTGTCAAAGTTGCTTTCCTGTCAGATATAAGCCACGTTGAATCTGAACCCTGAGTCTGCCAGAATTACTTTTTGATGGAATCTTCACCCAATAATAATCCCATTCAGTCAAATAATCAGTCTGCATATAGCTCTGAGTGTGAGTGAACCTAAAGTGTCAGCATTCAATTAGGCAAAGATTTTGATCTCCCTGTGGCACGGCTTGTCAAGCTGAATAATATAGCTGTCACCCCTGAAGGTGAAAACCATCGGGCGTGTGGATGGAGACCTATTGTCTGGAGGATTGACAAGGGTTGATGCAACAGGCTTAAAGTGAGTTAAGGCGCACACACATATACAACGACACACTCGCTCTCTCCGCACCACTCGTCCTCCTTCCATCCCCAGAGAGGGTATTTTTCATGCTTTCAAACCACCCAGCAGTGACAAGCCTCTGACAACCCCTGCTTACTGTGACACCTTTGTGGGTCCAGAGGAGGTTTCCACCACAATGCCTCCTTTGACGGGCATTCTTGAGAGAAAACACACATTATACTGCCATAACGCCCAATTTGATTGATTGACACAGTCAAACGTTTGGGAGTGAGTGATGCCACAGAAGACTTTGATACAGATTTGTTTTATTTTTTTAAGGAGTCCCAGTGAAAATTTATGGATGCTGGATGTGTAATTCTAGATCTCATTGCAACTAGTACAACTATGTCCCCCAAAACTTTAGTTCCCATTACAAAAGTCTAAGTCTGATGTTATTTGCGATTAGTAATACTTGGAAAATAAATGGAATGATCAAGCCTGTCTCCTACTCTGCAACAGGAAAACATGTTTTTTATCAGTACAATGAGGAAAGGTTTTTACTGAATGTTTCTGCAAACTCCAAAATAATTTCATATTGTTCCTCCCTGTAAAAAGCTCACTGGTGTGTTTCTGTTGTTTTCTCTACAATACCCATTCTTGTAGCAACTAAACCTTGATGAACATTGGCAGTTTTTATGGTTATGTTTGGTCACTCATAGCGATTTTCCTTTTTCCAACACCTGTTTTAACTTTATAACCTGTAGGAGCCAATGGTATAATAATAAATGACAACAGTGACATGAAGCACAAGACAGGACATGTTCATCCACTACGACCACCCTCTGCCAGTGAATATAATCCAGGCAGCAGTTATGTTTCACATCAGAAAATATTTGAGAACATACAGTATATTAGTATACATTTTATTTGAAGACAAGATAGGGTTGATATATCTGTCAATATATGTCAAAATGCTCCACTATATAGCTTGAAAATCTATTAGACTCCAAAACAAATCTTAAAATAATGTATTAATAATGTAATAACTAGCTGGTTTGATGTTTTATTTTGAAAGTTTTAGACAAGTTTGAAGTTCATTAGGAAACATGATGATGATGATGATGATGATGATGATGATGATGATGATGATGATGATAAGATGAGAGTCACCTGCAGTGAATGCACTTTCTCTTTTTACAGTGACTCTCTCACTCATTATGACAAAACTTCACAAAAATGTCAATAGGATAAAATGATGAAGTAATGACATTTTATATCCAAACAGTCAAAGGTCAACTTCCCTGTGATGTCATGATAACACTTTATCCATTACTTTATACTTTATGTCCATTATTCAACTCTGTAACTCAGGAATAGAAGTGGAGAATATGAGATGAGATTATAAATTGTTGCTGGCATACTGTGATGTGGTAATTCTAATTATTTTGATTATTTTTCGTGCAGTAAGCTGCTATTTCTGTAGAAATGTCTCATTATTTTCTCCATCTCAGCTTTTGTTGGTTCTTTTTTCAATTTCCTGAACCCTTTCATATGTGAGCCTTTTAAATAACGTTGTGTCCGCAGAGATACCTGTAGCTGTACACTGGAGTGTTGCTGTTTGTGTCAGAGGGCAGTGCCTTGCCTTCACAAAGAGGCCACGTCGGTTTCAGCCGACTGCGGCTGTGGCACTCGCCATGTGTGGCTGGGGGACCAGATACCTGCTTCACAGCATCTTGCTTACTGAATCCATCCCTCCCTCTCCCTAAACCCTGCACACGGACAGACTCTCAAGGTCAGTCAACCTGCCCCACACACACACACACACACACACACACCTACTCTCTCACATCCCATCGCTGAAAACCCTTTCCGTGAAATCAGGAATTGGTATGGCTGTGAAGTTGTCGTTCACATGAGCCAAGACAAGGGTGAAATGCCAGCATGACATCCCAATTTGTTGTCATGGCAACCTGGACACTTGATAAAAAACCTGAGAGTAAAAATATGAAAAAAAAGCAAAAAAAAAAAATTATAATAAATCAACAGTTTTTCCAAAATGTGGCATGAAGGGACCGTGTAGTGGCGAATGTGAGAAAAAAAGGAAAGAACAGAGCAGCTGCTGACAGCTGGTGCCTTTGGGGGAATCAAGTGGAAGGGAGCGTGTTTCTGGACCAAAAAATGTGAGGCAAGTACATTGACATTTTCCCCAAACCAACATTTGATGACTTTTACCCCAAACAGAGGACACTGCAGATATTTTGGGTGAGTCCTTCTCTTCCCCCTCACCCACGACCGAACCTCCCCCACCCTGCCTCAACATATTGCACCTGTTCAATTATTTAGCTGCTACTCTGTGGTTCGGTCCTGAGCTGCAGTGAAAGCTGTACCTGCCGATTAGAGCGGGGCTTGTCACTGGAACTGGCCAGATATCAGCGTCTTGTCGTTGTCTGAGAGAGAGGGAGACGCCTTTGGCCAAGTTACGCAGGAGGAAATGTCATTACCTCATTGCAGGCTTGTCATTTCCAGCCTTTGGTCTCCTAGAGGCAGCGAGGATTTGTATGCATACGAAGGTGTGTGTACAACTCAGTCACCCAACACAAATGAGTTAGACCTGCACTGCAGAGGAAATTTTACTCTCAAGCTTTATGATGGTCAACTAAATCGCAAAAGTTACCTGTTCTCAAAACAAATCCCTGAAAACCTAAACACTGAAGCTGAAAATTTAAATTATTTATAAGTCAGGATCATTATTATCACAACTGTAATGATTATACTTGCATGAAATGTATTGTTATATTGAAAATCTGTGAAAATTTGTGATAATTTTTAGATACCAAGAAATACTTAAGATTTATATTAGTTTTACAGAAAATATACTAATAATAAGCTCCATTTGAGAATACAGTTTTGAGCTTGTTTGCCTGTTTTTGTGACTAAATCGGTTCAGACAAAGATAAATATTTAAATTGAAAACTTAAGTATTCTACCTTGTAACCATTATAAAAAAATGTCACTCCTGTTATATGCTGTTGTGATCTAACATGCCCATGAGAAGTATCTTAATGGACATTCAACTTGTTGATATTATCTGCAAACTGCAGTGATCTGATTGTCAATCAAGCAGAAACTGTGAAGACACAATCTTTTTCTCCACTGGGGGGCACTGTTGAAGCAAACACAAGCCTCTGACACCTAATCTGCCTTCACTGTTCAGGGGACGGTTCAACCAGAGCATTGCCTTGGCCATTTTTTGGAGGGTTGTATCTTCTTAAACTACTGTTTGTAACAGGAACTGCTGCACTAGTAAGGTCTCCACTTTCCCAGCCCTTCTGTGTTTGGCTGGGGCCAAGGGTTTAAGAAAAGGATTGGAGAAGAGTTAGAAAGTACCCTGTAAGCATATGTGTGTGTGTGTGTGTGCATGGTTGCTTGAGTGCAATTTAACCTAAAAATATTCCACGTTCATCCCTCTCCCTGGAGATCTCTTGTCCCATGAAAACCACATTCGACAGTTTGTTTTTTGCTGGACTGTATTTACTGCGTGAATGTCTGTCCTCAATTTCAGGCATAGATATGCAAATCACACAGCGGTTATTAATCGGAGTGTCACAGGGATTATGCAAATGAATAAGAAAGAGCGGCGAGAGACAGAGAGGAAAGAGAAGAGTCTGGACGTCAGCAAACTTGCGTTGGCATTCACCAGAGGGAGATAGTTTTGTTTGAAAGGGTGGAATCGCGGCTGTGATCATCATCCCCTTGCTCTGACCTGACACAGATAGTCCTGGTGAAAAGGTTGTCTTTATGTTGGGAGATGTTCAACGTGGAAGGAGTTAAGACCTGATGATTTCCCTTTTGAATAAGTCGTCCAACATTTTCACGTGCAGCAGTTGTCGGTGTGACAGCTTGCACCAACATTAGAAACCTGTGCAAACATTGATTCATGAATACCAGCACAATTTGAAATACAAAATGAAATCTAGATGAGAATAGTTTATTGTCACGAAGATAAAGTACATTCAGGAGGGCCCGAAGTTTTACAAATTTCATTTTGATCCCAGCGGTAAGAAATCAGTTCAAACACAGTTTGACATGCGAGAAAGTATTATTAAACAGCTCTGGAAACTTTTCAGTAATATCAGTAACATATCACTAAACATCCTATGGCACTATGCTTTCACAGGTTTTCAACACAGGTGCAAATTGTCCTATTAACACTCAAATGTTTTCTGGGATGCATCCATCAATAAATAGAATAAATAAATTACATTAAAGTAGCTGCACTCAACATTTTCATCTTAACAGTAAATCACATGGTTACTTGTCTGTAAAAGGGGTCGGTCATAGTGAAGAAGCCTAAGACACTTATTGCAGTTCCCCTCAGCTTTATGAAGCATTTTTGTGTCTTTCAGCTCATTGTTTTGGTTTTCCAGCCACTTGACTGTTCTGGTTCACTCCCACTGCACTGATTGTGTTGTTTTCAGCTGCAGCAGGCAGCTGTTTTCTGTGAAAAAGCTTTAAAAACCCACCGCATGCATATATATTGGACTGACATTCCTTAGTTGCCCAGAAAAAGCTCCACTATTTTGCTCCTGAATGTCTACACTGGCAATTTTCTGCTAATGTTAACCATATAAACAGCCATAAGATTTCAAATGTTTGTGATTTTCAGCTTGTTGTGGAGTTCTGCCTCCAAGTCACCATGTTAATGGCCAATGACCGAACCATTTTGAAAGATCGAAAGTCAAAATAATAATAATAATAATAATTTTATGGGACCAATTCAAGATGACATAGCAAGTAGCCACTGATGCTAACACAAAAAATCAATGTAAAATTTTGCTCCATTATGCTGGATTTGGACATAGGCAACTGTTTGCTAGCAAGTTTTCAAAATCAGGTGCTAATAATGTAAGTTTTGTTTTCACAGCTTGTTTATGCTGCCCCCTAGTGTATGAAAAAATCTGATTTTTCCTTTAAGCCTGTACTACATATACGATTTATGAAAATACACATCAGTCTAACAGGTACTCACTCTCTATATTTTAAAATATTTTTACTCAATAAAAGAATATGTTTAGACTAAGAATAACTAAGAAAAACTCTTAAAAATATTAATTATTTTCCTTAAAGTAATATTCCCCTGTGATGAATGTGAATATGTCCTGAGCGGTATACTCTATGTGTGTTTTCTACAAGTGCCACTGGATCCCTGGCGTCAGAGACCACCTCTACCCCGTAAAGCCCATTTCTACTTGTCCCTAATCTACCTGTGGGACTTTACAGATTGGAAATAGATCACACGAAGAAAGCTCGGTTACCTGCAGTGATTTTTTTTCCCGCCCTGGTGGACGATTATTGGCAGGTTTTGGGGCCCTGCTGCGAAGGGTGAACAAATGCATTTCTGCAGATGACTGTGAGGCAAGGAAAGATTGAATTCTCACTCCCTTCCATCTGTGTGTGTGGTGGGGGAAACGGGTGAGTCTCCTAGAAATAGGCAGTGATAGATGAGGTACATGGAAGAAGACAGCTACCCCTGCTCTCCAGCCTGGCTGAATCAGGAAACTGTCTGCCAACTAAATGCCTCTCCCTCCTTCCCTCCCTCTCTCACACTCTCATTATAATTTTCTCCCTTTCCTCTTGGCTTCCTCTCTTCCTCTGCTTACGAATCAATCGTTTTGTTAGTGCTTACCAGACAACAGATCTTAAGTCATTATGAGATTGTGCTTTATATCACTGCTTAATGAGCACTACACCCACTGCAAGCATTCCAGGCAACAGCTAATGGTCAAAAAGCTGCACTTTCTCTTACTTGCTTTTCTCAGAGTATGCATGAGTATACATCTGAGTTAATTAAAATGTTTACATACTGTAGATGATGAAACTTTCTGCAATTGATTCTGTCAAAATGATTTGACCAGGTCCAAATGCTGATGAAAACAACCACTCAAATGGCATGTATTCAGAACTGACTGTTTTCAAGCTGTCTCTTCAGATTTTCCCTTACGAGTGAGTAGCTGTGACACCACCTTAAGGAACTGCTGACCCTAAAAGAATTTCATTAGTATGAGTTTCAGTGGTGTTTTGGTGTGTGCTGATGCTCTTGATGCTGTTGCAGAGGTTTTTCTAGTGGAAACATTCCTGCTCACACGTAAAGACTGGAATTTGGGATGGGTTACTGAAAGCAGTCTGACAGATTTCCTCTCATTGAAAAATCTCTATAAGCCAGTTTCTTGGGTGGATGGCCAAGAGACCAAGGTCCGTCGAGCCAGGCCAAAGGCCAACTAATGACAGGTGGAAGCCATCTTTGACCTTTGATCTTTAAAAAGGCTCCTTGTTTAATCCCACTTCTCCAAAGTAAATGTTTTTTTTTTTTTTTTCCTTTCAGCCATGAGTCTGCTCAGGCCTCTTTTTCCAGCCTCTGGGTGCTTCTTTATTCATTGCTTGGATAAATGTACATGACCCCTTAAAATAACAGGGGCTGCCCCAGAGGGCAAACTTGAGCGATGTGACATTCCAGCTAACCTGAGATGACTTTTAAAAAACGGATAAGTGAAGGACAGTAGGAGGATGGAGGGAAAAGATGGAGGATGTGGGGGATGGAGAAATAGACAAAATTAAATCAGTGTAAGCAAACAGGTTAAGCAGAAAAGGTTAGAGACCAAATATGAGTCTAAGATAAAACAAACATGACGTAAATACTTTTTGTCAATGTTAGATGGAATATTTCTGTTTTCAACTTGACAGCCTATCACTTTGTCTCGGGAGAAGCTCTCACTGGTGCCTGTGTGCACCCACTCACTCTCCACCTACAATGGGAGGATCTTTTCACAGTAATTGAGACATACACACTTGACTTCTCATCATTTCATAAAACACCTAAAAGCTGCATTTGAATTTGCATGCAGCTAAGGCAAGGTTTTCTGTCAAACACACAGGCAAGCACACATCAGGGATTCTGTATTTAATCAGTGGAAGTTAATGCTTTACAAACAGTATCTGTAAAATGTTAAGCAGAGTTCCTAATTAGCCTATCGTGCAGTCATAATCACTTCAGAAATAAATTAAGCTGAAGGTATTTCAGCGAGCTAATGACCTGCATTGGTCTTCACAGCCATCCTCTTCTGCTAAGCTGTCATATTCAAAGAGGAGCAGTAAGTAGCACTTACTTTGTTCATAACCTCTTGATCTGTGGCTCTGTGGGTAAATATAATATACTTAATCTGTGTATGCAGCAAACTAAACTCACCCAGCATGTGTTCATGTGCTGCGTGTTGTTTGAGACTTTAAAACTTACCAGTACTATGTAGATATGAAGATCGGCCAAGTTCAAGTGAAAGTCTGTGGTGGAATGCTTTCAGTTTTACTTGTTTGATTTAAGATTGTTTGGATTTCTGAATTTTGTTTGATCATTTTAATATTCATCCAAATGATTTCCTCAGCATGTGGACTGTAGATTAAATATTTGTTAATGTATTAAGTAATTGAGCAGCTAATGATAACAACTACTCTTGATAACCACAACATTTTTACTCACTTTTATTTCAGTCTTTTAATATATTCTTCCACCTTGGCCCAAATAAAGATATTGAAAATCTGATTTTTACTCTTATTGTGCTGTTGCCTTTGCTGTTGTTCTTCTTCTCCCACAGACAGCAGAGATTTTGACATGTCAGGACACAAAAAGCACAGGTGTAATTAATAAAATTCATAATTACCACATTACATGCAGATTTGCCAGTCCCAAGATTTTGTGTTATTGATGTTGGCTCATTGGCATGGCATATTGAGGGTGGGAGAAGTATTCAGATCTTCTATTGAAGTAAAAATAGCAATGCCAAGGAAAGGCATTCAAAACCCTTATTCAGTAGTTACATTGGTGAATTATTATGACTATTTGCATGTCAGCAGCATTTTAATGCTGGTCAGGTGAGTTAAATTAATTAATCTATAACATTGCATTATTCTGTATTTTATTAACTGATCATATTATTTCTATGTAAGATATGAATCTGCAAAGTAGGCCTACTACAGCAGTCAGACAAATGTATTGGAGTAAAAGGTACAATATAAGAATTTGAATATTTAGGTAAAGTACATGTAAAGTACATACCAGCTAACAGGTAACACCAAGTTCTTGCACACTTTATCTCCATTAAACTTTTCTAATCTCTGTATCTTTTGTTAAAGTTGGAATTCAGCATCGTTTGAACAGAATTTCAATGTAGTATTTGGTTAAATGTAGCTTACTAAGTGGATAGTGCTGTGACTTGACTTGACCGGATATTAAAGCACAGTTTGAGTGTGTGTGTGTGTGTGTGTGTGTGTGTGTGAAAGAATGAGGGTGTGCAGTTTTCATATGGTCAGTGTTGTGCATTTTAGTGAACGCTGAACTGAACAAATCAGTTTACAAATGATGAACATGACCGTGACGTTTTACGACAGTTTTAGCTCACGTTTTAGCTCATGTTTTATGTCAGTTTTACGGCACGCCACTTAACGTCTCCATAGATACGGCCCAGCTTGGCTGGTGCAAGCCGTATAGACGGTACAAGTGCATCTACTTCTGCTGAAGCCAGTTTGTTTGAGCATTTGACGCAGTGTTATGAACAAACAAGTGAAGACTCAGATGGATTATATTTATAACAGATTTGAATCTAACTAATGTCTGTGTCAGTGGTATACAATAATTCATTTAGTTGGAAGTGGCAATGATTTGGGGCTGGTGATGGATGGGTAGAAGGAGGTTCCATTGAAAAAGTATATCTGCCTATTTATTTTCAAAAAAATGGAACAAATAAACTAATAAATTAATCGACTGATTGTTGTAGCTCCGTTCAATTTGTGAGGAAATATTAAAATTTTAATGAAACAAGGTTAACGTACTAGAGTTTTTCTGAGTGGTCTGGGTGTTAATTTTACCACAATGCCACAAGAATGACACTCCAACAGCGTACCTGAACAAGTTGTCAGTGCATGTGACTTGTGCTCACAGCTCTTCATTTGTGATGAAGCAGTGTGAACTAATCTGACTAGATGCAATCAGTGAATATTTCCCAGGTGACAATCAGACTGAAGGGCATTAACTACAAGTGTGGTCACACCATGAGTTTCTTCTGCACCAAATTCACCAAGAGAAATTAATTCATTGCATAACATATTCAGTCATTCCACAGCATTTCATAAAGAACTTGGGAAGTGAAAGCCATTTATGCTGAAATGAGGAATGTAAGCAGTCATGATGTCCAGAAAGATTTCAGAGGGAACATCAGAGATGCGTCTAAAGCTTTGGCCAGTGCTGAATGAATCTGATGGCTGCACTTCCTGGAAAGCCTCGTCCCTTGCTGTTCGATCATACATAACAAATACGCACACACACACACACACAGCAGAAAAAGCTTTGATTAGTCAGAAGTTGGATCACCCTCTGTAGTTCAGCTCTGTTTCTGGCATCAACTATAAAGTATTTTGGCCTAAAAGGAAAAGCTCTTTCACAGCTCTCATAAGTGAAATGAGGCAGCTTTGACAGTGGTTTTCTGTAAAAGGATGTGATACAGCTCAGCCATTTGAATTTGGTTCATGGTAGGATCACTCCATTCTGTAATGATGGCATGGGAAATGCTGATATGTTTACCCCTCATAAATTTGGGAGCAGAGATACCAAACCTATGAGTGATACACTTGATATCAGTATCAAGTAAAGGATGAACTGTACACCTTACTGTAATTGATACACAAAGTGTTAACCACGTGTTTTTTCTTTGTTTTCTGAAGCACAATTTAGTTCAAGGAGACTTGTATAGGAATTGGATTTAGTTGTAGCCTTAAAAATACAACCCTTTATTTTACAGAATTCTGACTGTTAATAATGTCTCTCTCACCCACTTAATAAATGGAGAACCCTTTTAACTTGAGTCTTTTTTAGAATCCTTGAAAAGAGACAGCGAACCAGTGAACCTAAATTTTGCCTTGTTAGCTACGTACTGTTCAGACCTGGCTCGGATCTTACTTCACAGCTCTCTATGCAAATAAAGACATATGCGTTGTTGTTTTTAGCCAATCTGATGGGTCCGTTCTCAATGTGTTTGTGTGTTAGTGAGAGTGAGTGAAAGAGAGAGAGAACGAGGCAAGGAGGGGCTGAGTGAATCAATGCGCTGTCCATGCCTCTACAATGAAAGAAGATTTAGCCATTTGAAATTTAAATTATAATATTTTGTTTTATGATAACACTGTGGCGGGGGCTAATTAGACTGTGGCAGAGGACGTTAATTGAGTAGGCAGTCCGTCAATGTGGCACAGGACACATTTGTGTTCACACTGCCAAAAGAATGTGGCTACATGTGGCCCAGATCACCTCTGAATGTGGTCTAAGTGATCGGATCTCAAATATGTCCTCAATGCGTTTTGGGATCGTTTACACCTGAACTTAGAGCCATCCACATGTGATTGGATCACCTGAGATGGATGTTAATGCCAGATATGAACAGGGCCAAAATTATAGACATGATAATTTGGCTAAGCTGTCCGTGAAAACATGCAGTTGTTGCATTTAACACTGATATGATCTTCTAGGAAGTGTTTGCAAGACAAAAGTGATCAGGCACAATTGTTAGCTCACCAACAAGATGACATCATTTGAACGTATCAGACAGATAATTCACTCAGAAAATTATCAAAGACAGCACAAACATAAGCCTTGTCACCTCCAGCTGTTGAGGAGGTGAAGTTTTAAGTTAAAAAATGAACTGAACTCTCTGTAGGGTAACAGTCCTCAGATCAAGAACTTGTACCAGAAAGCCTTGTATTTCACGATGACAGTCTCACTTAGATCTAGTACTGTACGCAGCACTTTTGTCTTTCTTTCAGCCCTGCCAATAAAGGGAGGGAAAACACATCCAGAGTGTGTCCACACTAAGCTGAGCTGATAGCTGGAGGCTTGCACCTTGACATGGTACAGTCACTTTTAATTCTTTACACACACGCTCCACTTTACACACTGGTTGCATAAAAAGATAATTTAATTTTACATCAAGGATTTTTATCAGCACTTGTCGCTGACCCACACTGCCATTATGGTGCTGATGATAATCAATCTCAAATCAATTAGGCAGTAATTGCTGAGTCAATGGGGGAGGCTGGTTAAATATTGATAAGTCTCTAAAAGGCCCATCAGGCTGTATTGACAGCTCAGGGAGACAGACAGCACTGGTTGAGCTGAGGTGGGAGGGAGGACTGATGGAGCGATGGCTTAGGGGCTCGGGTCATATTCTTTGCTCAAACTGGCCACTCTGGTAATCAATGCAAACCTGCTCTCTCCCTGGCTGTAAGCTCTGTTCATAACCTTGATATTGTTGTTGTGAATACCTGCTCTATAGTTATGACACTATCAACACCCTAATCTTGATAAGAGAAGAAACCAACCTCTGGTGCTCCAGACAGCATGGTTACGGGCAATGTTTTCATTTATGAACCCATTTTATGGTTTGGTGATATTTCTGTAGATACATGGCAAATCAAACACGTAGATATTTCAAGTGCAGCTTCAATTACACTGTAACAGGAAAACTGTAAAGCAATACAATTTTTAGACCTTTTATCCTGTTGTATTGTACAGGGGTAATGCAATAGCAATGGCAAGGTCAATGCAAGACACATTGTAAATCCTTGAGTTTTATAACCTCAGATTGGACTAAATTAAGCTCATTTACACATTTGCTTTTTAAATTTTCTCTTTACTGTGAGTATGCCACACTCACCGTCACACTGTTTGCTCAAAGAAAAAGCAGAGAAGCAAAAGTTTCCATTTTTAAGCTGAAATAGTGTTCAGGTAGTTAGTCTTCCACGTGATTGTTAGTTATAGCTTTATTTCTGGCATATTGAGTGAGATGGGTGGACCTGCTTGCTGGAGCACAAGGCTGGATTATTGACTTGATGATTGACATGGCAGTACAGGCTTTTCCTCTGCTGGTTGAGCTGTAATTATCTTTACATTTATTTATTTTTTATAATTGAAGATATGTACAGATCTATAGATGTAGATATGTTAATATATATTAATTGCAGCCTTGGGCAATAATTGGAGAGACATAGCTCTCTAAGTGGATTGCAAGAGCAGCAGGTTCATGGCTGGCACACACATTCATATTTATTGTATTTGCATGCTCCTTTTAGCAGAGCAGCATATTTTCATGGAGCTTCCTGTCATGTCTATATTCAACAAACACGTCCACAGCAACTTTTGATAAATGTTTACATTCTGTAAATAGTAAAGACTGTGATGTGATGGTATCTTCAGAGAAAGTTCAAACATGGCATCTGCTTCAGGAAGGATTTGAGGTTATGTTACTGTGCTGGACTGTTTTAATTGAGCAATTAGCTTTGCCACTTCATATTAAGATGTCTACAATAGGTTTGTCAGGTAGTCAGATTATGCATACTGTATTTTGCCCAAGCAGTTCCTCCTCCATGCTTGAAAAAAGGACATATTTAAGATGGCTGGTGAAGCCACATTGTAAACACTGTCTGTGAAGATTCTCAGTGATCCAGGTCATGTTAATCTCTTAGAGCTTGACGAGGCCACTGGACTTGCCTGAGATTCTTGAAGACATTTCACCGAAAGGCTTCTTCAGTTCTAGCTGGTTAGTGGCTGGTAAGTGGTGTTGTAAACCACCTCGTCTGTTTAATGATGGTCATTCCAGTCTTTTACTCTTTCAAACCATTGGTCTGCTCTGGTCAAAATGTGTGAGTCGTGACCCGAGGGCTTGGCTCTCCTGTGTTGTGCCAAGGGGTTGCGAAGTGTACTGTAAAACCTTCTTCCTTGCGGTGTTGTCACTCGTAGCCTCTTCAGATCTCACACTGTGGGTTGATGTTTGTGGTCTGTGTTAGGCATATGTGTAATGTACAGATGGGCTGTTTTAGAGGCCACCGTTCCATCTTGCAACCATCTGTCTAAATAGCAATGTGCTAGCTTAGCTGTGTGAAGGAATAATTGCCTTAAAAATACTGTACTAGCTTTTTCCTGTAGCAACTGTTGCTCTTTGTGGAGACACACACACATGCTTTCTCACAAATTAAAATGATTGTTTTTTAGCATGTTGATCAAATCTTAATACCTTACAAATTATTTGGCAATGTTTTTTTAACTAGTATCCACACTTCTGGATATACTGTATGTGCCACATGAATATCGTATATACTGGGAAGACGAATACCAATCTCTGTTCAGACCTTTCAGATACAACATTTTGTCTCTATCCAGTTTTTATTTAGTACACTAATACGAGTATTGCCATGTTCAGTATTTTTCTCTCTGAACTGGAAACATCAAAGTACAGTATCAGTGCTGTCATTTGAAGCCCTGTTAGTTGCAACATAGTATGTGCCATTTGCAGTTTGACTTACACTAAGTCTGAAGATTAAGAGGGGAGATGAGCAAGGACTTTGCCCTAATTATCATGCTGGCTAAACATGCTGTGGTGGTTAAATGGTGTTTGCAACAGGCGCAACCTCTGGCTGCTTATTGCAGCTACTTCCTGACACTCCCAATCAGCTTGATTGATTGGCTCCCAAACCACTCCCTAATTCTAACTGGCAGCTTGATGACAAGGGGGGGAGGAGAATGGCTAAAGGAGACAGGGCATTTTATGCTCCTTAGCTTATCCAAAGGAAGTTTTTGTTCTTAAAATGTAAGCGTGTGAGTGCTGTTGTTGGTCTGCTATAGAGCAGCAACAGAAAAATATTCATCCATAATAATCTGTCTGGGTGCTTTTCTTCAGCTTTCCCAGAACTGTCACATCTATCAAGATTAGGTGACTGGTGGAGCCCAATTCTCCCTTAAAAGAATCAATCTCACTGAATGCCTGCAACGACTTATGCCGACTGTCCAAGTGACTCGTGGTATAACCAACTCTGACAAACAACCAAGGCTCATACCAAACCACTGATTACACAGCTAAGTGATCCATCTTCTGAAGACAATACCGATAGTCATGTTAGCATCCATCTGCATTTGTTTCTCATAGGCAGTTAACAGCATTAGCCTTTTGAGAAGGGCTGTTAGCTCATGGTTTTCTATAAATCCTTGCTATTTACAATCCTAAATCAAAATGAGGAGGGATCATTGGGACAGGGTGGTTTCAAGCTTTGGTCTTTGATGCTGACTTTTTCTTTGTGTCTTGACTTTTCCACAGAGTTGTTTAAACTCCTAAAAACCTCCTACTATCATCAAGACTCCTACCTTTAAGATATCTTTATACAGTTGTGTAGCCACAAAGCAATTTTCTGAAAGCATTTGCAGTGTGCTGAAAATCTGCTATTTACTGGGGCTTTGCCGCCTGTTTGAAATGGTAACTGTAATGTTCTTGATTAAATTCTTTGAATCACATGCATTCGACAGAGCCTCATCTTCATCTTTCATTCTATTCAGATGTGTTGTTTTCCCATAATATCCTTTCAGAGGTAAATAGGATCTTTATCGTTTTGCGTCTATGTAACAGTGTCCCAATGGAGTAAATTGTTTGTAATCAGGGAATTAAAAGAGCATTTAATCTTAAAAGGCTTGTCGTGTGGAATCGCTTTGATGTGAGCTAATTCAATATGAACATAACCTGAGGGCACTTTATATGGAGATTGGGGTTGTGATAAGATGTGCCTTTGGAAAACTAGCGCAGAGTTGGCACACCCATTGAAGACTAATCGTGTAAAGGAAATCTTTGCTTTGAACCCTTCTGGAAAAATACGAATAAGATGAATTAACAGCAGCAGATTGCATGCCACCACAGGACTTGTGCCAAAGCATGCTGGTGTGTTGTAGCAAGACAACAAAAAAAACAACAACTCCCTGTTATATGAATCAGAGGTCAGTCTTGCAAATATTTTAGATTCTGTCACATTTTTGTTTTGGATAATGAAAATATAATGTCAATATCATGTTTTGCTAAGCGTGTTAGACAGTACAAGACTGTGATTGTACCCAGATTCATGCAGGGTGAATGTATGTAAGTGTATGCACTATGTACTGTGTATTACTAAGATGAGGCTGCATGCTCAGCAGACCTCTCGCCAGGTAGATAAATATTTTAGAAAAGCAATAAAATGATAACTCAGAGGGTCTGAAAATACAGTTTCTCAGGCCACAATTGAACAAAATGACCATAATATCTTTGTAAGATTGTAGATCAGCAACAATGACTCAGCAATTGCTCGGCTAGAGACTTTAAAAGTAGTTGCATTTCTGGGGAACTTTTACTTTAGAGAAGAGGGCTTTGCAGAAACATGCCCTGGGAGGTGGGGGGTAAGGTCTATAGATGTATAGATGTTTATTAGTGTGCTGTAGATCCAATATGCCGTTTTCACGAGAAAGCTTTCTATGAGGACAAAGTGAGACACTTTTTTCACACAGTATTTTTTAATGAGCTCCGTGGTGTGAAAATGATAGGCTAAGCATAGATAAACATACACCAGGTCTCTTATAAGACATAGACAGCAGCAGTGTGTCACAGAAACAGAGAGTTTACCAAATCACATACAGACATTAAAACAGTCACTGGACACCAGAGGCGCAGTGGGAAAGGTGACGTGATGTAACTGGGAGCAGATTGACTTCCACAAAACCGGCCATTTGGTACAATTCTAATTAATCCAGTAACTCTCCATGGAGCTGCTGCTAGCACCACAGCCACTCACACAAACTTACTTGGCCAAGGACACCAGCTAAGAGGAATTTAATCAATGTGATGGATAACATTTGTCTTTACAGCTCTTGCGGCAATTCCCATGTTAACCATTCGAGGCGACAGTACTTTTCCTTCCAAATGTTCTTGGCTTTTTTCTGCTGGCAAGATGTATGGTAAAATAAAACCTAAAGGCAGTGAAAAAAGTAGTCACTGCCATCGGGGGGGGGGCGGGGCAAAAATTTACCCACACATTTCCAAAGCTTGCTTTTTAGTAGAGCTGTGAAACAATTCCACTGTGCAGTCTCTGTGAGACATTAACCACTGATAACCACCCAGTTTTAGAGACGACATGTAATTTTGCCTTTTCAAATCTGTATTTGTAGACTTGAGCAACTTTCATTCAAAGCCATAGAGCAGACAGCCAAGACTTTGATGTGTGATGCAACCAAGATGTACAAACAGCCTTCTGACAATTAATGAGAGGCTGAATTTGTGTGGCTCATTTGTGAATCATTATTTTCTAAGAGTTTAAACGCTTTGGAACCAGAAAATCTATCTCTGCTTTATTTGCATTCATACACTGTCACCTTTTGCATCATTTCAAAAGCTGCTGTGTTGCGGTAACAGAAAGAACATCACATACTTCTCACTCAGGGGAACAGTATTTATTTAAACATTCCTTCTTGATATAAACTGTAGTGTCCGAGAGCACTCAAAATACATTTCTGAATAGTTAGGCCTGGCCAGTTTTATCAACTCCTTCCACAGATGACATCGGAGGGCTTTTTCAAAACATACTGGTTCATTTACTGCCCACAATGGAGGAGGATACACTGTGCATGTATTGAAATGGCTTTTCTTTGGTATTTTTAAACAATCTAACAATTTGAAAACATTGTAATTTCCTTTTCAAAGTTTTGTTTCTGCTCAGTTAAATGTAAAACAGAATAAAGCGACATTTGGCTTTCATGCAGCTTGAAGAGCAATAAATCCTGTTATGGATAATGATAAATGTCTCTCGAGTGATAGTTAATCTGTGACTGGCAAGAGATGCAGCCTTTTAAGGGCCTTAATGTTATTTATGAAATTGCAGTTTATATTCTATCTTCACCTCATTTCACACACTGAAAGTGCATTGCAAGATGACGTGACTGTAATTTCCCCAGAATGACTGGGGAGTGAGCATTCACTTGTTACCTCATGCTGTATCATAAAAGCCAGAGTGTGGCCCATATGTTCACCGGCACACAGTGCGGGTGGGGGTAATATTCACAGAGGGGTGGGGTTTTTGGAGCAGAAGTAGGGAGCTGTTTTAATCAAACAGCCCCTCCAGCTGTTGCCCACTGGCTGAACTGCAAAATGTCTTCTACTGACACAATATAGCAGCAAAGGAGTTTCAACTGTTCTTTATTGTATTTCGCAGTTAGGTGCTGCGGTTGAACTCAGGACAGAGGGCTGCATTATCACAGTACTGTGAAATCATGGGAGTTGACAGAGGGTTTTGTTGCTGTCACAGATTGCCTCATGCCATGCTGTGTACACTAGCCTGTCTACATGTGAGACTGATGTGGTGAATTTGCATCTGGCGCGTGTTCCTGTTTGGTATCATGCACAGAATTTCCCTCCACCTTTTCATCTGATATTCAAACAGGTAACAATATTTTGGAATATATTTTGAAAAACATTATAAACAAAAGTCTAACATGTTATGACAAAGATTATGTGGTAACATAGAGTATATAGATTATATGTTACAATATGCAACTGTTGGCACCATTGGTGCAGTACAAATTAGGAAACTAGGATAAATTACAATAGCATGAATAACAACAAGCAACTTTCAGATTGGTGTCTTGCAGAACAAAAGAGTCAAACAGTAAGTTATCCTGACATTCACATGAAACCCAGCCGTCAGTGTGGTGGAGAACAAATACAACATGAAAAAAACACTGAAGAAAAACATGGGGATGTCATGAATATTTATAATTACAATTGTTTTGAGTCTGGTGGTCTCATTCAACGGAGCAAAAGTGTGATTGACAGCTGGATAGCAATGGCGCACCAATCAATCAAGCATTTGAATGAACGGTATTCCCTCTACCATATGCTGCCGACGTGTAGGACACCGCACAGCCTGTTGGATGCAGTACCATCCTGCATTTTTTATAATTTCATTTGAATGACTAACAAGACCGACCAAGCAGGCGTTTGTAGAAAGGGCTGAATATTCAGTGAAAATGTTAATGCATCATTTTATGGAAATTAGGCACAGAGCCAAGAGGCAGCAGATTTATAAACACCTGTTTGCTTTTGATGTTTTGCCACAAACTTGCTGCCATTTCAATCTGCAGAGTGAAGGCTCTACGTGTGGCTGAGGGCCATGCAAGGATACCTGAAACTAATAAAATAGAAGAGGTAACAGTATGTGAGACTCTATTGCGTTAATGGATCTATAGTAGGCACATACAAGGTTGATAAAAGAAAGAACTGATTTCTTTAAGAGAGAAAGGGAATTCTTCTGTCTCTCCACCAGGGAAGTGAAAGTCTGTCCCATGAAATATTCAAAAAGCAGTTTTTCCCTGAGATAGTAATTCATCATCTATATATAGCCTCTTTTTTATCACTCTTCCAGGATCATGGATGATTCCTGATTCCGGCAATGCATTCTTTTCTCCAGACTTAGATGATGAGAAGAATTGTGGAGAATAAAATATTCATCCACCTACTTAGTCATTATGTGTGTGTGTGTGTGTCTGTGTGTGTGTGTGAGATGTGTGTGTGTGTGTGGCTGGAGAGCAGGGAGGAGTTGTTTGTAAAGGCTGGTTCATATGAGATCTTCTGAAGTGTCTGTGTGAACAACACCCCCCCCTCTTTGTCTGCCTCCCCCCTCCCTCCT